>NC_083724.1:39335049-39647132 GCF_028564815.1 Eubalaena glacialis
AAACATGCTGAATGGTATTTATTTAATTAAAATAAGTTTAACATAAATTATCTTTGAGAATTTTTTAACAGGTCTTCATATCCCTTAAGCTAATTGAAGGTGTGCTAGGGCATCATAAAATCAGGGTTAGGAGTTATTTCAGAGTTGAATCTATAATATATGCCACTCACTCTAACTGCCACTAATTTAAATATATTTTTGAATAAAGAATATATTCTCTATCATTAAGCCCATATATGTGCTTTCCTAACACTTCAGCTGTTATGTAGGAAGCATAATAATGATAATAATAATTAAAATTATGATTAAAAAAACAACCCAATAGCAAACAAAATTCAAACCCAGAAACATTTCATGGTATAACTTTCACAGTGCTAAACAATTACCATATTACATGTATCATCAAAACACAGGTAAACATAAATGATAAGTGAGATAATCATTATGTATATGTGCCACACAATATAGTGATAGTATACATAGACAAGAAGTAATACCTGAGGGTAGTCATCATTTATTCTAAAATTTCTCCTATTTTCCCATGATGATGAAGTATTTATATTTAACAGCAGCAAAAAAGAGAGACAAGGTTTTTCACTGCTATTTCTTAAAACACAGGCTCACTAAAAGGTTATATTAAGGAAAAGTTCAATATGAAACCTTTCAATGGTTTGGTTTGTTTACATGGGAAACGCCAAAATTTGTGGCAAGAGGATTTCTTCTATAAGGACATCCCCCAGATTAATATTTTAGTCATGTTATTGAGGTCAAAACACTATGATGATTTTTTTATATTGGTTACGTAGAAAGCAGAAAAACATCTATTCAAATTTCAAAAATTATATGTGATTACTAATTATTTATTTATTTTATTAATTTATGAGAGAGGTGTGTTAAAGTCTCTCCCTTCAACTGTGGTTTTGTCTCTTTATGGTTCTGTCATTTCCTGCTTTATATATTTTGACACCATGTTATTCGGTGCATATAAATTTAAAATTCTATCTTCCTGGTGTATTAAATTTTTATCAACATTAAATGTCTCTCATTATCTGTAGTAATGATTCTTATACTTCTTATCCAACAAGGAGACCAATCCTTGTTGGATTCTTATATAGTTACACTTTATTTCCTTTTGGTTACTGTTTGCATGGTATGTATCTTTCCATTCTTTTACTTTCCATCACACAGTGCTATTATATTTAAGCTATGGCTCTTATAAGCAACATGTTTTAACTCAGTTTCAAAAATATTCGTATTACATTTAACATAATTACAGATATATTTGGGTTATTATCTACCATCTTATTATTTGTTTTCTATTTGTTCCACGTATTTTACTTTCTTCTATATTCTCTCCTTGCTTCTCCTTTCCTGGATTAATCCATATTTTTGTTATTACTCCCTTTTCCCCACCTATTAATTAGCTAATTAATAATATAATCTTTCACTATTATTTTCATGGTTTCCCTAAAGATTATGACACAGACTTTTCATTTATGTTAGTCTAATATAAATTATTAATTTTACCAGTTCCCAGACAATATTAGGATCATTTCAACTCCATTTGTCCCCTTGCCCCTTTCTTTAATGTTGTTATGAATTTTAATTCTGCAATAGACTTAGATCCACAATTGACAGTAGTGTTATTCTGTTAAGATGACATTAATACACACTTGTCCACATATTTTCACCTTCTCTTCCTCTTCATTCCTTCCTACAATTCTGTTTCAACTTGAAATTTTCTTCTTGAAGACCTTCTTTTGTATTTCAATCAATGCAGATCTGATGGAGATGAGATCTTTCAGTTTTGTGTGTCTGTAAATGTCTTTATGTTGCTATCATTTTAATGGATATTTTCAGTGAGTATAAAGTTCTAGGTTGGAAGAATATTTTTCCCTAGCCCGTTAAAGATAACCATCACATTATTTTTCACCTTCTATTGTTTGTGTTGAAAAGTCAGCCAACAGTCTTACTGTTGCTTCTTTGAAGGTAATGCACCCTTTTCCCCTCTGGCTACCACTGATATCTTCTCTTTGCCTTTGGTCTTCAACAATTTCAGTAAGATGTGGTAGGTGTAGTTAAATTATTTGTATTTATTTTGGTTTGGATTCATAGTATTTCTTAAATCTATGGCTTGGATGTCTTACATCAGATTTGGATAATTCTCAGTCAGTTATCTCCCTTATATACTGCTTCTGCCTATTCTCCTTCTCCTCCTCTTCAGGGATGCCAATTATATCTATGTTAGACATTTTTTTCATGTCTCATATGTCTTATTATTTTTTCTGTAGTTTTCATTCTTTTCCTCTCTGTGCTTCACCCTGGGTATTTTCTAATGACCTATTCCCACTAACTAATGCTTTCTTTTTCTAATTCTTCCAATCTGCTATTAAAGTCATCATTTGGTTCCTAAATTTTATTATTGCATTTTTCACTTGGTTTTTAAGTAAGTTCCATTTCCTGGGTGCATTTTCCATTTTCCATTTTGTCATTTATTTTTTTCCAGTACTTTAAACATAAGTTAAATGTGTGTTTGATAACACTCATAAATGGCTCACATGCCTTTTCCCTTGATTTCCTTTTTGGTATGTTTGGTAATTTTATTGAATGCTAAACATTCAATAATTGTTTTAATAATTGTAGAGGTTCTAGATGATTTTATATTACTCCAGAGAGCTTTTACTCTATCCTCTGGATAATTACCTTAATCTAGTCAGGAGTCCAGGCGAGGAAGCAGTTTTTAAAACCATGGTCTACCTCTGGTTCACACTCCTTCTTAGGATATATTTCTCTAGTGGGCCAACTGTGCCTGACAGAGGCTGAAGTTAAATTTTTATTTCCTCAGGACCATGAAACTGTTAAATATTCCACTCTGGTTTTCAGTAGGTTTGTATTTAGGTTCTTAAACTCTTTCCCTATGTTACTTAAGAATTCAGAAGCATGAAGTATATGTAACTCCCCAAAAGGTAAGAACTGATGCTCTAGGTTTTTTTTAAAAAAAATCAGTAATCTTATATAAAATTTGTGCTTTAACTGGATGCTTTAAGATATATTGAAGATTTTTGTTATCCATAAATCTGGTTCTTAGAATTTACCAGTAAAAGGGCTGTTTATATGAAATGAATAAAAGATAAATTTTATACAAATTGTTGTTTGCTTGAGTTAGTCCATGGAGTTTAAGCATTGGCTTGAATAAGATAGCTAATTCCTCTCTGCTTCATCTTCTTTTGATAAATATATGAAACTGTTTAAAGAGCCCTTTTCACCAGCAGCCTCTTTGACCATTAGACCTTTACATATCATAAAGAAAATGAACAATGTGTTGAATATATTGTCATCAAAGGTGATGCCTGCCTCCCTCAAAAAAAGTTATTCAAAACATGTTGCATAAATGTCACACTGCAATCTCCCCAGAATGAAATCTTGGTGTCAATCAAAAATCCCTTCAATTTATTACCTACTGATGAAGTTACTTGCTCATTTGAAAACTTTTACAGTACCCTTGAGAGAAATTCCAGTGCCTTCTCCATCGCACCAGATTGCTTTTGAAATTAAGACATATGGGAAAGGTTCAAGATGGTGGAGGAGTAAGACGTGGAGATCACCTTCCTCCCCACAAATACATCAAAACTACACCTACATGTGGAACAGCTCCTACAAAACACCTATTGAACGCTGGCAGAAGACCTCAGACTTCCCAGAAGGCAAGAAACTCCCCACGTACCTGGGTAGGGCAAAAGAAAAAAGAAAAAACAGAGACAAAAGAATAGGGACGGGACCTGCACCTCTGGGAGGGAGCTGTGAAGTAGGAAAAGATTCCACACACTAGGAAGCCCCTTCACTGGTGGAGATGGGGTGTGGGTGGGGGGGAAGCTTCGGAGCCACGGAGGAGAGCGCAGCAACAGGGGTGCAGAGGGCAAAGCAGAGAGATTCCTGCACAGAGGATCAGTGCTGACCAGCACTCACCAGCCTGAGAGGCTAGTATGCTCACCCACCGGGGCGGGTAGGGGCTGGGAGCTGAGGCTCAGGCTTTGGAGGTCAGATCCCACGGAGAGGAATCGGGTTGGCTGTGTGAACACAGCCTGAAGTGGGCTAGTGTGCCACAGCTAGCCAGTGGGGAGTCCGGTGAAAAAGCATGGAACTGCCTAAGAGGCAAGAGACCATTGTTTCGTGAGGAGAGGGGATTCAGAGCAATGCCTAAATGAGCTCCAGAGATGGGTGTGAGCTGTGGCTATCAGCATGGACAACAGAGATGGGCATGAGATGCTAAGGCTGCTGCTGCAGCCACCAAGAAACCTGTGTGCAAGCACAGGTCACTATCCACAACACCCCTCCCGGGAGCCTGTGAAGCCCGCCACTGCCAGGGCCCTGTGATCTAGGGAAAACTTCCCTGGGAGAACACACATTGTGCCTCAGGCTGTTGAAATATCACACTGGCCTCTGCTGCCGCAGGCTCATGTGCATTCTGTACCCCTCCCTCTTCCTGGCCTGAGTGAGCCAGAGCCCCATAATCAGCTGATACTTTAACCCCCTCCTGTCTGGGTGGGGAACAGATGCCCTCATGTGACCTATAAGCAAAGGCGGGGTTACATCCAAAGCTGAATCCCAGGAGCTGTGCAAACAAAGAAGAGAAAGGGAAATCTCTCCAGGCAGCCTCAGGAGCAGCGGATTAAATCTCCACAATCAAACTGATGTACCCTGCATCTGTGGAATACCTGAATAGACAAGGAAACATCCAAAATTGAGGCGGTGGACTTTGGAAGCAACTGTAGACTTGGGGTATGCTTTCTGCATCTAATTTCTTTCTAGTTTTATGTTTCTCTTAGTTTAGTATTTAGAGCTTATTATCATGGGTAGATTTGTTTGTTGATTTGCTTGCTCTCTTCTTTTTTTTTTTTTTAACTACAGTTCTTAGCGCTTGTTTTCATTGGTGGATTTGTTCTTTGGTTTGGTTGCTCTCTTCTTCCTTTCCATTTTTTTTATTACTTTTTTATTTTTAATAACTTTAAAAATTTTTTATCTTAATAACTTTATTTTATTTTATTTATTTTTTCTTTCTTTCTTTTTTTTCTCCCTTTTCTTCTGAGCCGTGTGGCTGACAGGATCCTGGTGCTCTGGCAGGGAGTGAGGCCTGAGCCTCTGAAGTACGAGAGCCGAGTCCAGGACACTGGTCTACCAGAGACCTCCTAGCCCCACGTAATATAAAATGGCAAAAGCTCTCTCAGAGATCTCCATCTCAATGCTAAGACCCAGCTGCACTCAACAACCAGCAAGCTACAGTGCTGGACGCCCTATGCCAATCAATTAGCAAGACAGGAACAAAATCCCATCCATTAGCAGAGAGGCTGCCTAAAATCATAATAAGTTCACAGACACCCCAAAACACACCACCGGATGCGGTCCTGCCAACCAGAAAGACAAGATCCAGCTTCATCCACCAGAACACAGGCACCAGTCCCCACCACCAGGAAGCCTACACAACCCACTGAAACAACCTTACCCACTGGGGGAAGACACCAAAAACAATGGGAAATATAAACCCGCAGCCTGCAAAAAGGAGACCCCAAACACAGTAAGTTAAGCAAAAAGAGAAGACAGAGAAATACACAGCAGATGAAGGAGCAAGGTAAAAACCTACCAGACCAAACAAAGAGGAAATAGGCAGTCTACCTGAAAAAGAATTCAGAGTAATGATAGTAAAGATGATCCAAAATCTTGGAAATAGAATGCAGAAAATACAAGAAACGTTTAACAAGGACCTAGAAGAACTAAAGACCAAACAAACAATGAAGAACCACACAATAAATGAAATTAAAAATTCTCCAGAAGGAATCAATAGCAGAATAACTGAGGCAGAAGAACAGATAAGTGACCTGGAAGGTAAAATAGTGGAAATAACTACTGCAGAGCAGAATAAAGAAAAAAGAATGAAAAGAATTGAGGACAGTCTCAGAGACCTCTGGGACAACATTAAACGCACCAACATTCGAATTATAGGGGTCCAAGAAGAAGAGGAGAAAAAGAAAGGGACTGAGAAAATATTTGAAGAGATTATAGTTGAAAACTTCCCTAACATGGGAAAGGTAATAGTCAATCAAGTCCAGGAAGCACAGAGAGTCCCATACAGGATAAATCCAAGGAGTAACATGCCAAGACACATATTAATCAAACTATCAAAAATTAAATACAAAGAAAAAATATTAAAAGCAGCAAGGGAAAAGCAACAAATAACATACAAGGGAATCCCCATAAGGTTAACAGCTGATCTTTCAGCAGTAACTCTGCAAGCCAGAAGGGAGTGGCAGGACATATTTAAAGTGATGAAAGAAAAAACCTACAACCAAGATTACTCTACCCAGGAAGGATCTCACTCAGATTCAACGGAGAAATTAAAAACGTTACAGACAAGCAAAAGCTAAGAAACTTCAGCACAACCAAACCAGCTTTACAACAAATGCTAAAGGAACTTCTCTAGGCAGGAAACACAAGAGAAGGAAAAGACCTACAATAACAAATCCAAAATAATTAAGAAAATGGTAATAGGAACACACGTATCGATAACTACCTTAAATGTAAATGGATTAAATGCTCCAACCAAAAGACATAGACTGGCTGAATGGATACAAAAAAAGATCTGTATATGTGCTGTCTACAAGAGACCCACTTCAGACCTAGGGACACATACAGACTCAAAGTGAGAGGATGGAAAAACACAGTCCATGCAACTGGAAATCAAAAGAAAGCTAGAGTAGCAATTCTCACATCAGACAAAATAGACTTTAAAATAAAGACTATTACAACAGACAAAGAAGGACACTACATAATGATCAAGGGATCAATCCAAGAAGAAGATATAACAACTGTAAATATTTATGCACCCAACATAGGAGCACCTCAATACATAAGGCAAATGCTAACAGCCATAAAAGGGAAATCTACAGTAACACAAGCATAGTAGGGGACTGTAACATCCCACTTTCACCAATGGACAGATCATCCAAAATGAAAATAAATAAGGAAACACATGCTTTAAATGATACATTAAACAAGATGGACTTAATTGATATTTATAGGACATTCCATCCAAAACAACAAAATACACTTTCTTCCCAAGTGCTCATGGAACATTCTTCAGGATATATCATATCTTGGGTCACAAATCAAGCCTTGGTAAATTTAAGAAAATTGAAATCGTATCAAGTATCTTTTCCGACCACAACGCTATGAGACTAGTTATCAATTACAGGAAAAAAATGTGTAAAAAATACAAACACAGGGAGGGTAAACAATACACTACTTAATAACCAAGAGATCACTGAAGAAATCAAAGAGAAAATCGAAAAATTCCTAGAAACAAATGTCAATGAAAACACGACGACCGAAACCTATGAGATACAGCAGAAGCAGTTCTAAGAGGGAAGTTTATAGCAATACAATCTTACCTCAAGAAACAAGAAACATCTCAAATAAACAACCTAACCTTACACCTAAAGCAATTAGAGAAAGAAGGAAAAACCCCCAAAGTTAGCAGAAGGAAAGAAATCATAAAGATCAGACCAGAAATAAATGAAAAAGAAATGAAGGAAACAATAGCAAAGGTCAATAAAACTAAAAGCTGGTTCTTTGCGAAGATAAACAAAATTGATAAACCACTAGCTGGACTCATCAAGAAAAAAAGGAAGACTCAAATCGACAGAATTAGAAATGAAAAAGGAGAAGTAACTGACACCGCAGAAATACAAAGGATCATGAGAGATTACTACAAGCAACTATATGCCAATTAAATGGACAACCTGTAAAAAATGGACAAATTCTTAGAAAAGCACAACCACCCGAGACTGAACCAGGAAGAAATAGAAAATATAAACAGACCAATCACAAGCACTGAAATTGAAACTGAGATTAAATATCTTCCAACAAACAAAAGCCCAGAACCAGATGGATTCACAGGTGAATTCTATCAAACATTTAGAGAAGAGCTAACACCTATCCTTTTCAAACTCTTCCAAAATATAGCAGAAGGAGGAACACTCCCAAACTCATTCTATGAGGCCACCATCACCCTGATACCAAAACCAGACGGAGATGTCACAAAAAGAAAAAACTACAGACCAATATCACTGATGAAGATAGATGCAAAAATCTTCAAAAAATTCTAGGAAACAGAATCCAACAGCACATTAAAAGGATCATACACCATGATCAAGTGGGGTTTATCACAGGAATGCAAGGATTCTTTAATATACGCAAATCAGTCAATGTGATAAACCATATTAACAAATTAAAGAAGAAAAACCATATGATAATCTCAATAGCTGTAGAAAAAGCTTCTGACAAAATTCAACACTCATTTATGATAAAAAATCTCCAGAAAGTAGGCATAGAGGGAACTTACCTCAGCATAATAAAGGCCATATATGACAAACCCACAGACAGCATTGTTCTCAATGGAGAAAAACTGAAAACATTTCCACTAAGATCAGGAACAAGACAAGGTTGCCCACTCTCACTACTATTACTCAACATAGTTTTGGAAGTTTTAGCCATGGCAATCAGAGAAGAAAAAGAAACAAAAGGAATACAAATCGGAAAACAAGAAGTAACACTGTCACTGTTAGCAGATGACATGACACTACACAGAGAATCCTAAAGATGCTACCAGACAACTACTAGAGCTAATCAATGAATTTGGCAAAGTAGCAGGATATAAAATTAATGCACATAAATCTCTTGCATTCCTACACACTAATGATGAGAACTCTGAAAGAGAAATTAAGGAAACACTCCCCTTTACCACTGCAACAAAAAGAATAAAATACTTAGGAATAAACCTACCTAAGGAGACAAAAGACCTGTATGCAGATAACTATAAGACACTGATGAAGAAATTAAAGATGATACAAACACATGCAGAGATATACCATGTTCTTGGATTGGAAGAATCAACACTGTGAAAATGACTATACTACCCAATGCAATCTACAGATTCAATGCAATCCTTATCTAACTGCCAATGGCATTTTTCACAGAACTAGAACAAAAGATTTCACAATTTGTAGGGAAACACAAAAGACCCCGAAGAGCCAAAGCAATCTTGAGAAAGAAAAACAGAGCTGGAGGAATCAGGCTCCCTGACTTCAGACTATACTACAAAGCTACAGTAATCAAGACAGTATGGTACTGGCACAAAAACAGAAATATAGATCAATGGAACAGGATAAAAAGTGCAGAGATAAACCCATGCACATATGGTCACATTATCTTTGATAAAGGAGGCAAGAATATACAGTGGAGAAAAGACAGCCTCTTCAATAAGTGGTGCTGGGAAAACTGGACAGCTACATGTAAAAGAATGAAATTAGAACACTCCCTAACACCATACAAAAAAATAAACTCAAAATGGATTAAAGACCTAAATGTAAGGCCAGACACTATTAAACTCTTAGAGGAAAACATAGACAGAACACTCTATGACATAAATCACAGCAAGATCCTTTTTGACCCACCTCCTAGAGAAATGGAAATAAAAACAAAAATAAACAAATGGGACCTAATGAAACTTAAAAGCTTTTGCACAGCAAAGGAAACCATAAACAAGATGAAAAGACAACCCTCAGAATGGGAAAAAATATTTGCAAATGAAGCAACTGACAAAGGATTAATTTCCAAAATTTACAAGCAACTCATGCAGCTCAATATCAAAAAAACAAACAACCCAATCCAAAAATGGGCAGAAGACCTAAACAGACATTTCTCCAAAGAAGACATACAGATTGCCAACAGACACATGAAAGGATGCTCAACATCATTAATCATTAGAGAAATGCAAATCAAAACTACAATGAGATATCATCTCACACCAGTCAGAATGCCCATCATCAAAAAATCTACAAACAATAAATGCTGGAGAGGGTGTGGAGAAAAGGGAACCCTCTTGCACTGTTGGTGGAAATGTAAATTGCTACAGCCACTATGGAGAACAGTATGGAGGTTACTTAAAAAACTAAAAATAGAACAACCATATGTCCCAGCAATCCCACTACTGGGCCTATACCCTGAGAAAACCATAATTCAAAAAGAGTCATGTACCACATGTTCATTGCAGCTCTTTTTACAATAGGAAGGACATGGAAGCAATCTAAGTGTCCATCAACAGATGAATGCATAAAGAAGTTATGGTACATATATACAATGCAATATTACTCAGCTATAAGAATAAACAAAACTGAGTTATTTGTAGTGAGGTGGATGGACCTAAAGACTGTCATACAGAGTGAAGTAAGTCAGAAAGAGAAAAACAAATACCGTATGCTAACACATATATATGGAATCTAAAAAAAAACCAGTGGTTCTGAGGAACCTAGGGGCAGGACAGGAATAAAGACGCAGATGTAGAGAATGGACTTGTGGACACGGGGAGGGGGAAGGGTAAGCTGCGACGAAGTGAGAGAGTGGCATGGACATATATACACTACCAAATATAAAATAGATAGCTAGTGGGAAGTAGCCAGATAGCACAGGGAGATCAGCTCGGTGCTTTGTGTCCCCCTAGAAGGGTGGGATAAGGAGGGTGGGAGGGACACGCAAGAGGGAGGATATATGTTTATGTATAGCTGATTCACTTTGTTATACAGCAGAATCTAACACACCATTGTAAAGCAATTATACTCCAATAAAGATGTTAAAAAAATTAGAAATAAATAAATTAATAAATTAAGACATATGCCATACTTTATAAGAACTTGTAATCTAGGATACTAGACAATAATAACTTAGAAAAATCATAATATGATTAAGATTTAAATTATTAGGTATTGGCTAAACCAAGACAAGAGTCCATGGAAGGTCAACTGAGTATGAAATGGGATTTGAATACCCATAAATGTGAGTGGGAGTAATTTCTACCTTGTTGGGAAACAGCATGAATACATATCTTAACCAAATCCACTTAGAAATTTCCGTGGCAAAGCTAGAGTTTAAAAAGAACTAATAATCATATATCTAGCCATTCGACAAGTCCTTTGAGCTGTACTTCCTCTCATTTGAAGTAATACTTCATAGGACATTTTTGCTAGAAAAATGAACTCTTACACATAGACTGCCTCAGGTTAGTTCTTTGCTATTAAATCTTTGGAAGGGGAGTGAGCATAAAAGGGTTTCTAGTATTGGCAGTGTGAAGTTCTTAAGCTCCATTGTTTTTGAGTCTTAGTCTTCCGATACAAGTCTGTCTCTATTTCATCAAAGAGAGTTGTTGGCAGAAAGGAAGAGAATGTGTGATGAGATGAGAGAAATGAGTTCCACGGTGCCCAAATCAGCCATTTTGGGCCTGAAGGTAAAAACACTGTGCAAGAGGATTCTTTCCTGGTACCAAAAATGGAGAAACTTTGTGAGAAGTGAAGTCCTCTGGGGTTCAGAGGCCTCAAAACAGCACCAGCAGCCTCCATTTGCCACCTCTAAGGAGTTATAGAAAGTGCAGAAAACTATTTAGTTCTAGAGAAAGGACTTGAACATCAGAGGACCCAGAAATATCTGAGCAATGGTGGCAGTAAGAACCTCTTGAAGAGAGCTGGATCCCTGCCTATGACAAATTGCTATCTTGGTACCAGAGCCAATCAGAGCAAACTAAAAAGGGAGCCACAAGTCCAATGTCTTTCCTTCTTTCCAGAGGAAAAACTCAGGCCCAGTGAGGTAGGGCTGGGGGGCTGGGAGGCTGGGAGGTGGGGGGGGGGGGCAGTGGATTACTCCAAACCATACAATTACTCATATTAGCTAATATTAATTAAATACTCTCCTGAGAAATTTATATCCCTAGCCTCACTTAACTTTCAAAACAATCACATGTAGTAGGTAGTATAATTACAGAGAGGTAGAATAGCAGTTCAAATGGCAACTCCACCACTTTGGGCTATATAACCATAAGTTACTTAACCAATCTATGCTTAATTTTCTTCTTTAAAATGGAGGTAATAATATCGGCAATAATAATAACAACGATAAAAATATCAGCAAGCCATTTAACACATTAATTCTACCCAATGGAGACACATTTCTAAATGTATGTTAGACACTCACTCTTCTACCCATCTGCCACTTATATTACTCCTTTTCCCATGGAGATGGATTCAAAGAGAAGGGAAAAGGAGGGTTTCTCTGCAATACTTCCAACAGGAGGAAAAGGTAGAAAGAGAAAAAGCCTTTCCTGCACCATGCCCAATGCCCTGTTGAATTATCAGTGTCTAGAACCGCTCAGAAAAGATTCTTATGTTGCTGTTGTAATGGGTAAAGTGATGGTAATAATAACACCAAGTTATGGTCTCAAATGAGGGGTGGGCATAGAATTTGGAAGCAGTGAATTAAACAAGGCAGCTCTGTTGTGGGCTCACGAATTCCCATTTACAGGCCTGCCCTCAGGCACCCTCTTGACCCTTTGGCATTCCTTGGAGGACATGGAAATGTCAGCCAGCAGCCTGAGGTCATTATTCCTGACACAGATTTCATTCTATTTCCAATCATCTTAGTGAAGTTTCCAGCTTTACCCCACGTGCATCACATGTCCATCAGCACTACAACATGCATCTGGGTATAAGCCATAGCAAAGAGATTGCAAATAGGTCATATTTAAATTTTTCTTTCCATACTGACAAATGACATGGGACTCCTATGGGTGTGCATTTGACACCCTCATGAATACAAAATGAATTTATTATGATTAGTGCTTTCACCTAGAATACGACATTAATTCACAATGATTGATGGGCTACTTAAAATAAAGTAGTAACCTTTTCTTAAGTTGGCTAGGTGACCCCATATCCACTTCATTAGTAATATTCCCTGAACTGTATTTATGTAAATGGGAAAAAAAAGTATCATAAGGCTACTTTACCCCTTACAGTCAAGCACAACTCTCAGTGTAACTACATCTTACACAAACCAAAATACAATTTTATTTCATTCTAGAGTATCTGACAACGTTTTATTTCCACCATTGGAAAATAAATGCACTTACAACTGAACAAAATGCTCATGAATTATCATTAAGAACATGTAATGATCAAATTTAAATCATATTAAGAAGAGCTATTTACACCCCTTGTGCTGTCAAAAACTACTGCTTAGTTCCATCGTGGATAAATCAATGGTGAGTCTTGCTCACGTGATTAGACTGATGTTTTCATTGATGCATGTGTTTTATACTTATGAAAAAATAAAACCTCGGTCATTTAATATGGATTCTTAATCATTCCTTTGAACTAAAATATATGAATAAAGGGAAGCCCTGCACCCTATGCTCATGCTGTTGCTTGGTGTTTAGAAACTACTGAATAAGTAAAGGCATGAGTTTAAATGGTTAAAAAAAAATACACACAGAAGACCAACTGGGAAGCCACATACTATTGGGTTCTCATTGTTTTTCTACTGGTTCTTTTCAATATGGTACTTCTCACAGCCTAGCTATTCACCTACTTAGAATGTTACGAACATGCATTCCCCTTTCTAGTATGATTTTGATCTAATGAACAAAGTGAAGTTTACATGAAAAGTAAAATAAACAAGCCATGACACACTGGAACAAGAACAACGTGATGCACAAGATATCAACAAGGACAAAAAGAACTGCCTTTTTGAATTGTATTCTGCCTAAAAACATAGAGATTTCTATCACAAATAATACAAACACTCTCCACTTCTAACTTGGGATGT
Source organism: Eubalaena glacialis (assembly GCF_028564815.1). NCBI lineage: Eukaryota > Metazoa > Chordata > Mammalia > Artiodactyla > Balaenidae > Eubalaena > Eubalaena glacialis. The sequence continues at coordinate 39,348,751 of NC_083724.1, forward strand.
GAACCTAGGTTTTATAACTGAGCTGGAGGTGTGGACTTACGGAAGTTAACAAAAGCAAAATATGCCAGTTAGCACAGACAATTTGGGGGAAAACACACTGTTCTTTAGTGAAGCTCTGTGGACTAGGAGTTGGAAACTTAGCCACTGCATCCACACTATGCCTTTGAAGAGTGTGCCCTTGAAATATCATTTAAGGTAGTCATGCTTCAGTTTCTTTTCATTTAAATTTATAATATCCATCTGTATCATCCCTCAGAGTTGTGCTGAGGAGCAAATAAGATATTGTATGTGGAAATGTTTTTTAAAATACAAAGCATAAAACAAAACCAAACATTACAAAATGCTATTTAACCTCTCGTCACTGTGTGACATAGGAATCTAACATACCAGAAGCAATGGTGATTCATCCAAGCAAATATTTATTGAGAGCTTTCTATGTGTACTGAGAGGGATGCAAATATAAAATTGGTCATGACTAGAAGAACAGTGAAGACACATATAAATAACTGCAATATATAAGATAGGTAGTGGTAAGTAGTAGTGATGAGTGAAACATAGATAATTGCCTATAACAGCTCAAAGAAGAATCAGAAAGGCTTGTGGAAGAAAGTTCATTAAAGTTAGGCCTTAAAAAATGATAGGATTTAGACTTGAGGAAGAGGTGGGGAGGTAAGTCTTCTAAGTGGAGAAACAATATGAGAATAGCCACCAAAACTGGGATTCCGCTAACATAGGGAAACTGCAAGGGGTTCCATTAAGTTCTTATTCAGGATGAGTGAGAGAAATGTTGGGGAAATATTCATTCGTAATAGTTATTGAGCGTTTGCTATATGCCAAGCACTGTTCAACATGCTAGGAAAAGAGCAGTGACCAAGAGAGACCAAAACACTGCCCTGAGGGGGTTGACGTTCTAGTGGCTATAAATTTATGCCACAAAATGTCTCTAGCCCATAGTCAATTTCCACAACAGCTTGCTCCATGACTATTCTTCTCCTAGACTAGTCAAAGTAAACACACATACACAGACACACACATTCATTTAAACTCTAAATTTTGGAGTATCACCATTAATGTTGTCCAAGATGCAGAATTCTGATTTTGAGGAAACATGGTGTTTCTGAAGATTTGGTGGGGAAAAAATAAGGGAATGGGTCCAAAAGGGGGTGAAGAGAAGGAATTTCCCCAGTGGTTTTCAACACTTGATGCATATTAGAATCATCTGGGGAGCTTTAAAAAAATATCCCATGTCTGGGCACCAACTCCAGAGCAATTAAACCAGACTCTCTGGAGGTTGGATCCAGACATCATTAGTTATTTTTAAAGTTTCTCGGGTAATTCAAATACGCAGGCAGATGAGAAACTATTGAAGTAATCAATACTCTGAAGGGCTGTCTCACTTTTTCTTTTTTTTTTTTTTGGTTTACTTTACAGTTCAGGTAAGTGGATAGATAACTTGCATAACCCCCTAAATCTTTTATTATCATCCAGTCAGCAAGTCACAGCATTTGGAGATGGAAAAGGTATCAGATTTTAGGACAGGTGAGAGAAAGCCTGAGAAAGTCAAATTGACAGTCATAAGGAGAATTATTTGAAGGTGGCATTGAAGTTAAGTGGGGAGAAGTTGAGATGCAAATATGATTTCCTAGATTTGAGTCTTGGCTTCACAGCTGACTTTGTGATTTTCTTATCTATTTGAACTTTGATTTTCCAAACATAAAACTGAAAAATATAATATAAAATCTCTTCCTCTCCCCTTAGGTCTCTATTGAGAATCAAGGTAGAAAGCATCATGAAGGTGTACTGTAAACTAAAAAACCAAATTTGAGGGATTATGTCGTAACAGCTGAAGCAACATCAGTAAAAATATTTAGTCCTATGAAAAATGTCTTTACTATGCATTTAGACATGGCAAGTAAAACCAACCCTATTAGATGTATACTTACCAATTAAAGTCATTTTCTTTCTATACAAGATACTTCCATATTTTACTAGTCCAGATTCCTCTACAGAAGCCCTACTAGGAAGCCTTATTAATGATGGCAGGAAACAAAACTAACAAATCAGCTGTTAACAATCCAGATCAGATGATGCTAATGTAGTTTGAAACCAAATAAAGTGGAGGAGGAAAGGAAACATGGGGATGAGAGAAAGCCTTAACAGTTCATGAAGAAAGTAGTAAATCTCACTGACAGAAGATAAACTTCTTGGGCACCAAGGCAATGAAAATGGTGTTGATCTATGTGTCCACAGATGTGGCTCCAGGGTGTAATCTGTTCAGCTGCTCAATATCAGGACAGCCACATGGGCACCACCTCAGGGAAGATAAATAGGAAACCTCTTAGAGAGAGAAACACAATTACTCCTGCTAGTTCTTACATGGAAAACCTGCTGATCGTCACCATTGGACAAAGGAAGTGCTACTGAAATATTCTGAGACATAGAGAGTAAAAGACCCGGCCACAAATCCAAGAGGTGATGGGATGCAGAGAGACATAAAGTTTTGCTTGTATCAATCTACTCAAGTTGGATAAGGCCATCCCACTGAATTTCGTTAGGTAGTGCATGGAGCAAGTTTAGAAGGCAAAGAATAATTGGGAACTTTGTATTATATAACATGTAAAACATTGTTATGTGTACTATATATAAGCTACCCTTCAAGGTCAGGGAAGATCAGAGATACGAAAGTTTGAGAGAGAAAAAAATGGGTTGGGGGCTTCCCTGGTGGTGCAGTGGTTGAGAATCTGCCTGCTAATGCAGGGGGACACGGGTTCGGGCCCTGGTCTGGGAGGATCCCACATGCCGCGGAGCAACTAGGCCCGTGAGCCACAATTACTGAGCCTGCGCGTCTGGAGCCTGTGCTCCGCAACAAGAGAGGCCGCGATAGTGAAGAGGCCCGCGCACAGCGATGAAGAGTGGCCCCCGCTTGCCGCAACTGGAGAAGGCCCTTGCACAGAAACAAAGACCCAACACAGCCAAGAATAAAAATAAAAAATAAATAAAAGAAAATAAAGAGTTTGTATCTCAACCAGTGGATCAATATCCCACTCCACTTGAACCAATGGAAATCAATCCAACCTTTGTGTAAAAGGACAGTTCTTTTAATGTGCTTTATTACGTCCCTGGATTGACACTAGCAGGCAGGAGGGAGGGAGGAAATAAAACCATCTTACGAAGAGAATGTGGAAGAAAACTCGTTTTAAAAATAATCACTTTGGCCTTCTCAGAGTTTTCAGTCAAGCAATATGCTAAACTCAAGAAACAACCTGAACGTTTCAGAGCAAACCCATGCCTTTGTTTTAATTATTAAAGCCAACATGTTGTTATTCATTATGTGCATATTTATTCAGCAATTACGACATGTAGGCACAATCCTAGGTTCCGTGAGGAAGAAAAAGGAGAATCAGATACAGAATCAACCTTCAAAGAGCTTACAATGTACTAAGAGAGATGATACCACATAAAAAGCAGCAATGTACAGTAGAAAATACATGCCCTAAAATAAAAAGGACTATAGACAGTGAAAAGAGTGAGATTCCGTCTAAAAAGCTTGATCAAGGAAGGCTAAAATTGCTTTTATTTTCTTGTCACTTTTACGACAACGTAAAATTGATTCTCCTTAAAATCTCCTTGAATATCTCTCAGTGGAATAAATAAACCTTAGGTTCATTCTTAAGAGACTTGTTTTTGCCTCTAGTTTCAACAGGAGCCCAAGATCTAAAGATCTAGAGGCGAAAGATCTAGAATGGTGTCCAACCTCTGAGACCAGTTTCAGGTCATTTCTGACCTTGTTTATACTTAACTAGGGATTTATTATCAAGGGTCCACACAAGGGCTACCCACTTTAATGGGTACCTTGACATGATATGCAAAAATGCTGTGTGTAGATGCCTTTGTGTTTTTTCATAGCTTTCATCAAACTGTTTCAAGCCAGGAGCTACTTTGAGGCATTCCTCAGACCTGGAGTGCAGAATCAGATCAGCCCCAGGAAGAATGGGAGCCAAGTGAGCTCCGCAAGACCTAGATCAAAATGGGACCAGGTCCTGGGGAGACACGGTTTCTCTCAACAAAGATAAAATACTTTTTTCTTGCCTTAGTATTGAGAAGATGTCCTTGGTCAGGCTTGTGCTTTCCCGTTTTCTCTGAAAGAATGTATGTGTTGAAACAGTAATACCGTTCTCAGGTCATATAATATGTATGTGCTGAAATGGTAATATTGTCTTCAGATGACATAACATTCAGATATACTACTGGTTCTAAATCAAAATGGTGAAAGCCATTGAATTTGAGAACATAATCCTAGTTTTTATCTAACAGTGTTGGCAACCATTTACCAGTGGATTTTTTTAGAGTTCTATAAAGTGGGTGTTGATAGTACCCAAAGCAGGCATTAATAATCTTCACTGGAACAGAATGAATGGGAAGGAAGGAAGCTAAAAACTTTCTGTTTGATATAATTGCAGTTTAACGTGCTTTATTGCATCCCTGGATTGACGTGCATAAGGCATAAGAAACCAGTCAATTTCAGTGAACAAACCACCAAATACCTAAAACCAGCTATTTACATTGTGTGTAGTTAATCACTGCTTGCCTGAATTTTTCACGTTCTAACCAGCTCTTTTGGCATTTTGTAGACACAGTCTGAATAATTCCATCTATATTCCATCAGTCCTAAATTAATGTGACAAGTGTTTGTGTTTAGTAACATTTTCTAAAGTTGATAACTGTGTAAACAATTAGATGGTTTGCCCTCGCTTCCTAAAATACAGACATTTCCCAAGTAGACTGTCGTGAGAACAGCAGTTTCCTCATTTCCAAAGGGCATTACAGAGACCATAGAACTAAACTGGCCACCTCTTTTTTTATTTCCAGGACCCACTTTTCAATATATCACTTAAGTGATACATAAATTTATTTTAAATGGCGTACCTCCATTTAGGTGCCTATCAAAAGAAATGGAAACGTCTGTTCTACCGTTATCAAAAACTTCCTGATAGCAATATTTTTATTTAATTGAAAAGAGAGAGAGAGAAAAAATCGAATCATGTCACAGACAGGTGGAAGGACACCGCAGGCAGGACTGTGTTTTCCAATGGCATCCAGGAAGATGAGTCCATGTCTATGGAAATTGATTCATTAATATTTCATTGAGGCAGCTTCAGAGCAATTCAAGAACCAGCTACCAGGAATTCAATCAGTAAATTCAATGAATTGTTGAGCTTAAAATAGCTGGGGGGGGGGCAAAGATATACATATATTTGGCATGTGTGCATATTTATACATACTGATGTGACACGTATATGCACATGAATACAGGAATACATATTAAAACACAGCACATGTAAGAGACTGTCATTTCTAGGCTTAAACTGTCTCACCTGCTTATATTCTTTACTTAAGAAGAATTTCCAAATAAAACAAAAATCACTCGATTTAATATCATTCTCCTGCTCAGTACTTGATTGGAAAGCAAGTTAACAAAAATGTTAGCCGCAACTTGTTCACTGGAATCACATATTTATCAATAGAGCCCCTTCAATCAATTGACAGCACATCAAGATGGCTCCCGAGAACCCATGCTGAGGCTGGGAAAAAAAAGGGGATCAACTATTTCATGGAGGAAGGGCTAATGGTTTGGGGCAGAGCAGCCAATTTACCACGTGATATACACATTGAGAAGGGCCAGTAAGGGAAATACATTCAAATTATCACGTCGGCTAAGTAATTGGTCTTTGGGTGTCCCTAAACACCAACCTACAAATAATTTTATTTTCATTTTGGATCAATGTCTTCTAGCCCTTGTCTAACTAACCTGTATTGATGTCTTTTTAATTAAACCATGCGTGATATGCTCTCTCGGCAGTGGGGCATACTGAGTGTACATGCTAGGAATTCCAGATAAGGTAATTATGCTATTTGTCACTGTCATGATTAATATGTGACAGCTGTTATGACAGCTGTGCCACTGTTTTGTCACAATACTCTGTTCATCCATAACAAAATTAGCTGTCGCACTCAAAGGTACACACTTGCTGATATTTCTTTCTGAAGTCAACAATGAGAAAATCGAGAGGGAATATTACATGAACTCTGTGACAAACAAGAAAAACGACATCTTTATTTTTTTTCTTTAAATGATGATATAACCTGCCTGCATTGAAAATGCAGATAGCTCACCTCTAGCAAACAAGCTGTCACAAGGAGCCAATCCGCCACTAATCTAGCTAACAAGGTCTCAGTATGTGAGGGGTTTGCTTCATAATTTGAATCTGCCTTGTCAGGCAAGCCTTTTAGATGTTACCCAAATTAGCATTGGCTGGAACTGTTACTGCCTGTCAAGGTGGGAAACTGCAAATGCAGAGTGATAATAGGAAGTGGGAGACTGACTCACCCTTTCCTCTGGGCGTCAGTCAAGTGGAGCAAAATAGGCGGCTCTGCCTCCATCTCCCTCAAGACAGTCGTCCCTCCCTCCCTCCCTCCAAAACCCTGCACCCTTAACTGGGAAAGATGCTTTCAGGAGCTGTCTCCAAACAGAGATGTAAATTGTCAGATGAAGGCAGTTATTAATGTTAACCAATATTGTTTCTTACAGAGCCCTAAGACTGGACTATAAAACCATAGAAGACACTGATGTGAAGAGACAGATGGCTACAATAATAGCGTCGTTATTCTATAGCTTTGGGTGAAGTGGATACTGCATATGTTCCATAAATTTAAAAGAAAAAAAGCTCACGGAGATGTCTATTCATAATGTAAGAGAAACACTGTGACATCAGACATGCTGAGTGCAAAAGAAAGAAAATATGTTGGATATGCATAACTAAGTGAACATGATACTTTCTCTCTTAAAAATTAAAGGGAGAACAGCTGTGGCTATTATTATTTTTCAATAAATGATTAGTTTGATCTACTGATAATATATTTAAATTTGCCAATAACTTAACCGGCAAATATAATATGCACTTTTAACAAGGATACTGTTTAAATCAGGCCCATCTGCACTGTGTCTCTTAGGCCTCTTCAAAAACAGCCCTGGAACAGAACACTGAATTATTTCAAACAATTATAATGATTACAAAGGAACTGTTACCACCTGCTGCTGACTCTTGGCAGTCATCAGTTAATGAAGGATTTAATTAGAATATTTATCAACGATGACCAAAACTCCTTTTGATTTGTCCCTGATTTCTTCATGTGGGAAAAGTAAATTCTTTGAAATTCAAACAATGAAAAGATGCTAGGGATTTCGGGAGTGAAAGTCCCCTTGGCATATCCATCCCAGGGAGACCTTGCTGTTCATGGATTTATAAAGAACTGACTTCTCTGCAAATAAACTGGAGACCAGATTGCAGATTAGGAGGACCTGAGCTCATCTCCTCCTACAAGCACACCCAAATCACAACTACCTGCTGAACAACCATGGGTAAAAAAGACGGGAATCTACTGAAAAAGGTATTCTACATCCAATGGCATAAAGAAGAAATCACGAGATGGTAGGAGGTCATGATACAGTCAAATCCCATACCGCCCAGGTGGGCAACCCACAAACTGGAGAACAATTATATCGCAGAAGTTCTCCCACAGGAGTGAGAGAGACCTCCGAGCCCCATAGCAGGCTCCCCAGCCCAGGGGTTCAGCACTGGGAGGAGGAGCCCCCAGAGCGTTTAGCTTTGAAGGCCAGCAGGGCTTGATTGCAGGAGCTGCACAGGACTGGGGGAAACAAAGAGGAGGGCACACACAAGGTCCATGTGTACTGGGTCCCAGGGCAAAAGCAGTGACTCCATAAGAGCCTGGGCCAGACCTACCTGCTGGTCTTGGAGGGTCTCCTGGAGAGGCGAGGGGGCAGGGGCAACTGTGGCTCTCTCTGGGGTCATAAAAGCTGGTGGCGGAAGCAGGGACCTGCATCAATTCTGGCTGGAGGCAGAGACACGTATTTTGAGTCTCTGGCACCGAGACCTGCCCCACTCAACAGCCTGTAACTGGGACGCCTCAGGCCAAAAAGCCAACAGAACAGGAACACAGCCCCATGCATCAGCAGACAGGCAGCCTAAAGACTTCCTCAATCCACAGCCATCTTTAGACACGCCCCTTGACTTGGCCCTGCCCATCAGAGGGCCAAGACCCGACTCCACCCACCAATGAGCAGGCATCAGTGCCTCCCACCAGGAAGCCTACACAGACCTCCAGACCAGCCTCACCCACCAGGGGGCAAATACCAGAACGAGTGAAACTATGATCCTGCAGCCTGCAGAACTGACACAGGTCAGAACCTACCCTGGGACCAGCTGGTCCCTGGGCCTTGGGTGGTGAGAGGGGAGTGTACTGCTGGGACACATAAGACATCCCCTACAGAGGGCCACTTCTCCAAGGTCGAGAAACGTCTAACTAAGCTATTACATACATAAAAATACAAATAGAAATTTAAACAAAATGAGATGGCAAAGGAATGTTACAGACAAAGGAACAAGATAAAACCCCAGAAAAACAACTAAATGAAGTGGAGATAGCCAATCTACCTGAGAAAGAGTTCAAAGTAATGATCATAAAGATAATCCAAGAACTCAGGAAAAGAATGGATGCACAGAGTGAGAAGTTACCAGAAGTTTTTAGCAAAGAGTTAGAAAAAGATGCTAAAAAATCTGGGAGCATGTTTAAATAGATTTCAAATCAACAACTAGGCTTTAATTCAATTGCTCTGGTTGGTTTTCTGTGAGACAGGCATATAAGCCTTTGATGATTCCTTTCACTTTCACTTTCTACCTCAGTCAGAGGAGACAAAAACATTTGTTGCCTTATATTATTACCAAGCATATAGCACTTAGCTACTAGATCACACAGGGGTTTTGGATGAAGGAAGTGATAGCCCATTCCAGGTGATAAGTGTTCATGCATGAATGTTCATGTATTTATAGAGAGCACCTTTGTTAACTTCATTTCCATTCACCCTGAGAACTCCCTGTTGAAAACCACCCATCTTCAAGATCCACCTCCAATGCCATCTCTTTCACGAAGCCTTAGATGAAATTTTGTCCCTATGTGCTCTTGCCCTTCCTTTTCTTGGAACTTCCATAGCACTTACTGCTTGTTTACTTGTTTTAGTCACCAACTGTATTTGATTTGGGAAATGATTATTTGTGTGCTTTTCTTACCCATGGGCTCCAAAGAGAGCAGGAAACACTTTTGCTGAATCTTTTAATTCCTCACAGAATCTAGGATACTATCTCACACACAGTAGGCCCTTTTGTTCATATTTATGAAGTAATCAATTATTGCATAACAGGGGACTTTCAAGACGGCGGAGGAGTAAGACATGGAGATCACCTTCCTTCCAACAAATACATCAAAAATACATCTACATGTGGAACAACTCCTACAGACACCTACTGAACGCTGGCAGAAGACCTCAGACTTCCCAAAAGGCAAGAAACTCCCCAAGTACCTGGGTAGGGCAAAAGAAAAAAGAAAAAACAGACAAAAGAATAGGGACGGGACCTGCACCAGTGGGAGGGAGCTGTGAAGGAGGAAAGGTTTCCACACACTAGGAAGCCCCTTCACTGGCTAAGACGGGGTATGGCGGGAGGGAAGCTGCAGAGCCACGGCGGAGAGCGCAGCACCAGGGGTGCAGAGGGCAAAGTGGAGAGATTCCTGCACAGAGGATCTGTGCCGACCAGCACTCACCAGCCTGAGAGGCTTGTCTGCTCACTGGGGCAGGTGGGGGCTGGGAGCTGAGGCTTGGGCTTCAGAGGTCGGATCCCAGGGAGAGGACTGGGGTTGGCTGCGTGAACACAGCCTGAAGGGGGCTAGTGCGCCACAGCTGGCCAGAGGGAGTCCAGGAAAAAGTCTGGACCTGCCTAAGAGGTAAGAGACCATTGTTTCGGGATGCGTGAGGAGAAGGGATTCAGAGCACCACCTAAACAAGCTCCAGAGACGGGCGCGAGCTGCTGCTATCAGCGCTGACCCCAGAGACGGGCATGAGACGCTAAGGCTGCTGCTGCCGCCACCAAGAAGCCTGTGTGCAAGCACAGGTCACTATCCACACCTCCCCTCTGGGAGCCTGTGCAGCCTGCCAAGGCCAGGGTCCCATGATCCAGGGACAACTTCCCCGGGAGAACGCAGAGCGCGCCTCAGGCTGGTGCAACGTCACGCCGGCCTCTGCCGCCGCAGGCTCGCCCCGCATCTGGGCCCCTCCCTCCCCCGGCCTGAGTGAGCCAGAGCCCCCTAATCAGCTGCTACTTTAACCCCGTCCTGTTTGAGCGAAGAACAGACGCCCTCAGGCGACCTACACACAGAGGCAGGGCCACATCCAAAGCTGAACCTCGGGAGCTGTGCGAACAAAGACGAGAAAGGGAAATCTCTCCCAGCAGCCTCAGGAGCAGCGGATTAAGTCTCCAAAACCAACTTGATGTAACCTGCATCACTGGAATACCTGAATACACAACGAATCATCCCAAAACTGAGGCAGTGGACTTTGGGAGCAACTGTAGACTTGGGGTTTGCTTTCTGCATCTAATTTGTTTCTGGTTTTATGTTTATTTTAGTTTAGTATTTAGAGCTTATTGCCATTGGTAGACTTGTTTATTGATTTGGTTGCTCTCTTCCTTTTTTTTTTAATATATATATTTTTTCCTTTTTCTCTTTTTGTGAGTATGTATGTGTCTGCTTCTTTGTGTGATTTTTCTGTATAGATTTGCTTTTACTATTTGTCCTAGGATTCTGTCTGTCTGGTTTTGTGTGTGTGTGTGTGTAGTTTTTAGCGCCTATTATCAATGGTGGATTTGTTTTTTGGTTTGGTTGTTCTCTTCTTTCTTTCTTTATTATTATTATTTTTTTATTTTTAATAATTTTTTACAAATTTATACTTTAATAGCTTTATTTTATTTTATTTATTTTTTCTTTCTCTCCTTTTTTTTTCTCCCTTTTCTTCTGAGCCAAGTGGCTGACAGGGTCTTCGTGCTTAGGCTGGGTGTCAGGCCTGAGCTTCTGAGGTGGGAGAGCCGAGTTCAGGACATTGGTCCACCAGAGACCTTCCAGCCCCATGTAATATCAAACGGCGAAAGCTCTCACAGAGATATCCATCTCAACGCTAAGACCCAGCTCCACTCAACAACCAGCAAGCTACAGTGCTGGACACCCTATGCCAAACAACTAGCAAGACAGGAACAAAATCCCACCCATTAGCAGAGAAGCTGCCTAAAATCATAATAAGTTCACAGACACCCCAAAACACACCACCAGACATGGTCCTGCCCACCAGAAAGACAAGATCCAGCCTCATCCACCAGAACACAGGCACCAGTCCCCTCCACCAGGAAGCCTACACAACCCACTGAACCAACCTTAGCCAATGGGGGCAGACAACAAAAACAATGGGAAATACAAACGTGCAGCCTGTGAAAAGGAGACCCCAAACACAGTTAAGTTAAGCAAAATGAGAAGACAGAGAAATACACAGCAGATGAAGGAGCAAGGTAAAAACCCACCAGACCAAACAAATGAAGAGGAAATAAGCAGTCTACCTGAAAAAGAATTCAGAGTAATGATAGTAAAGATGATCCAAAATCATCAATGGAACAGGATAAAAAGCCCAGAGATACACATATGGTCACCTTATCTTTGATAAAGGAGGCAAGAATATACAATGGAGAAAAGACAGCCTCTTCAATAAGTGGTGCTGGGAACACTGGACAGCTACATGTAAAAGAATGAAATTAGAACACTCCCTAACACCAGACACAAAAATAAACTCAAAATGGATTAAAGACCTAAATGTAAGGCCAGACACTAGAAAACTCTTAGAGGAAAACATAGGCAGAACACTCTATGACATAAATCACAGCAAGATCCTTTTTGACCCACCTCCTAGAGAAATGGAAATAAAAACAAAAATAAACAAATGGGACCTAATGAAACTTCAAAGCTTTTGCACAGGAAACTATAAACAAGACGAAAAAACAACCCTCAGAATGGGAGAAAATATTTGCAAACGAAGCAACTGACAAAGGATTAATCTCCAAAATATACAAGCAGCTCATGCAGCTCAATATCAAAAAAACAAACAACCCAATCCAAAAATGGGCAGAAGACCTAAATAGACATTTCTCCAAAGAAGATATACAGATTGCCAACAAACACATGAAAGGATGCTCAACATCACTAGTCATCAGAGAAATGCAAATCAAAACTACAGTGAGATATCACCTCACACCAGTCAGAATGGGCATCATCAGAAAATCTACAAACGATAAATGCTGGAGAGGGTGTAGAGAAAAGGGAACCTTCTTGTACTGTTGATGGGAATGTAAATTGCTACAGCCACTATGGAGAACAGTATGGAGGTTCCTTAAAAAACTAAAAATAGAACTACTATACGACCCAGCAGTCCTACTACTGGGCATATACACTGAGAACCGTAAGTCAAAAAGAGTCTTGTACCACAATGTTCATTGCAGCACTATTTACAATAGCCAGGACATGGAAGCAACCTAAGTGTCCACTGACAGATAAATGGATTAAGAAGATGTAGCACATATATACAATGGAATATTACTCAGCCATAAAAGGAAACGAAATTGAGTTATCTGCAGCGAGGTAGATGGACCTAGAGACTGTCATACAGAGTGAAGTAAGTCAGAAGGAGAAAAACAAATACCGTATGCTAACACATATATATGGAATCTAAAAAAAAAAAACAGTGGTTCTGAGGAACCTAGGGGCAGGACAGGAATAAAGATGCAGACATAGAGAATGGACTTGAGGACACAGGGAGGGGGAAGGGTAAGCTGGGATGAAATGAGAGAGTAGCATTGACATATATACACTACCAAATGTAAAATAGCTAGCTAGTGGGAAGCAGCTGCATAGCACAGGGAGATCAGCTCAGTGCTTTGTGTCCCCCTAGAGGGGTGGGATAGGGAGGGTGGGAGGGAGACGCAAGAGGGAGGGGATATGGGGATATATGTATACATATAGCTGAATCACTTTGTTATAAAGCAGAAACTAACACCATTGTGAAGCAATTATACTCCAATAAAGATGCTAAAAAAAATAAAGTCATTCACATATCATTCATAATTATGACTTTATAGTTGGGATAAATCAATAGCACCTTAAAAATAAATATTAAAATAAATTGTTAAATCAGTTAAAAAATTATTGCATAACTGAATGCTGAAGAGGGTGTTTGTGTATTGTAGTATCTGTATTCAAGTGATACTAAAGAATGTAGGAGCTATTTAATGTGTGTAATTTTTTATAAGTGAACATGAAATATTTAAACAGTCAAAACTCCCAAGTGATACCAAACAGACCAATTTTAACATCAACTGCTATACCCAGGAGTGATGTCAGATTAATGGGACACCTGAAGTAACCATCATAAAAAGCTCCTAATTAAAAGGGGTGTTCCAGCTGTAGAGATAACTTGATCTTTTCTAATGCCAGGGAGATCTAGAAAACACCTCTCTATGTAGCTGAAAAGGCATCCATACATTCACAGGCAGTAACAAACAGGACACAGTTTTTGCAGGAGTTTTGTGGGAGGCAGTTTTTACAGAAGGCAATTACGCTGGAGGATAATTGCACTTCCAGTGTTCCACAGGTCTGTGAAATTAGCAATCAAGCTTAGAAATAGCTAGAACAATAGAAATAGAGTAGATGGGTTGTGTGGAGCAATGGCAAGCTAAAACTTAGAACTCTACAATTAGGAGATAAACTCTAGCACCAGGAACCTAAAACACCAGGATGAGATGGGGGATGGGGTGGGGCGAGATGTAGGAAGGTCCAAAGATGATACATAATTAGCAACAGGCAGGAAGAAGAGGACCCAACTGAAAATCGGTCTGATTCTAGACAGAATTCTCCCTAGTTAGGGAGAATTAATAAGTGCCAGCACCCAATAGAGTTTTACTTGAACTTAATCTTTAATTTTGTTCGTTTTAGTTAACTGTTTAGTAACCTGAACACTTTATCTCATTGTGAGGGCTCCATTTCTTTAGAGGCATAATTTAACAATTATTATTTAAAGGCATAATGACTGATATTAGTAATGGAGAGGAGGCACCAAATCAGTAAACTGAACTGATGGCTTCTGGGACCTTGACAGTGTGGTATCACATTAGCTACTGTATAATGCCTTTTCCTCTCACATATAGCAGCCCTTTCACTTGTGCCCAGAGAATTAATCTGATGGGTTCCTCACTGATCCAAGGACAGAAGAGGATTTTTGACTGGTACCCTTTTCCTCAGGTTCCAGTTCTAAGTTACAGATAGGACACCTCCATGATCAGTTAATCTAATTAAACAGTGGAAAACTTTGCTAACTCTACCAAAACTCACATACCACTAATTTACCCTCATCCTTAACAGGAAAAGATGATTCACAAACCACTATCCTATGAGAGCCTTTTTATAAAGCTTTGTTAAGATCATATGGTGTCTTGGTAACAGTACAGAATCAGTTAAAATTGTGGGGCAAAGACTAAAAATAAGACTAAAAGGCTAAACTGAATAGGCGACTCTGTTGCCTGTCTTGGGGTATGCTGCCATTTCATCCCTCAAATAATGAAATTGTTCTTGAAAGCCACTCTTTTAATATATAACATGCTGACCTTTTTAACACTTCTAATAAAGCCTCTAGTTCTGGGGACCTTGTTTCCACTTGATAATGAGAGTGTTCTCTTCTTACCCTCAGAGCAATAATACGTTCGGTCCACCACCTAGCCCAGTGGTTCTCAGACTTCCCTGCACTTTGGAATAATCCAGGGAGCTTTAAAATATACTGATGTGTAGATCCCACCTCCAGATTTTTTTTTTTTGAATAAGTCATACTTTTATTTTTCAGAAGGGAAAAGGACAAGTGGCAACTTGCCTTTGGAAAAGACATTAATATCAGAGTAATAAGCTATCTATCTCATAGAGACAGTAGCCGAAGAAAGACTCTATTATCATATAAATCTCAAAAAAAGTTCTCAGAATAATATGTTTTTAACTAAAACAAGAAAACAAAAACATCAGCAACAAAAAATTAAATAGAATCCATAAGGTGCTATGTGAAGAAGGAAAAAGGAAAATCTGGAAATCTACATACTGAGAGTTCTCTATTAAAATCAAGGAGGCCCAAATCTGTTTCTTTTAAACAATATTCATGGATATAACTGAGTTTTTCTAAATTTCTCATTGGTAATACTCAGTCTTGTAAGTCTGGTTCCATAATAATCTATAATGTAACTACTTCTATCTGAAGGTCCAACAATCTGAATTGAAATAAGAATGAAATCAATTAGGCTCCCGATTCCACAAAGTCCTACAGTGCAAAACTTTAACAAACCCAAGGCAGGGTATCCAAGGTAAAATCTATCTGCTCCCAACCATCCAACAAAAAAGAGACAGTGCAACCGCCACCTTGTATGAATAGCCATTTACATTTCGGCAAGATATGGGCTTGAGAAAATCAATTTCGTTTCCAGTAAAATGTGTTTCATTGCCACTAAAATCCTTACAAGTCATGTTAGATGCTGGAAAACATGGAACATGAGCTGTGTAGTTTGTACAGTTAACTGGTTCTTGTGTAGCATCATTTATTTTTGGATCCTTACAAATATATTGTCCCACTTTGAGGTCCTCGCACGTAAGTGTCTCCTCGCCGCGGCCGCGGCAGCTCCCCAAGGTCCCGTGGTTACTGACGCAAACCACAGAACACCCAGGAGCCCAGCGGCAGCAGTCTCAGAAGCAACCAGCCCGGAGGGCCAAGCGGCCGCCATGCTGGGCACCGGCGCGTCCCCCATAACTCACCTCCAGATATTCTGATTTGATTGGTCTGCTATGGAGATTGGGCACTGGGATTTCTAGAAGTTCCACAGGGAATTCTAACTTAGAGCCAAGGTCGAAAACCATTCCTAAAGCTGAGTGCCTCTTTACCATTCGTGTTCATACAAACCATTTGAAGGTTTTGTTAAAATACAGATTTTGATTCAGTGAGGTTGGGGTGGAGCCTGAGACTCTGCATTTCCAACAAGCTTCTAGGTGATGCTGATACTCCTGATCTACAGATGACACTTGAATAGCAGGGATCTGGATTATTCTCACGCCCACAAAAAAATGCCTATGTTGTTGCCAGCATCTGGGATTCATGGTGATGACTAAATGGAATGTTTATGGTCATAGTCAAACATTCTTTTCAAATTATACCCCAACTGAATCTGAGCGCCCATAGTTATGAGCATGATTAAAGGACAGGAAGTGGGGGGGAGAGTACCTTAACAATAAAGATTTGTAGATTTGCACTTATATTCATGTTCCCCTCATCAGAAATGGTTTGCTTTCATAATGAGTTATTTCTTTTTTGAATTCAGTTAGAAACACAGATTCTTTCCCCACACGTATGCAGGACACTATGACACATTTATCATGATTTTATTTGACTCACAAGTCAAATAAAATTTTAACAATACTGTTAAAATTTTCAGTATTGTTCAAAATTTAACAATACTGTTAATGTTTTCAGTATTATGTGACTGTTTTATTGTATTATAAAGCAGAAAATTAACCTGATAGTGTATTGGTATGGATTTTTGGGACAATCCCATCTGAGAGGCAGGTTCTTTCAAATAAGTACTATCTTGAAATACGATATTCTTCCTTTGATCACCAGATTTCTCTAAAATATTTGAAGTCTGTATGCCTTAAATATAAAGCTGGCAATGCAACTAAACTTTCAAAAAATGCCCATTGATAAATTTCGGCATGGCCCTGTTGAAATTTCAGAATTAAGTGAATTTCAAAGAGATGATATTTTAATCGATATAAGCTTTGTAAATTTTTTTTTTTTTTCATAAGGAGGATGAGGAAATGTGCTCATCTGGTCACCACTTCACAGAAGAATAAAAAGAAATGTCTTCCACATTTTCATACCACCCCTGTACTAGCATTATCCTTCCTCTAGAGCCCCATGGGCCAAATCTGGTTCACTGCCTGCTTTTGTACCATCCACAAGCTAAAAATGGCTTTTGCATTTTTAAATGGTGGGAAAAAAATCAAAAGAAAAATAATATTTCATGATGTGGAAGTTATATAAAATTCAAATTTCAGTGTCCATAAATGAAGTTTTATTGGGACATAGCCATGCTTATTTATGTGTTGTCCAAGGCTGTTTTGTACTACAATAGCAGAGTTGAATACTTGGGACAGAGACCATGTGACCCACTAAGTCTAAAATATTTTTTTATCTGGCTCTTTACAGAAAAAGTTTGTTGATTCCTGCTCCAGAGATATACTCACTTTTCTTCATTCTTACTTGAAATTGAAGATGTGCTTTGTTTTGCAGATTATATCGGGTTTGCAAATGTTGATGCTTTATACTTGTGTGCCCATGCACGTGTGCGTGCACATGTAAACACACACACACACTCACTCTAATTTTGTCTCCTTTAATTCTGCCTTCTCACTTCTGCTCTGACAACCAGGAAGTCTGAGCAGCATCTGCTTCAGAACCAACTCTATTTGCTTTTCCTGGCCACAAGAATGGAGTTCTTTAAGAAGGGAACCAAAGCTTGAAAGCAAAGAGAATCACCTTATCCTATTGCATGCTGCCTATTCTGGCCCAGCTCCTAGAAGCTGGGGTCTCTAACATATGCTACAACTTTTCTCCCAGGCTTCTGTGTGGAGAGCATTCCAAAAGGGAACAGACCTTTCTCTTGTTGCAATTTTCTATGAAGAAGACTTGTGGCCAGAAAATAGAAGAGAAAACGTTAAAATCTCTGAGCACAAATGAGAGAGTTGGGATAATCTGTCAAGTCTACAGAAAGGATTTTCGTGTTTTTTTTTTTTAATTTAAATAAAAAGCAGCCAGATTATTAGCCTTGATAAAGAACAAGAATTTCTATTTTCCTTTCCTCTAGGAAATGGCAGTATAAAAATAACCTCTGGACATGCATAAAGGAAAAGGGGAGAAAAAAAAGAAAGGAAAGAAATGCCTCAAGCTTTCATGTTATTTGAAAGTTTGTAGGTGGAGATATACTGATAACATATATGTTAAAGGTGCTGAGTTTCAGAAGGGACATTCACTTCTTTTGCAGAGATACTCTGGAACTATGATTGAATGACTCAGGAGAGAAAGACATAAAGGTGCCAAGACTCTGGCACCTTCAACAGTAGCATGGAGAGGTGGTAGAAGGAGAGTGAAAACCCAAACTCTAATCGTCAGTTACAAGTTCTATTGCTGTGGACATGGCCCCTAAACTTTTTGAGTCTCAGTTCCTGAAATTTTTAAAGAAGGATAATAGTGCTTCTCCAACTTCCCTCCAGGGGCTGTACTGAGATTTGAATGTGATAATATATGTTAATTTCATTTTGTTGATTGTAGAGATCTAATCCCTTTTAAGATACTGATTTTATCACCACTTATCCTGTGTCCTGAATTTTATCTCATTGCTCAATCAGTTTCCTTTTAATGCCCACAAAAACAGAACTTTTAAACTTACTCTCTATGTTGTAGCAGAAATTTTATTTCCTAGTGTCTACAAAAAATTTAAAAAATAAAAAAGACAGACTCAGACTCAAGATTCTCAGGGCAGCTGCTCCTACTGGGCCCCTCTTTCAAGACAAGGTAGCTGGGGCCTGACTCGACAAATTACTCCACAGGCCGCCATGTTCCCAGAGCATGATAGAAATTGTCTTCTGGAAACAAAACAAAATAAAACCCATTCTATAGTTCCTGAAACTCTCCAATTTGAACGTGGCACCTATAGTCTCATTTTCCCACAGTTCTCAAATGAATGGAAATTGGAGCGCAATCAAGTAAAAGTAATAATGTACACTCAGAAATACAGGCCTAAAGTAGTCTCGTATCTACCGCAGGTATCATTTAGGGCCATGAACTATAATTATTATTTCCTCTGGAATCAGTGGTGCTTTATTTCATTTTGTTGTTGTTGTTGTCGCTATTGTTTACATCCAGGTGTAGAAGATCACATAACCACTATCAGGAAAACTAATGTCTTGAAATAACATAACAGCATATGAAAAGAAGCCACACAGATCTAGTTGTATTAAAATATTATGCTTTGTATATAGGTAAATACAGATATCATTACCAATTTGTCATACAAGAAGATGGACTTCTAGAGGTTAAACAGCACTTTCAAAATTATATGGCAAGTTTGTACAAATCTGATCCTTTAATTCTGGAATGCTTACATAGTCCTGTTCCCTGAGTGCTTAGTGGAAATAGTCATTCATT
This sequence comes from Eubalaena glacialis, assembly GCF_028564815.1. Classification (NCBI taxonomy): domain Eukaryota; kingdom Metazoa; phylum Chordata; class Mammalia; order Artiodactyla; family Balaenidae; genus Eubalaena; species Eubalaena glacialis. The sequence goes on from NC_083724.1 coordinate 39,367,982, forward strand.
CAAATACTCACAAAATACATACCAAGCACTTACTATGTATTGGGCCCTGCTTGTTTCTGGGGACTCACTGGGGAGAGTCATGGCCTCTTATATCTAATGGATGTGGACCTTCCACCCTGCATACAATACTACCTTTGACCCTCCTTTGGATCAAAGGTATCCTGGAAAAGATGGAACTCAAGCATGGACTGCACTCTTGGTTCTCTGAGCCCCCTCTCCCTATCATGCCCCACTCTTGACAAAGATTCCTAGTGCCCCTTGAATACAAGAGGACAAGGAGGCTAAATTCATCATGTTCCAAAGAATAATGTTTGTGTTCTAAATGACTTATTTTACATTATAACTGCATATTTTTAACACCCAGAAAATATATTCGTACTACTGTTACACTTTTAGTGCTACAACAATACTAGATTCTGTCAGAAATGCCTCACGCAAAAGACCTTTATGTTCAATAATAGAGAAATGAGAAAATAAGATATGTTCTCTCAGTACACCACTAGGCAGGCATCAAAGTTTGTAATAACATGAAAAATGCTTGAGTAATAGTAACTTGCTTCACCAGCCTGGATAAATACAGCCACATCCTTTTTATTATTCTAATTAATCACTTACAAACCCGCATGCCAATATTGGCAGGCAGCTTTTTATCCCATGTCACCCAGAATCCAAATTATTAGGCCAGAGGATTGCCACCATTCTTCTCAATGAGGGGGAATACCACTAGTAGAGCAGCGCTGTTGGCACTGTCATAACAGGGACAGCTGAGACTGGATGAGGGTCCCACAGCGACAGCAACGCCTGTGTACATTTACATCACTAGGGTCACTCCACTGTCGCCTAGTCATGACTCCCGTACCAGGCTGGCCAGGCCTGGGGACGTATGAAGGCTCAGTACAAGATCTGCCAAGGCCAGACCTGTCTTAGAACCTTGTTTGAAACTTGTTGAAGCCCAAACTTTCTTTCTCTCTTCATGATTGCTCATCTGTCACTATTGTGGTTCTTTCCTGTCAGGGAGGCTCAGCCAAGGACACTGTGGTTTCCTCCAAATTTGTCTAATGTTGAATCTTATGGAGAAGGGGCTGGAATCTTAGTCCCTTCACACTCACAAGGCTGCCACGCCTCTGATGAAAAATTGATTCACAACCTTCACAAAAGGTTGAGGGCAAGGAGGGGAAACTTTGCTAAAACCAGAATGTTCTGGTCTGCATTTTAAGGAGAGACACAAAAACACCAGAAAAGGCTGCACAAGCTTTTACGTAACTAAGGTAAGCCAGTCGACTTTTTTTTTTTTTTCTCATAATAAGAAAAATTCCTCTTAAGGAGACTTGCTGGCTCAGCCTCTAAAAAAGGAGGTTGCATGCTATTTTAAAGTTCCATCCTACCAGTCACTTTGTTATACTGATGATTTTAAATATATATATATTATATTGTAAATGGGTTAATAAAAATCCTGGCTATCCAATTAAAAGAGGAAAGTGGAACCTAGCAGGAGCCTACAGGGAACTTGCCCTTTCCTCATAACCCTACTTCACAGAAAGCTGTCCAGGGGAAAGGAAAGAAAAGAAGAGAGAAATACTTCCTGCTCACCTCAAGCAATGGTGTGGCACAGGTGTGATCACAGTTACAAGGAATACGAGGAAATCAGTGTGCCCGAAGAAGCTGAGTTCCCAGACTCTGGCCTTGGTACCAAAGTGACAAAACTCAGACACATGGTTGCTTGAGGGGTAGCCTCCTGAGAGGTTTGGAGTTAGGAGTGGGGCTGGGAGCAAGAAACCAGAGTGGAAGAAGAGAGGCAGCCCAGCAGTGTCATGGCAGCCAAAAAGCAAGTAAGAAGCTGGGAGAAAGTGTTTGGCCATGAGACTTGCCCACTGAATATCCTCAGACACATGCCCACATAGATGTGTTATGGCGAAAGACATATTATATGATACAATCGACATTGTACGAAGAAACAATATACGTAAAATAGGAAGGAAATATATCAAAGCAGCAATTGTTATTCTCTCTCAATGGTGGGAATACAGACCATTCCCCCCTGTTATTTACACTTTTATTGCTATTTTGCAAAATTTTTAAAATAATTATGATTTGCTTTTTAACTTTTTAATTAATTTTTAAATAAGCAGTTTAACTACTTAATGATCAATTCTTTCTGAACTAGCTAATATAATAAGTAATGTAATGTTCCTTATTTTTATGGCTATGTGTTTCTTTTTCATAATTTTTAAGTCACAGGAAAAAAAGCTATACAGTTTGAATTTGCCTGTGGCTTAGTAGTTTGGTAAACTCATACTTGGCATAAGCATTAGTCAAACAGCAAATGAATTGTTTGCATAATGGAAAAATAAATATTCTTAACATTATTAATCAAAATGTCTCATGCAGTTTGCAACTTAAAGCTAGAGGGCAGGATCTGGGACACACAGCTGAAAAATCCACTACCCTGCTAACTACAAGACACCCAAACTATGGCTAGATCATCAGGCAGCTGCCAAAATGGAAGGAAGATAAGGTTGTTGAAAAGTTGAAATTAAAATGTTAATCAAAATTGAGTAACAGAAGGTAGGCCATAACAATACGGCCAAAATATTTCTTTTTAGTGTTAATGAATATATTTTTACCTTGCAGAATTTCACAGGAAGAATCTATGTCAAGTGGTGAAAATCCTAAGAACAAAACAAAACCCCATTGAGAAGACTGCTAATGATACAATAAATGTAGTCTCTGCAGAACCCTCTTATGTACATTATCTTATTTATTACAATGTGGGATATATATTAGTATCACATGATAAAACTGATAGTTTTTTTGTTTTGTTTTGTTTTGTTTTTTTAATTTAATTAATTTATTTATATATGGCTGTGTTGGGTCTTCGTTTCTGTGCAAGGGCTTTCTCTAGTTGTGGCAAGTGGGGGCCACTCTTCATCGCAGTGCGCGGGCCTATCACTATCGTGGCCTCTCTTGTTGCAGAGCACAGGCTCCAGACGCACAGGCTCAGTAATTGTGGCTCACGGGCCCAGCTGCTCCGCGGCATGTGGGATCCTCCCAGACCAGGGCTTGAACCCATGTCCCCTGCATTGGCAGGCAGATTCTTAACCACTGTGCCACCAGGGAAGCCCCTAAAACTGATAGTTTTTAAAAAGGCATTCACCTAGTTAGTCAAGAGAAACTTGGGTCCTCTGTCTCTAACTCCAGAACTTTTTCCCACTTAAAAAAGAAATCCATATGCACAAAATACAGAGCTTGAAAACCTACATGCCTATTAGAGATTCTAAATAAAGTATGTTATCTCAATGAAATTCTTAAAAGCAATGTCCTCAATCCCATAGCCATTTATAATACTCCTAAAAAGCCAAGAAATCTGTCTTGATTTAGGTTCCCCCAGAAGCAGACCCTGAGAAAAGGATTCAAATGCAAGTAGTTTATTTGGGAGGTGATCTCAGGAAACAACAGTAGGGAAGTAGAGTAGTGAGGCAAAAAAGGAAGGAAGGAAAGGAGGGAGGGAGGGAGGGAGGGAAAGAGATGGGAGGAGGGAGAGAGAGAGAGACAGAGAGAAGAAAGTCAGTAAAGGATGTGTTATCAAACGGGTTACCCCTGCGGGCAACTAGAGCTTAATCTCCCTGGGGACGTTTAGGAGACAGCGTAGAACACGCTCCAGAATGATCTCAACTTAAGGACAAGGAAGCTGAGTATTTATCCACCAACATCCTTTCTGTCTTTGGCTTGGGGCTTGTTCCAGGAGGATATAGAACTTCTGACTTTGCCTTCATGCAAGCCAAACCTGTGACCAGAAAAAAGACCTCTGGCTGGTGCTTGCCATAACAGTCTTCAGCATGCAGAGCATTCTGGAAGATATGGCCAGAACATCAAAATCTCGTGCTGCAGCGCCCAGTTTGGGCAGCTTTATCTGGGTGAACACGTATATAGCATTTATATCTAAGCATTTTGCATACACTTCTATGACTTAGGTTTTATTACTATCCCCATTTTTCAGATAATAAAACTTAGGCACAAAGAGGTTAAATGACTTGTCCAAGCTGGAATTGAACTCAAGAACTACTGATTTTGAACTTAAGCACTCTGATTCCAGAGTCCATATTCTTACCCATCTTGATATATCACCTCGACTGTGGCCGAGGCTGGTCGGCCCAGATGAAGAACAGTCAAGGAGTTTGGGGAGAGCTTCCTATTAAGGCTCTGAGAGAAGGTGTGGTGTCTCCTTCCTCATTAACCCTCACTGATTCCAAAGAAAGTAGCCTCCGTTGTCTGTTGCCCTTGTTACCAAAGGTCAGCCAAGACACACAGTCAGAATCAGGAAATGAAGACCTGCAGGAGAGTCATTCCCTACCATCTGCCTCCCACACGCTGTCCACACATAAGCCTCTAGATTTCCTAGAATTTCTCTTCAGAATCCAGATAGTCCAGCAGTCATTTTGAGACACCATAATTTTCACTAACAGTTTCAGTTCTATGAGCCTTTAAGCCTGTCTCTCCACAATGCTGTAGTAGCCTAGGGATGGAATCAGTTTGACCAGGGACTGAGAGCAAAGACGCAATTTAGCTCTATTTCAACTGACTTTGTAACTGCCACAGACACAGCATTAGGCAGGTGGTAAATTAGCTACCTGGAGAGGTTCTTTCATTCCTTCAGGCCACTGAGGCATTAAAAACTCTATGAGTATCTACCAGGCAGTGTTGTAAATTCTTGTGAAACTCTACGTTAGCACAACTTTAGGAAAATCACTTATTCTAGGTAACCTAATTAGAAAAGTAGCAAGGCATAGCAGGCTTCTTTAAGACTATGAGCCTGAATACCCATCTGAGTTTGGTAAACAAAATTTGGAATTGATTCTAATAGGTTTAGACACTAAGCACTCCCTGCCAATTCTTCCCAATTAAACAGAGAATAGAAACGGATGAGAAATCAATCAAAATAAAATGAAACACCTTTGATCACCTTGGGTGGGATTTGAGAATGGGCCCACTACTTTGTTGTCTTATATTATCCTGTGGCATTATCAAATTTTTCCTGAGACAAACTAGCAAAGCAGAATGGGCTCATATTTCTTTAGCAGAATAGCAGTGAAGGGGGGTCAAGATTACATTTAATTCTTCCCTGTTTCAAGAATGTTATGGACATGATTATGTTCCCAACTATTTTAAGCAGTAACATAAGTATATACACCCAAAAAATTAAATTAAAAAAAAAACCCTGGAAGATACATCAGATGTTTTCTTTCTACCACACTGCATTTTCGAATTCAGTAAATCTCTTTCTATTATAAATTTCTTAGAAATACTGAAAACTTCTTTCACATTTCCCATGTGGGTGGGGAGAGAATCAACATAATGCCAAGTTTAGAGGCTCCTTGCATTTCTTCTTCATTATTTTTAGGTATTACCAGGGCAATTTGTCTTCCCATTCTTGGCACAGGGAAGGCTCTCAATATATACTTCTTTATTAGGCATGGTAGAATACAGCAGAAAAAGTATAGAACTCCTGGTATTCCAACTTCAGTTCAACAGCTACAATTTCCCAGCCATTGTCACTTAACATCTCTGATAATAACACCTACCTCATAAAATTACTGTGAGGAGTCAATGGTATGCTATAGTCAGCTCTTACAACTGGTGAGAAACAAATGTGTGCATCTCTTAAATTCTGAATGCAGTAACATCATGCTGTAGCATGAAATCAGCCATGGTATGAATAGCTGCCATAGAAATTGACAAAAGCGACAAATTAGGGCTTCCCCCCGCCTCGCCCCAGAGGCCTGGTTTACTAGCTCATTACTAAAAATTATATAATGTGCAAAATGTTTAACAGAGCATCCAGCTCTTCCCCCTTTCCTTTCCTGTTTTGAAGAGTTTGCAAAGATAGTTTTCCTTCTATATCTAGAATACTATAGTAACGATTTCACTTTATAATCAGTCATTTGTTAAGGATTTGCCCTTGCTGTAGCTTCTCACAATAATACGAAGCTATTTGTTAGGATGACCTTGATTAGAATTTAAATGTCAAGTGAAACTCTGCTCTAGTATTTTGATCTCTGATACTTTGCTTAAGCAGGGCTAATATATGCCGCATTTGAGTTTTTTTAATTGCCTGGGTTCTACTGAGGAGCTGGCACTTTCTGTTCAGCCTCAAGGGGCATCCCCCAAAAAAGTTTTCCCTTTAATCAAGGGACTCGTTCAAGAAATCACACCACCCTGCTGCAACAGTTGGGAAAACTGATGTATTCCCAGTAGACGTATAAAATGCTACTAAAATTATTTGACGGTTCAATTCAACATGTCACACTAGACAAAAAGTGAAATCTGTGACATAGAATTTACCATAGACTTGGTGAAGTGGAACCAAATGCTACACCAGAAGCTGCTGTAATTGGAAGCCTGTAGAAGGCTGACTTTCTAACAACGTGCAGGGGATGTGGTAGGAATAGTGGGTATAAAGGCATCAGAGGTTCTCTTTCTCCTGGTGACTAAGGGAGAGTTCTTCATATAGGATATCAGTATCCCTCCTGACCCATAAGATCATGAATGGCAGCTGGAATTCTACTGTGTATAAAATGTTGGAAATATTTTTATGATTGATTCCTCTTACCATCTCCAGAAAGCAGTAATGATACCACACAGATGAAATTCCATCTCAGAGATGCTTTGGAGTCATTCTGGTAAGCAGTAATATAGCATCCTGTGTTAGGAAGAATGACATAGTTGTCAAAAGACTGTGCCCCATGTTTTAATTCTGCCATTCGCATGTGACCTTGGGCAAATTCCATGATTTCTATAAAAATCAATCTTTTCATCTTTATAGGAGCATCCATACAGGATCAATATGAGGGCCAAATACTGAAAATACGCCCTATATAGTAAAGCACAATACCAAGTGCAAAAGGTTATTACTACTTGGACATTTTTGGTCATATCCTACCAAAAAGAAAAGCCTTTTAATGCAAAACATCTAATTTGGCATTAATAGTAAGCCAAACAAAAACAGAAATATAGATCAATGGAACAGGATAAAAAGCCCAGAGATAAGCCCACGCACATATGGTCACCTTATCTTTGATAAAGGAGGCAAGCATATACAGTGGAGAAAAGACAGCCTCTTCAATAAGTGGTGCTGGGAAAATTGGACAGGTACATGTAAAAGTATGAAATTAGAACACTCCCTGACACCATACACAAAAATAAACTCAAAATGGATTAAAGACCTAAGTGTAAGGCCAGACACTATCAAACTCTTAGAGGAAAACATAGGCAGAACACTGTATGACATAAGTCACAGCAAGATCCTTTTTGACCCAGGTCCTAGAGAAATGGAAATAAAAACACAAATAAACAAATGGGACCTAATGAAACTTAAAAGCTTTTGCACAGCAAAGGAAACCATAAACAAGACCAAAAGACAACCCTCAGAATGGGAGAAAATATTTGCAAATGAAGCAACGGACAAAGGATTAATCTCCAAGATTTACAAGCAGCTCATGCAGCTCAATAACAAAAAAACAAACAACCCAATCCAAAAATGGGCAGAAGACCTAAATAGACATTTCTCCAAAGAAGAGATACAGATTGCCAACAGACACATGAAAGAATGCTCAACATCATTAATCATTAGAGAAATGCAAATCAAAACTACAATGAGGTATCATCTCACACCGGTCAGAATGGCCATCATCAAAAAATCTAGAAACAATAAATGCTGGAGAGGGTGTGGAGAAAAGGGAACCCTCTTGCACTGTTGGTGGGAATGTAAATTGATACAGCCACTATGGAGAACAGTATGGAGGTTCCTTAAAAAACTAAAAATAGAACTACCATATGACCCAGCAATCCCACTACTGGGCATACACCCTGAGAAAACCATAATTCAGAAAGAGTCATGTACCAAAATATTCATTGCAGCTCTGTTTACAATAGCCAGGACATGGAAGCAACCTAGGTGTCCATCATCGGATGAATGGATAAAGAAGATGTGGCACATATATACAATGGAATATTACTCAGCCATAAAAAGAAATGAAATGGAGGTGTTTGTAATGAGGTGGATGGAGTTAGAGTCTGTCATACAGAGTGAAGTAAGTCAGAAAGAGAAAAACAAATACAGTATGCTAACACATATATATGGAATCTAAGGGAAAAAAAAAAAAAGAGGTCATGAAGAACCTAGTGGCAAGATGGGAATAAAGACACAGACCTACTAGAGAATGGACTTGAGGATATGGGGAGGGGGAGGGGTGAGATGTGACAGGGTGAGAGAGTGTCATGGACATATATACACTACCAAATGTAAAATAGATAACTAGTGGGAAGCAGCCGCATAGCACAGGGAGATCAGCTCGGTGCTTTGTGACCACCTACAGGGGTGGGATAGGGAGGGTGGGAGGGAGGGAGATGCAAGAGGGAAGAGATATGGCAACATATGTATATGTGTAACTGATTCACTTTGTTGTAAAGCAGAAGCTAGCACACCATTGTGAAGCAATTATACTTCAATAAAGATGTTTAAAAAAAAAAAAAAAAAAAAATAGTAAGCCAAACCACACATCTCAGGAATCATTTTGGAATGTTAAACCATGGAGCAAAGAAGAAGGCGACATTCCTAGTAATTAAGATCTAGGCTTTGGAATCAGGCAGAACTGGATGTTATTATAAGTTTCAATATATACTAGTTATGTGACCTTAAGCAATTTATTTACCTCTCTAAACCCTAGTTTCCTCTTCTTTCAAATGAGGATTATGATATGACCCAGCTTATTATGTTGTTGTGTCAAATGAGAGAATATACAGAAAAGTGATTAGGACCAGACCTAGTTTTCAATAAATCTTTTAATGTTCTTACTGTTGTTGTTGCTATTATTATTTGTATTTTAAAATTACCTAGGCAGAAAAATATTCCTAACACTGAGGATAAGAATCCTTAAAATAAGTTAAAATAATTTGGCAAGGAGGCACAGATTCTTAAACTTCCAAATTTAAATTAATGGTGCATGGTGGCAGCTAGTTTTGGACCATAAAGTAAAGCAAACCAGTCTCATTTTCCTCTAGGCTCTTCCTTTTAAACTTTCTTCCATTTAAACTATGAGAAATGCCAGTAGAAAGTCAGCTATATTTGTGTCTAAGTTCTTATCCTGGGAGAGAAGAGGTCCTAAAAGGTGAGATTCTTTACTTTCCTGGGACTTAGTTTCATGGACTTTGAAATAGACAGTTGGAAAGATGTGCTCCAACATCCAAGGTTAAGGATGGAGGTGGTTTTACTGACCATAGCCACAGAGCATAGAAAAGGGGGAAAGCAGAATTTAAGTCCCAGGCAAAGGTATACCAGGCAAGAAAGGGGCAGTTCACAATGTTAAGTCCAGGAAGGAAGACAGGAGACTAGAAACACAGTAGATACCAAAGGTAAAGAGAGCTTGTATGCCACTGTGGACAGGCAGGATAGAAGAAGTTTAGGAAATCAAGCCTGAAGCCATAATAATGGGAGGATAGTTTTTAAGGATAACTATACCCCTTGGTGAGGAAACTGTTAGAAATGATTCATTATCTTGTTCTGAGGTTGGTGATAAGAAATATCAGAAAATTGCAAGCTTAAAACTTCTTTTTCTTCCATAAAGGGAAAAAATAGGTTATCTCTTAAGAAAATAAAATATGTTTTTGCATGTAGGACCAATCATTGGGCCAATCTCAGAAAGTTCTAGTATTTAATTTATTGATATGGAACCCAAACCTTTCTGTGTCCAAGATTCTCCCAGGTTAAACCATTTTAGAAGGTACATAAGTCAACCAGGACTTTAGAATAGAAATTAGAAGTGATCACAGAGTAGAAAAGTGGTTGTCAGGGGTTGAGGAGGTGGGGCGGGGAAAGTGGGAGAGGTTGGTAAAAGGGTACAAACTTTCAGCTACAAGATGAATAAGGTCTGAGGATCTAATGTAAAACATGGTGACTGTAACTGGTGACACTGTTGTATAACTGAAATTTGTTAAAACATTAAAACTTAAATGTTTTCACCAAAATACATACATACATATATGTTGGAGGTAACAGATATGCTAGTTAAGTAGATGGGAGGAAAATCCTTTCAAAATGGATATGTATATCAAATAAAAAGAAAAGTGACCACAACTTTCAATGTACGAAAAAGCACCCCATGGTCTAAAAGAATCAGCGTGCTTTAGTATAATGCTTAACAAACTAGAAGGGCTTGCTACTATTTATTTTTAATCTTAAAAAAAAAGCTCAAAAGCTGTGAACAAAACAAAATCTCAACCTACTTCATAATGTCAATCTCAACTCTTCTCTAAGAATCAAAATTCTAAAAAAAAAAAAAAAAAAAAATCATCATTATCAGAAGAAAAATCAGCAAGTATTTCCAATGCGCAGGGCAAGAAGGAAACATTTGCAATGTGAGTCTGAAATAACCTTGTCTTGTTCATAGTAAAGCACAGTGCTCATTAATGAAATATGTCAAGAACAAGTTGCATCTGGAAGAGAGTACTCTGTGACTGGAGGCTAAAATTTGTGATAGAATCATTTTTCTCTTGCAATTTTCCAAGATTTCCTGGATTTACTCAGGCTCTCCATGATAAGGTTATAGCTTTCTTGCGGTATTTCAATGTTTTCATTCATGATCTTTCATGAAATGAGGCATGCCTTAAAAAGCAGGGGCTGCAAACATTATTAACTATTAAATACCCTTTTAAAAAACGTAAGTATATGCTTTATTCTTTTTTTTTTTTTTTTAATTTATTTTTGGCTGTGTTGGGTCTTCGTTTCTGTGTGAGGGCTTTCTCTAGTTGCGGCAAGCGGGGGCCACTCTTCATCGCGATGCGCGGGCCTCTCACTATTGTGGCCTCTCTTGTTGCGGAGCACAGGCTCCAGACGCGCAGGCTCAGTAGTTGTGGCTCACGGGCCTAGTCGCTCCGCGGCATGTGGGATCTTCCCAGACCAGGGCTCGAACCCGTGGCCCCTGCATTGGCAGGCAGATTCTCAACCACTGTGCCACCAGGGAAGCCCTATGCCTTATTCTTAACTAAACAAAATTAAATCCATGTTTGGTGAAATGGCAATTATTTTGCCAATTACAACTACTTGGTGTGTGAACAAATAATGAGGTTTGTTCTGTGGATTCCTTTTTACTATCATGTTGCTGAATTCTAGTTAAGAGGATAAAAGACAACCTAGAATAACAGAATATTTGAGCTATGAAGGGAATTTTAGAGCTCATATTTCCATCTTTCTATTTCATGAAACTAAGGCTACGAGAAGTAAAGTGACTTACCCAAGGCCTCAGAGCTGTTAAGATGAAGGAGTAATGAGCAAAGTAGGGACAGATCACAGTTAAATGATAACCACTGTCACACACTGGTATAATAACTAATTTTACGAAGACTTACTATAGCCGTATTATGTTTTCTGATCATAATGCAATTAAATTATCAATTAATTGCAAAAAGTAGAAAATCACCAATGTTTAGAACTTATCTAGTATGCTTAAAAATAGCCCATATGTTAAAGAAATCAATTGAAAAGAAAATACTTTGAACAAAATGAAAATTTATAAAAATATATATGAAAGCCCATAGAATGCAGCAAAAGCCTGTGTTAGGAGTTAAGATCTTAAAGTCTATTACCTAAATTACCTCCCTCAGGAGCAATAAAAAGAACAGCAAATTAAATACCCCCCCCAAAAGTAAAAGAAAGACAATAATAAGGATAAAAGAAAAAATCAATGAAGAAGAAAATAAAAATACAATAGAAAAGGTCAGGAAACCAAAAGTTTGGTTCTTTGAAAAGAATAATAAAATTTATAAACATCAAGAGTGAAGATAAGAAAGAAAAAAGGTAGAAAAGAACCAATAACAGAAATGAAAAATGGGGCATCATTATAGTCCCTATGGAATCAAAAAAATAATAAGGGGATACAATGAAAAACTTTATGCCAATAAATTTGAAAATTTAGATGAAATCAATAAATTCCTACAAAAACACAGCTCTTATAACTGACAAATAAGAAGAGAAAATATGAATAATTCCATATTTATGAAAGAAATTGAATCTGTAACAAAAATTCTTTCTAATACTTGTAAGTAAATAACACCTATTTTATAGAAATTCTTCAGGAAATAAGAAAAAGAGGAAACACTTCCCAGCCCAGGATAAAGTTGACTATCAAAATCTAACAAGAAAAAGCAAGATTTTAAAATTGCTGTCCAATCTTTTTCTGTAGTATGGATACAAAATCCTAATCAAAATATTAGCAGATTAAGTCCAGTTATACAAAGATGGATAATATATTACAATGAATTCAAGGTTGTTTAATATATATGAAAAGACAGATCCATTTTTTAAAAATTTTCTTCTAAAGACCATGAACAGGCACTTTACAAATAATGGTAGCAAATAAACATATAAAAAGGTCTTGACATAATTAGTCATCAGGGATATGTAAATTAAAACCACAATGAGCTATCATAACACCCCTAGAGTGGCAAAAACTAAAAGGACTGATATTTAATATCACTAGCTCTTCAGCTAGTAAGCACATGGAGCAACTGGAACTGTCTTAACATTGCTCGTAGGAACGTAAATTGTTACAAAATGTTTAGAAAATTTTTGAGCTGTACCTACCAAAGTAGAACAATTGCACACTCAATGTCTAACAATTCCACTTCCGGGTATATATTCAAAGAAATTCATATATATGTTCACCAAAAAAGATATATAGCAATGTTCACAGCAGCATTATTTATAGTAGCCCCAAACTGGAAACAACCCAAAAATCCATTAGCAGTAGAAGAGATAAAGAAATTGTAGTATTTCACACAAAGGACTATAATTATTCAACATACTGTTGAATCTTACAAACATTATGTGGAACAAAGAAAGCCAGATGCAAAAGAGTATGTATTGAATGATGCAATCTATATAAAATTCAAAAACAGCTCAAACTAATAGAACTGATAAAAGTCATAGAATTCAGAATAGTGGTTACCTTTGGATAGATGAAGGGAGTGACAGAGAAGGCTTCCGAGGTGTTGTAATGTTTTATAATCTGATCTAGGTAGTAGTTACATGAGTGTGTTCACTTTGTCAGAATTCATCAGGCTACACACTTATAATTTACGTGCTTTTCTGTATGTACATTATACCTCACTTATTAAAAATTGGAAAAAGGAGGGAAGAGAATAACAAAATTTGGAGGCTAGAAAACTGTTAGCTGAGTGGTAACTAAAAAGACCACTTTTAGTTACCAGAATGAGAAAGGGCATTCCTACACCATCAATGGAGACAGCCAAGATCCTCAATAGGTCCAGTAACTGGCAACATCATCTGAAGTGGGGCAAGGAGTATGGATGGGCTAGTAAAAGGAAAATTGGCTTAAAGTCATTGAAGAAAGTTGTCTCTCCAGCCCCATCCCATCTCCATTCTGTACCACCCTACCTTGGAGAAAACTGAGATTTACTTTCTGGAAAGTATAAAATAGAGAGTCTCTGGACAGGGGGAACCAAGGTATGCTTTACTAAAAATGGAAATAATACTTACATACTCTAGTTTGCTTCCTCTACTTAGCTTCCAAATGTTGGTTGTTGGGTCTTTGCCCTCCAGGCAGGAGATTGCAAGAGTCTCTTCTGGAGAAACTATTTAGCCAATGAGAAAAGACAAAAAGATACTGAAAATCAGGAGTTCTCCCATGTCAACTGAGCCATATCATCCCACAATGATACTGCTGTCAATTCATCCCACTCACATGCTCAGAACTTGCAATAAGTTTTATTTCCCTACTCTTAAATATGTGTAGACATCCAGAACTATTAAATACTCTAGGGAAATAAACAGAAAAAAGCAACATGGAGGAAACAGAGACTATGCAAAAAGAGGAAAGTCTCAAAAAGTTATCTTGAATATCCTCAGAGTAATAGGAGAGGATAATGCAACCCTGAAACAAGAGCAGGGGATCCAATACAGATCAGTGGCAAAGAGAATCCCCAAGATGGTGGCAAATGGGAATCTGAAAGTAACAGCTGTGCAGCAGGTATGGAGGCAACCTGTGCAGACTAAAAGCAGGTCAGAATGTTCTGAGAGACATCACTGCCGAAGATGAAATTGTTAGGATAGCAGATGTGAATGAAAGTATTGAGAGGCTAATTAGGCAACTGGCAGTACTCAGGATTGGCCTCTTTTAAATATATAGAAAAATAAGCAAATAAAAAAGGGAAATTATTATATCCAGGAGAAAAAAAAAAAACAGGTTGCATAGGTAAGAAAAATGATCATTGTTTACTATATGATTCAGGTCCAAATTATATAATAATAATGTAAATACTAAATTTACCAACCTAAACTATAATTTTACCACATTGGCACCATTGATATCAATACAATAAGTATTAGAGGATAGAAGGGCAGAGGGGGAAACCAAATTCTTACCTTCCTTACTGGGATGTCAACAAGTAATGCCTAAAATATAAATACCAAAAGAATAAGGCAAAAGAGAGAAAAGTGACGGCCTCTAGGTAGGGAGAATGGGGAAAAAGAGACCAGAGACTGTTACTGACCTTAACCCATCTGGTAGAAGTAGCTGACCTTCTGAACTAAGTATACGTATATTTGATAAAAATTAAAACTGTCTTTAAATAAAGAATGAGTAGGAGTTATGTGAAATGTTAAGGGGGGAAGGGCATTACCAACAGAGGGGTGTCATATGGGCAAAGTGTGTGAGGTAGATAGCCATAGCATAGTACAGAGGGCGGCTTCAAGCAGAAGCATATTGCTAAAACAGCAAGAATGACTTAATGGGAGGTCTCTAGATGTCTTCTTCTATGTGACTCCCACTTCTTCATCCATAAGGAAGGTGTTGAAAAGTGAAGAAGTGGCAAGGGTGTTGATGATCTGGGACACTAATGGTGCATAGTGCTTCCCTAGCACACCTTGAACCAAATTGGACTATTCGACCTGGTAAGATACCTCTAGTGTTTTGAATGAAGCGAAAGGTTCACAAAACTACTAATGGAAGAGTTGCAGAGAATCTGGAAGTATCTTGCTCAGAGCAAGCACCTCCAGAACTAAGCAAGTCAGAGTGAGCCCCCAGATAGAAGAATCCGAATATGTGGCAATACTGGTCTTGCTAAGGCCTGGCCAGCAGCCAGCATACTCAGCATACTCAGGCTGGTGGAGATGAATGAGAGGAAAAAGGAGCTCCCCTAGAGCTTTGGAACTCTTGTGCTTTTGCTGGTCACCTGGAAGGAGGCTTCCCAGGGTCACAGGGGGACTGAATTAAGACAAAAGCTTCTGCAGTTAAGATAAAATAGGAGAGGTGTTTGTTCCTTTCTTCTGGATATTAAATAATCCATATTGTGAAAGGAAAAAAAAAATAACATCAGTCATTAAGGTAAAAGGAAAAAAGTTGGTTTATAAAGGGGAAAATTGCAAACAAGTAATCAAAAATTAAAGGAGGAAAATTAAATAGTAAGCATGAGAAAAAGCAGAACATTATAACCAAGAAATTTTAAAAATGTTTTGTAAGCACTGTGTGTATTTAAGAGGACAAACATCAAGGAAAAATTGTGTGCACTTATAATAGTAACAGGGGGAATTAGAGACAATGGAAAAGGAAATAACAGAGACACTAAACAATTACTTGCAGCTGTCTTTACAAACAGAAAAGACGAGATTTCTCCCATTTGGGGATCAGATTTCTTCCACTGAAAGCATGACAATTTGGAAGTGGGTAGATAATAACGGTACCGCTGATAGAGTATCTTTCATCTGATAAATCCAGACAAGTAGCATCAGAGAGAAATAGGAAAGAAAGAGCCAAGGTTTTTAAGAGATTCATTCTTGAATTTGTGTTATTTTCATGAAAAGCAAGGGGTTAGATAGTGACTATAATACCTGCATGGAATTATCCTTCACTTTGAGAAAGGCAACAACCAAACAGGCAATTTAATTTTGGTGAAAGAAGAACATTTAGGAAAGATGTAATCAGAAAAGAAATAACATATGTACTGTGCCCTTTTGGTACATAAAATGAGCTATTAGATTAGAATCTACTCCCAAGTTTCTATCTGAAAATGGTAAAAACACATGCATAATTGCAACTAAGCAAAGATAGAGAGGTTACTCCCGGCCCTACCCCGTAGTTCTGAAGCTTCAGTCTGACTTACCTAAAATTTCTCTGATTCAGTAATCTCTAAGGGATCATTTTACCTAAAGTTGAACGCCGGAAGTAAAATTAAGCCATTTGGGGAAGCTTAGTTGAAGGTTTAACATGCTCTTCCAGGTCCCACTATCAACTGCAATCTCTAAATTTCTTTCTTGTAACAACAACAATAAAAAATGTAAGCCAAACAAGTGTCCAGCCTTGCTTTTATCAATGAAGATACATGTAGAGAGTACTCATCTCTTTGGGGGTTTGTTTCCACTCCTTACGTGGATTCATTTTTTGTTTTAATCAGATTTCACTCGTTTTACCTTTTTCTACCATCCGTAAATGGGAGTAAGACTGGCTCAGAAATTTTAGGGGATACAGTACAAATTACATTGACTTTGCTATTTCCAGTTTGTGAAAGAAAATATTATTTATTTTTATGAATTTGTATTACTTTTAATTTTTACTTTAAGTTTTAGAATTATAGCAAACTGACAAACTACCCTGTTAGTAACTAAGGCTTGAAATGTATGGAAATAACCAGTTTTACTGTTTTTTCCTTTTAATTTCAAGGTTAAAGTACTTATATCAGTGAGATGACAATCTCCTCTCTCTCTCTCTCTCTCTCTCTCTCACACACACACACACACACACACACACACACACACACAATTTCCCAATTCAATAATTAAGCCTAAACATTTGAATAGAAAATTGTTAGGCTTAAAATTTTAATCTTACAATCAATATAAAGCATAGCTTATTCTATTAAAAATGTTTATTCCACTCCTGGGAAATCCAATCTAGGAAAATGATGAGAAGAATTGTTATGAATAGGAGTATACAAACTGAGTAGAGAATTCAGATATAGAACCAAATACATATGGGAAATTAATTTAAATATGGCATTTTTCATCAGTGGAGAAAAGCAGGATTACCTATAAATGAGGTTAAAACACCTGGAATGCTGTTTGGAAAAATAAAAGTTGAATCCCTCTTTTATTCTTTATACCAAAATAATTTTCAGTTATATTAAAGATTTAAATGTGAAAAAAATGAATCCTTAAACATTCTCAGCAAAAGTACAAATAAAATTATTATGATATTAGAATAGAGAAGGTCTTCCTGACAGGACACATGACTAAAAACACATAAAAGTAAAAGAATAATAAATTTAGCAGCATAAAAATTCTAAATTTCTATGTGACGAAAATGAAATAAAAGATAACAGCAGGGGGCTTCCCTGGTGGCGCAGTGGTTGAGAATCTGCCTGCCAATGCAGGGGACACGGGTTCGAGCCCTGGTCTGGGAAGATCCCATATGCCGCGGAGCAACTGGGCCCGTGAGCCACAATTACTGAGCCTGCGCGTCTGGAGCCTGTGCTCCACAACAAGAGAGGCCGCGATAGTGAGAGGCCCGCGCACCGCGATGAAGAGTGGCCCCCGCTTGCCGCAACTGGAGAAAAGCCCTTGCACAGAAACGAAGACCCAACACAGCCATAAATAAATAAATAAATAAAATTAAAAAAAAAAAAAAGATAACAGCAAAATAAGGAACATTTTATAATACATACGCTATAAAAATATTTTTCTCCAACTTATACAATGTTAACTATAAATATAATTTTCTTAATTTACAAAGAGCTTATACAAATCAATAATTGTGTTTTTTTAGAGAGTAGCTCAATGGAAAAATGAGCAAAGGATGAGCACACGGAAGAAAATAAATGCAAATGAACAATGATCATATGAAAAGAGGCTAAACCTTCAGTCCCTCCTAAACCTTGGCAACCACTGATCTTTTAATTATCTCCATAGTCTTTTCCAGAATATCATATAGTTGGAATTATACATTATGTAGCTTTTCAGATTACTTCTTTCACTTAGTAATATACGTTTAAGGTTCCTCCGTGTCTTTTCATGGCTTGATAGCTCATTTCTTTTTACTGCTGAATAGTACTGCATTGTCTGGAGGGACCACAGTTTATTCATGCATTTACCTACTGATGGACATCTTGGTTGCTTTCAAGTGTTGACAATTATGAGTAAAGCTGCTATAAACCTCTGTGTGAAGGTTTTTGTGTGGACGTAAGTTTTCACCCCATTTGGGTAGAAACCAAGGAGTGCAATTGCCGAATCATATGGTAAGAGTATGTTCAGTTTTGTCTGAAACTACCAAACTATCTTTCAAAGTGAGTGCACCGTTTTGCATTTCCACCAGCAATGAATGAGAGCTCCTGTTGCTCCAAATTTTGTCAAGATTTGGTATTGTCAGTATTTTGGATTTTAGTCATTCTAATTGGTATATAGTGGGGATTTTACTTTTTATATCTTATCACTCAGTATTACTTGAATCTTCAAATCATGGGATTTTTTTGGAATGCTAACAAGCATTATCTGGGATGGAATGATGAACCACTTTTATGTTTGAAGGGATAAGCAGGTCTGAGTCGATCATTCCATCTCTGTAGAAACTTTGGAGAAAGGGGTAAGAGAATTAGAAAAAGCTTTCCCTCTCAGATCTTACCAAACCACTATGACCAGTCTATGATAGGCAGAACAGGGAAGGAAATTAACACTTCTGGACACTCACTATTTTCTACACAATACCTTTCCTACTGGTATTATAGTACCACAGTCAAATGAATTTAGGAAATCAGATTCATTCTGAATACTAGTACATTAAAAACTCTGAGAAATCCTATAGTATAGAAAACTGCTTAATTTCACTTGACACTGTTTCCCACAATTATCTGATAATAGAGTACATTTTTATACATAACTTCTATTAACATTAGGCAGAACTTGGGGAAATATTGGCCTATCTCCTATTATATACATTATCTCATTTGATCCTAATAACAATTCTAGGGAAAATACCTATTCTCTTCATTTTAAAAATTAGAAAATTGAGATTTCAAATATTTAGGTAACCTTGACCGAGATCATTCTACCCATATGTGGATTCTTACCTGAGTCTTCCCAGCTACAGAGTTCTGAGCAGCTATTGCAATCTGAGATCTATGTAAGTCCACTCAGCTCAGGAATTACTCCGTACTAGATTCCCTTATTCCATTTTAATATTTTTAGAATAATGATATTCTATACGTATAAAGTTGAAGCAATGACACTAGGGCCAGAAGTCAGGATTTGAGACTCCTTAAAGCCATAATTTGCAAACCATAAGATGACTACATGGGCTCAGCTGTAACAAGACGCAATATTGTGATTCTCTCTGGTTCAAATTACCCATCTTGCAAATCATCTGGATTTTCTGACCTTGAAAAACTTTTTTTATAAATTTATTTATTTTTTATGTATTTTTGGCTGAGTTGGGTCTTCGTTGCTGTGCGCGGGCTTTCTCTAGTTGCGGTGAGCGGGGGCTACTCTTCGCTGCGGTGAGCAGGCTTCTCATTGCGGTGGCTCCTCTTGTTGCAGAGCACAGGCTCTAGGCGCGTGGGCTTCAGTAGTTGTGGCATGTGGGCTCAGTAGTTGTGGCTTGCGGGCTCTAGAGTGCAGGCTCGGTAGTTGTGGCACACTGGCTTAGTTGCTCCGTGGCATGTGGGATCTTCCAGGACCAGGGATCAAATCCATGTCCCCTGCATTGGCAGGCGGATTCCCAACCACTGCGCCACCAGGGAAGTCCCTGGCCTTGAAAAACTTTTGAGCATTTGGTCATATCTAAGAAATTCAAATGGGCCATGTAATTCAGGTAGTCCCTGAATCATTATAATACCCAATCCCAACTCCAATGTGCTCTCAGACCTCCACAAGAGGTATCTGATACATTTGTAGCAGAACACAAAGCAAAAAAAGGGGCAGAGAGGAAAGAAAATCTGACCGTTACTCTGAATGTCCCTGCTTGTGTGGGTTTTGGTCAGACAAAGCTCCAATTATTTTTTTCTGCATTAATTTCTTTTCCAGTAAAGTGCTTAAAGAATACACTTCCAGTTAAAGCTTTTAGGGTGGACCATTGCTCAAGCCATTTTCAACTTTATTGAAGAAAGCATCTGAAAATATACTATGGGTGGAAATTCATATATGGCTCTTGGGGAAAAGCATGATGACTTAATAGGTCCCTACCAACCCACCTAACTTCTGTGATTGAATTAATACAGAGGATAATGGGGGAGGAGGGATGGAAATGTGAGTTGTAACCACAATTTGAGCTGTGTACAGTTACATCATGGCATCAGTTTTTGCACTCAAGCTGGTAAATGACTACACCCAGAGATATGTGAGCCCTTTCTGATGAGATATAAATCAATCCAAACAGTCATCCAATTCTCCCTTGCAATGAATTTAAACCATATCTTTCCCATCCTTTTAGCCTTTGGTTCTCATTTCATTTCTAGCTCACTGCAGTCTAAGCTCAATTTTTAAGGGATTTGATCCAACTGCCTGGCTCAGAAACTTGAAAAAAATTTTTAAAAAGCCCAAACTGTGAAATCCTAAGATCTGGTTGAATGGGGTTTGCCACATGATATAGAAGTGCATATCTCACCTAACTGGATCATGTAAGAAGTTTAGAGAATACATCAGTCAGCTATTACAGCATACCAAAACACCCCTACATTTAATGGCCTAAAACAGTATGTATTTTTGTTGCCCACAAGTATCTGCGAGGGCTAGCCTTTTGTTTTGGGGGGATTTTTAAAACTATTTATTTTATTTATTTATTTAGTTTGGCTGTACTGGGTCTCAGTTGCGGCCCATGGGATCTTCATTGTGGCACGCAAGCTTCTTCGTTGCGGCATGCAGGCTTCATAGTTACGGCATGCGGACTCTTAGTTGTGGCATGCATGTGGGATCTAGTTCCCCGACCAGGGATCGAACCCGGGCCCCCTGCATTGGGAGCATGGAGTCTTACCCACTGGACCACCAGGGAAGTCCCAGGGCTAGCCTTCTCAGGATTGTTCTGCTTGTCTGAGCTAGGATCACTCATACATCTGCGGTCAGCTATGTGTTGGATAGGCACTCTGCTGATCTTGGTTGGCTGGCTGTTAGCCGGTATAGGATGGTCTCAGCAGGGATATGTCACCTCTGCTCCATGTAGCCTCTTATTCTCCTGCAAGCTAGTCCAGGCAGAAGCAAGGTCCAAAAGAAAACAGAAGCAAAAAGGTCTCTTGAAGCCTAGGCTCAGAACTGGCACACTGTTACTTTAACCCAAATTCGACCGGCCAAAGAAAGTCACAAGGACAACCCAGATTCAACAGATGGTTGAATAATACAAGCTTCGGAGGGTGTTGATACAGAAAGGGGTGAAAACTGGGGCTGACTTTGCAATAAACTTATAATAGTATTTAATATCTTTCCTTTTCCAGCTGAATATTGAGGTATTCTGGGCACATACAGAGAGGCATCCCAGCATCTGGGGCAAGGGTGGAGTGCCACTATGCCTGTGTTCACCATCAGCAGAGTTCAAGATCAGTGACTCCTCTTCAAATTATGCAAGCTACATAAAGTCAGGTAGGACTTTCTCTCTCTTATCTCTCTATCTCTGTCTTTCTCCGTCTCTATGTCTCTCTGTCCCTATCTCTTTCTCCGTCTCTCTGTCCCTCTCCTTCTTTCTTCCTCTCTCTCCTCCTCACCCTACTGTATTCCTGTATTTCCAGCACATTAAACAATGCCTGGCTCAGATGCTCAGTAAATATTTGTGAATGAATAAATGAATGAGTGAAAGGAAGTGTTACGTAAGAGTCTCTATTAACAGAGTCAGATGGAGAAAGTGAACCAAATTTAACAAGAGACTGAGGAGAGCACTAATAAAGTGATGCAAAGCAGATAAGAGAAATCTACCTTAGAAAAGAAATTCAGAACTGAAGTAAAGTGACAGTGGTAATGGTGTCTTGAAGTTCCTGCTGCTGCTGGCTTGGCCACGCTGGGAATACTTAAGCAGACCATAGCTCAGTAGACAGGAAGGAATGAATCTGCAGCAGAGATCAAGTGGAGCAGGAAAAACAAGTGATTATGCAGCTCGCTGTCCTGGAAAGCAGTTGATTCCAGGCGACTGAGGGTGAAGGGATAGGGTGACCCTCACTGGGCTGGATGTGGGGGTCAGTTTTACTGGCTAGCCTGAGAGGTCTAGGAAGCCCCCAAGAACATGGAGATCTGTCAGTAAATGTCAGGATCCCTGCCACCAAGTAGGGTTTAAGGGACAGACTTGAGACAAACAACCACAGCCAACTGGGAGAAAAGAACAGCTAAAATGACAAGAGATAGGCCCTGGGACTCTGAACACAACAAAAAGAGAAGCTGATACCATCCACCAAGGGAGGGCCAAGGAGAAACGAATGGTTAGTGCGTCAGGGATTCCCGGCTCCTCGAGGCCATGCACATATTTGACTCCCTTGTCCTTTAGCAAGCAGAGAAGTGCTTTATCCCGTCAGTAAAATCTGCATTGCTGGGATGACAGGACTCACTTTCTGCAGGGTGCATAACAACTTTCCGACATGTTGTCAGAATGTGTCAGGTCGAGTTACTGTGATTCTGTTTCATGAGGACATGACACATGGCGCCATTGCTGGCAGTTCAGACATTTCCTGTCAATGCCTGCCACTCAGGAATGGATATGTAATCAAACCCAAGTCACAGTGAGGCTTTTTGCATGAGAGTCGCTTCCAAGTTTTACTTTTAATACCTAAGGTTTTGTGTTACTGATATTAAATAAAAACTCTTTGCAATGAATTTTAAATGAGATAAAAGCTCTCACCAGAGATTTGTTAAAAGCAGATGAACAGCTGTTCTCTTTTCCCCCCTTTTTAGTAGAAGGGCTTTAAATTATATATTAACCAAAAAGGTAAACAGAATAAAATGGGCAATTAAATATTAATGGAAGATGTAGTGGAATTGTCCTGTGCTGCACTTAAAACAGCCTGAATGATTGAGCTGTGAATTGCTCTCCCTGAGGTATTGAAATATTCATCAGTGCTATTTAATAAATGTTCGTATTCGTAGGCACTCATGTTTACACTACAGCACTTGCAAGAGAGTGCTTACTAAAGAAAACATGCTAATGGAAGGTGAACTTTCCTGTACAGTGAGTCACCTTAAATTATACAGAGTGTGCCGCTGAGGAGACAGGGAAATCTCTCCTCTGACAAATGAGAAGCTCCCATAAGAGAGAAGCATCTTTTGCTAAAAGAATGGCTGGGGATGGCACAGAGGCGATGTGGTACCAAGACTATTTTGATGTTTTAAAAAAATTATCTGGTTTGCATTTTTAAAATGTTTAACCTTTCCTGCCTGAAGCAGAGCTTCATTACTATGCTATTACTGTAAACTGCCTACTTTATGGGAAGGGATGCAAGAGATAGCAAAAAGAGACTGCAGTGGAAAACCTTTAAACAACTGAGGTAAAAGTGTTCCAGGTGCCAGTGGAGACTGGAGACAGACACAAAGACACAAACAGCACTTACGGGTCGAGGCGGACACTGCCTCTTACTGCTTCCTCTCCGTGACATTTATTTAGTCTTTCTTTCCCAGGAACAGCAGATACTGTATCACCTCAAGTGGGGAGTTTGATTGTTCTCATAAGTTAAACAGAATTAAGGCCAATCAATATTTTGGAATTGGCTGATCTCTAGGGAGGATATTAAGATTTACTAGAGCAGTGGAGGAAAGGGGCTGTAGCTATGGCTGCTGGATTTCTGATGAGTGGGATGTCTAAAAGGAACATGCCCAACCAACTTAGACACCTGCTTACTGAAAAACACAGAGTCACCTGAATTTAGCAGCATCATGCACATGTGCTGGATCAGGGTCATTTGGAGGCTTCCTCTGCTACAGCCCTTCATCATCCTTTATGATTAACCAGAAAATACTTAAATAATTTTTATTCAGTGAGAAAAGAGGATCCATGGTTCCCAGAGTAACGAAAACAGCCATACAGAGTACTATAGATTGATCTCAATATTTCACTCTCCTGTAACAGTTTCAGAGCTCCATACTTATGTCATTGTTTCACATTAGGTAGAATATACCTCTCACCCCTTGACTGGAGCCTTGGCCATGTAACTTGCTTTGGCTAACGGGTTGGACATGAAATGAAAAAAAGCTGAAAATGTTCACGCATGATGGGCGTGTTCTCTTGGGCCTTGGCCTTTTGCCACGAGAAGAGAATGCCTCCAGTAGCTGCTGGTCCAAGGAGGATGAGGGACACTGTGGCACCGAGCCCAGCTGTATTCATCTAGATCAGGTGAACTTTAACTGACCTGCAGATGCATGAGCAAGATGCTCACTGAGTTCGGGGTTTGTTATATAGCAGTACTATGGCACTGCCGAGGTCAGAGAGGATCATTCCAAGGCATCTGTGGACCTATTAATGGTTGTCCATTGGTGATAAATATTTCAGAATGATCCTCTATAACCTTGAAAATCTGTCCCCAATTATCCTTCCATCTATCACTCTAGCCATTTCCCCTTATTTTCTATCCTAGATTATGGTATTCTGAGATTATTTTTATTTTACTTCCATGGCTTACTTTTTGTGTTGCTCCTTTGGCCTAGCATGCTCTAATCTCTGATTCATTGTCTAGCATTCCCCAAGTTCCAATGTAATCACAGGTCACTTCTCCCTCTGGAATGCCAGAAGACTTTAAAGGACTATTTATCCCACTGTATTATAAACATGTATTGCCCAATGCACGTCCTTCATTATACTAAGAGTTCTTTAAAAGTAGGAGCAAAAGGGCTAGTACACATTAGGTACTCAATGAGTGACTAAACTTAAATACTACAGCCAGGCAATACTTCTTAAACTAATTATTTGTGAACAGCAGATGATTCCTATTTCTATGAATTAAAGAAAATACTACCAGGAGGAAACCCAAGTTTTACATAACTGTAATGGTTTAGTGAGAAAAGTACTAAATTATATCTAAGCATTCATTTCTTTAATAGTTTCCTCTAAAATCCTTCTTAAATATATTTTTAAAAACTAGAATTAGATTTAGATGCTTTAAAAAGTTGTTTTCATATAAAAGCAAAATTAAATGTAAAGTATGGATTGTTTCTGTTGAGAAACTTCTAAGAATCCTAGATTTTAGACCATGAGACCATTGTTTAACTGATGCCAAATATACTCCAGTTATCAAGGAAGAATATCATGAGTGTAAACTTATAGAGTAACAGTAAACACTGCAGTCACATGTAAGAATTTAACCTCTGAACTTGATCTAATGAATGCAAAGCCACCAATCAACACAGAAGAATGGTTCTTCGAATTAACTTTTGTTTGCTGATATCCTCCTGACATATTTGTAGAACACTTGGATACTGTGTAAGGACTATCTTCAGTGTTCTATAGGTAAAACAGGTGTATACTGAGTTTGATAACTAATTGAACATCAACTTAAGTTCTGATAGGAAGTGAGACAAAACTCTCAGCGCCAGTCATTTTACTGGTTAAGCACCAAAAGCAACATGATTACATTCCACATATGACACATTAAACTTTAAAAAGAAGCTATCAGAGTCCCTTTTGAGTCTATTTGAATTCTTTCTGAAACAAAGTGGAAGGATAAGGCAAAGGACAAGAGAAAGGACAACAGAAAGAGGAAACAAGACTGTGATGCCTTCAGCCCCTTCCTCTACAGCCTGACTGCCTCCCCTGCATGCACTATCTGCGTCCTTGAAAATTCATCCAACATTTGAAACAGCTAGTCTGATGGAGAACAGTATGGAGGTTCCTCAAAAAACTAAAAATAGAACTACCATACGCCCCAGCAATCCCACTACTGGGCATATACCCTGAGAAAACCATAATTCAAAAAGAGTCATGCACCACAATGTTCATTGCAGCTCTATTTACAATAGCCAGGACATGGAAGCAACCTAAGTGTCCATCGACAGATGAATGGATAATGAAGATGTGGCACATATGTACAATGGAATATTACTCAGCCATAAAAAGAAACAAAATTGAGTTATTTGTAGTGAGGTGGATGGACCTAGAGACTGTCATACAGAGTGAAGTAAGTCAGAAAGAGAAAAACAAACACCGTATGCTAACACGTATATATGGAATCTAAAAAAAAAAAAAAGTGGTTCTGAAGAACCTAGGGGCAGGACAGGAATAAAGACGCACACATAGAGAATGGACTTGAGGACACGGGGAGGGGGAAGGGGAAGCTGGGACGAAGTGAGAGAGTGGCATGGACATATATACACTACCAAATGTAAAATAGATAGCTAGTGTGAAGCAGCCGCATAGCACAGAGAGATCAGGTCGGTGCTTTGTGACCACCTAGAGGGGTGGGCTAGGGAGGGTGGGAGGGAGACACCAGAGGGAGGAGATATGAGGATATATGTATACGTATAGCTGATTCACTTTGTTATACAGCAGAAACTAACACACCATTGTGAAGCGATTATGCTCAATAAAGATGTTAAAAAAAAAAAAAAGAGAAGAAACAGCTAGTCTGTCTTCCATATCTCACCCTAGGCCTTTGAACCAACCCAGAGATCTAAACAAAAATACCTGCCTCTAATAAAGTAGCTTCTACCAAGTCTAAGCTTGCAGAGAAGAGAAATTTATAGTCTTGTTCAAAATAAGAGGGTGACCTTGTTAGTAAAAGTACCATAATAAGAATACATTGAGCAAAAGTATCGGTGTGAGTGTTGTAAAGCATCCAGGAGGAAATTAGCTGTTTTAAACCATGGAACTAATGTGAATCATTATTGCTAATAGCTGCTTATTTATCACCAGCATAAAAAGATAATTTGGCTAAGTTAATGCAGTAATTCCAGCTCTTAACTGAATGCTAGTTATTAATTGAATGTTATTGAAAAAAAAAAAAAAACAGGGAGGGAAACTACATGAAGGAGTGAGTGCAACCAGCTTCCATCCGAGTATATGAATATTTTCTTGATGCTGCTGGATAATATTCCAATTGCGGAAATTTGGGGATATCAAACTGTTCAAGAAGATTCCCATGGAGAGACAACCTACATTCAGCACTTTTATGAGAACAATGTAAAATGGGTTGGGCTGAAGGAGATGTGTGTGTGTGTGTGTGTAGGTGCTGTGTGTTTTTCTTTGTTTTTTCTTTCTTTCTCATCGCAAGTAAGAAAATATCCCCAACAGTAAAGTATAGACATTAGACCCAGCCAAACCTGATATTTAATCCTGGCTAATACTTTCTGTGGTATGACCTTAAATTCATTGTTTAACTTTCTAAGTTAATTTCTACCTTCTCTAATGGGATAATAATAGCTAGTTTTAAACTAAACTGTTGTATTGAGGAGTGTTAATTTTCTGAGGTATAAACAAAGTGTTTTATGGTTTTTTCAATACATTCCTCCAAGTCATCTATGTAGAACCAAACTTTCCTTCTATGTAGCAACTCCCTTAATGAAATTGTGACAGATTTTGCAATTTTTCAGTGAATGTTGGTTATTAGAAAAATCTTATTTCTTATTCCAGTATTGGAAGACATAGTTCTGTTCAGTATTAAATTTCAATCCCATATCTGATTCAAAGTTCTCTCTGCCTCCAGGATAGGACAGACTGTGACTCTAGTAGTCTGAAGTTGAGCTGAGGCACAGTCAACTCTTCGTCTGCCCTACCCACCCTCCCAACCTCCTGTACTTTCTTCCTTCCCTGTGTTGATCTCTCAGGAGTTAGACAAGGGTAAGAGAAAGAGGAAAAATAAATGTTTCCTTCTTGGCTAGACAGGATTATACTCCTCTCCTTGGCTGTGATGACTGTTGATCAGGTTTGTTTATGTACTATTTGAGATGGGAATAGCCCTAGCAGGCCCCACCAATGAGGAGCACACTCCCTGTCATACCACATCTCCCAGATAGGCATTCCACTCAGCCTCCACATGCCGTGGCAAGACTGTGGCATCCAATCTCATTTACCCTCCTTGGCCAGCTCTCAGGCCTGAATTCCCAGGATTCAAGTGATCAGTGTTTAGTGAGTTCCTACTAAGTGCTAGCCCTCTTCTAGGCCCTGGGGATATAGCAAGGGATCAAAACAGAAATAAATCTGTGGAATGCTAAAGGAGGGCTGCAATTTTAAATGGTATGGTAGGCCTCGCTGAAATGGTAATGTTTCAACAAAGAATTGAAGAAGGTGAGGGAGTGAATCATTTGGATATCTGGGGGACATGGTTTCTAGGTAGAGGGAAAAGTCGGAGAAAAGGTTTTGAGGTTGAAAGGTGCTTTGAGGACCAATGGATAGCAAAGAGACCAGTGTCAATCATGACACAAAGGAGTCCAGTTTATTAAGGGTTGGAGTGTGCACATGCAAGTAAGCACAAATATGTGCACACTCACATACACATGCATATACGTCTGAGGCAAGGGTAGAGATGGTGAGTCCAAGGGATCAGCACTCTTGATTTTAACTTAGTTACAGGTGAGGCCATAATTCACATAATTTAAACAGGGATTAGAGTAGTTAAAATTGTGGGTACTAGAGTCAGACTATCTGAATGCAAATCCTGACTTCTCTACTTATTGTTTTTGTGACCTTGTGAAAATAATATAACCTCATTCCAACTCAGTTTCTTTTTCTGTAAAATGAGCTTGAAAATAGAAACTCAGCATTACTGTAAGATAATGGAATTAATGCCTGAAAGCACATAGTACAATTTCTGTCCATGGTGATTTTAATGGGCAGCAAGGGTTAAGAATCACTGCCTACATCTATGCTTGACTGGCTCATTCTTGCTGATCAGGTCTCAACTAAAATGTCACCTCCTCAAAGAGGCTTTCTGTGATGGTCTTTAGGGATGTTCATAAATATTCCAGTACTCCTCCTTCTAGGCCTTGGTGTGATTGGATTTCCTCACTTCCTTTAAGGTCAGACATGGCCATGTGCCTTGCTGTGGCCAGTGAAATTTGAGAAGTGGCATGTAGAGCTTTTACACAGAAGTGACATCTGTCAATTCCAGCAGAAGTACCACATCTCCTCTCCCCTGCAATGGTGATCATAGAAAAGAAATATATATATACATATGGAGCCTCTGACATCCTGCGTTTCTACAGACTATGATGACCAGAGCACAACCCTCCTGCTACCTGACTATCTGTACTGGACATGCAATTGGGCCAAGAATAAGCCTTTGTACTCTTAACCCACTAAGATCTGGAGATCACAGCATAATTTAGATTACCTTGACTGATACACTTTGATTGATCATATTATATAAAGTAATTTCCTCATCCCCCAGTCACTTTCCAGCACATCCTCAGATTTAATTTTCATTACAGTGCTATACTGTCCTTCTTTGAAACAATCTCATTCACCAAATGTCTGAGAGACAGTCTCAGTTGTATCCTCACTACATAATGAGATCTAGAACTTATTCAGAATTTAATAACTATTTGTTGAATTATTAAACTTCACAGAATATAAATCCTTTTATTTAGAGCCTTAAAATGCATAAGCCTTAAGCTGAATTCTACATTATATGGCATGATTCCAGAATATTTATACCAAAAATTTTTAGCATATGATTTTCATGTTATTTAAGTCAAAGTTCTAGGATGTAAACACAACTTGGTCACTTCACAGTGAGATTATTTTCATGAATAAAAAAAAGTTAAAATGGAATGTCAGTGGTCTAAATGCATCAATTAAAAGACAGAGATTTTCAGAGTAGGTCAAAAAAACATGACCCAACTATATGTTGTCCACAAGAAATCCACTTTAAATATAAAGACACATATAGATTAAAAGTAAATGGATGGAATATAGGATGGATGGACAACAAGGTCCTACTGTATAGCACAGGGAACTGTATTCAGTGTCCTTGGATAAATCATAATGGAAAAGAATATAAAAAAGAAATGTGTGTATATATATATATATATATATATATATATGTATGTATATATGTATATATATGTAAAACAAAACAAAACAGTGTTGAGTCTTCTGATCCATGAACATGGTATAGCTCTACTTATTTAGGGTTTCTTTGATTTCTCTCAGTAATGTCTTATAGCTTCAGTATATAGGTCTTGTATGGATCACAAAGAATTTAATATTTTTGATGCTATTATAAATTACTTTTTTTACATTTCAATTTCTATTGTCTTTGCTACTATATAAAAATTTGATCCATTTTTGTATGTTGATCTTGAATGCTTCAGCCTTGCTGGACTTACTTATTAGTTTTAGCAGCCTTTTTGAGGATCATTGGATTTTCTACATAAACAATCAGGTCTTCTTCAAACAAATACAATTTTAATGTTTCATTTCCAAGCTGGGTGAATTTTGTTTCCTTTTCTTGCCTTACTACATTGGCTGGAACCTCCAGTACAAGGTTGAATAAAAGATGGAAGAACAGAAAAAAAAAGTAAATGGATGGAGAAAAATATAACATGCTAATACCAATCAAAAGAAGCAGGAGTAGCTGTATGAATTTCAGACAGAGAAGATTTCAAAGGAAAATTATCAGGGATAAAGAAGGGCATTACATAATGATAAGAGGTCAATTCTCCAAGAAGACATAAAAATCCTTAACATGTTGCACCTAACAAAACAGCATCAAACTACATGAGGCAGAAACTGAGAGAACTCCAAGGAGAAATACATGAATACACTCTCACAGTTGGAGACTTCAACACCCCTCTCTCAGAAACATCAACCAGACAGAAAATCAGCAAGGACATAGCTGAACTTAACAACACTATCAATCAACTGGATATAACTGACATCAATAGACTACTCCATCCAACAACAGCTTAATTCACACTTTTCTCAAGCTGACATGGAACTTTCACCAAGACAGGCCATACTCTGGGCCATAGAACATAACAACACATTTAAAAGAATAGAAATCATACAATGTCTGCTCACAGACCACAGTGAAATTAAACTAGAAATTAGCAACAGAAAGACAGCTGGACAGTGCTCCAAAATGGAAATTAAACATCACACTTCTAAATAACATATGGGTCAAAAAAGAAATCTCAAGAGAAATTTTAAAATATTTTTAATTAACTGAAAATAAAACACAACTTATCAAAATCTGTTGAGTGCAGCAAAAGCAATGCTTAGAGGGAAATTTATAGCAGTAAATTTACTGCTATAAATTAGCTTTCTTTATTAGAAAAGAAGAAAGAACTCAAGGCAATTATCCAGGCTTCCATCATAGAAAACTAGAAAAAGAAGAGCAAATTAAAACCAAAGTAAGCAGAAAAAAGAAATAATAAGAATTAGAGCAGAAATCAATGAAATTGAAAACAGGAAATCAACAGAGAAACTGAATGAAACTAAAAGCTGCTTCTTTGAAAAGATCAATAAAATTGATAAGCCTATAGACAGGCTAAGAAAAAAATAGAGAAGACACAAATTACTAATTATCAGAAATGAAATCACCATAGATCCCATGGAAATAAAAAGGATGATAAAGGAATAATATGAACAACTCTATGCCCACAAATTTGATAACCTAGATGGACCAATTCCTAGAAAGACAAAATCTGCCAAAACTCATAGAAGAAGAAACAGATGATGTAAATAGGCCTATTTGAGTTAACAAAATTGAATCAACAATTAATAACCTTCCAAACAGAGTGTACCTGACCCAGATGGGTTCACTAGTGAATTCTTCCAAACATTTAAGGAAGAATTATAACAATTCTCTACAATCTCTTCTGAGGACAGAAGCAAAGGGCATACCTCCTAACTCATTCTATGAGGCCAGCATTACACCAATACCAAAACCAGATAAAGACACAAGAAGAAAACCACAGACCAATATCACTCATGAACACAGATGCAAAAATTCTCAGCAATACATTAGAAATCAAATCCAAAAAAAAAATAAAATGAATTAATATACCACAACCAAGTCGGGTTTATCCCAGATGTACAAAGCTGGTTCAACATTCAAAAGTCAGTTAATGTAAGGAAATGTTCTAATCTCATTGTTTTACATGTAGCTGTCCAGTTTTCCCAGCACTACTTGTTGAACAGACTCTTTTTTCTCCATTGTATATTCTTGCCTCCTTTGTCATAGATTAATTGACCATAAGTGTATGGGTTTATTTCTGGGCTCTCTATTCTGTTCCACTAATCTATGTGTCTGTTTTTGTGCCAGTACCAAGCTGTTTAGATTACTGTAGCTTTGTAGTACAGTCTGAAGACTGGGAGAATGATACCTCCAGCTTTGTTCTGTTTTCGAAAGATTTTTTGGCAATTAGGGGTCTTTTGTGGTTCCATATGAATTTTAGGATTATTTGTCCTAGTTCTGTGAAAAATATCATGTGTATTTTGATAGAGATTGCATTTAATCTATAGATTGCTTTGAGTAGTATGGCCATTTTAACAATGTTAATTCTTCCAATCCAAGAGCACAGTATATCCTTCCATTTCTTTGTATTATCTTCAATTTCCTTTATCAGTGTTTTATAGTTTTCAGGGTATAGGTCTTTGACCTCCTTAGATAAGTTTATTTCTAGTTATTTCATTCCTTTTGATGAAATTTTAAATGTAACTTTTTTTAAAACTTTCTCTTTCTGAGAGTTCATTATTAGTGTATAGAAAAGAAACAGATTTCTGTATATTAATCTTGTATCCTGCAACTTTTCTGAATTCATTTATTAGTTCTAACAGTTTTTGGGTAGATACTTTAGGGTTTTCTATACAAAGTACCATGTCATATGCAAATAGTGACAGTTTTACTTTTTCCCTTCCAATTTGGATGCCATGTATTTCTTTTTATTGTCTGACTGATGTGGCTAGGACTTCCAATACTATGTTAAATAGAAGAGTGAGCATCCTTGTATTGGTCCTGAATTTAGAGGAAAGGCTTTCAGCTTTTCACCACTGAGTATGATATTAGCTGTTGGTTTGTCATAAATGGCCTTTATTATGTTGAGATATATTAACTCTATACCCACTTTGAGGAGAGTTTTTATCATGAATGAATGTTGAATTTTGTCAAATGCTTTTTCTGTGTCTACTGAGATGATCATGTGATTTTTATCCTTCTGTTTATTAATATGATGCATCACATTGATTGATTTGTGAATGTTGAAGTTTTCTTACCTCCCTGGAATATATCCCACTTGATCATGGTGTATGATCCATTTTATAAATTGTTGGATCTGGCTTACTAATATTTTGTGGAGGATTTTTGCACCAATATTCATCAAAGATATTGGCCTGTAATTTTCTTTTTTTTTGACGTTTCTTTGTTTGGTTTTGGTATCAGCGTAATGGTGGCCTCACAGAATGAATTTGGTAGTATTCTGTCCTCTTCAATTTTTTGCAATATTTTGAGAAGGATAGGCATTGGTTATCTTTTATATGTTTGGTAGGATTCCCCTGTAAAGCCATCCGGTCTTGGACTTTTGTTTGCTGGGAGGTTTTTTTATTTTTTATTACAAATTTAATTTTACTACTAGTGATCGGTCTGGTCAAACTGTCTGTTTCTTCTTGATTCAGTCTTGGGAGGTTGTATATTTCTATAAATTTGTCCATTTCTTCTAGATTGTCCAATCTGTTGGCATATAACCATTTGTTATATTTTTGTTCTCATTTAACTGGTGAGAACATTTCCTCACAGAATATACAAAAAAAAAAA
This sequence comes from Eubalaena glacialis, assembly GCF_028564815.1. NCBI lineage: Eukaryota > Metazoa > Chordata > Mammalia > Artiodactyla > Balaenidae > Eubalaena > Eubalaena glacialis. The sequence continues at coordinate 39,401,684 of NC_083724.1, forward strand.
AAAAAAAACCTCAAAAAGGATTAAACGCCTAAATGTAAGACCTGAAACCATGAAACTCCTAGAAGAGAACACAGAGAGAACATCCTTTGACATAAATTGTCGTAATATTTTTTTGGATCTGTCTCCTAAGGCAAAAGAAATAAAAGCAAAAATGAACAAATGGGACCTAATTACACTTAAAAGCTTTTACAAAGCAAAGAAAATCACTGACAAAATGAAAAGACAACCTACAAAATGGGAAATAATATTTACGATTGATATGACCAACAAGGGGTTAATATCCAAAATATACAAACAACTCATACAACTCAATATCAAAAAACCCCATACAACTCAATTTAAAAAAAGGCAGAAGACCTGAACAGACATTTTTCTAAACATACAGATGGCTAACAGGCACATGAAAATAGGCTCAACAATGCTAATTATCAGAGAAATGCAAATGAAAACAACAAAGAGATATCACCTCATAACTGTCAGAATGACTTTCATCAAAAAGTGTACAAATAAGTAATGTTAGACAGGATGTGGAGAAAAGGGAACCCTTGTACACTGTTTGTGGGAATGTAACTTGGTGCAGCCACTATGGAAAACAGTATGGAGGTTCCTCAAAAAACTAAAAATAGAACTACCATATGATCCAGCAATTCCACCCCAGGTATATATTCAAAAAAAATGAAAACACCAATTCAAAAAGATACACACACTCTACTGTTAATAGAAGCAATGTTTACAACAGCCAAAATATGGAAGCACCCCAAGTGTCCACCAACAGACGAATGGATAAAGAAAGTATAATATATACAATGAATTATGATTCATCCATAAACAAGAATGAAATTCCGTCATTTGCAGCAGTGTGGACTGACCTAGAGAGTATTAGGTTAAGTGAAATAAGTCAGACAGAGAAAGACAAATACTGTATGATATCAGTTACATGTGGAATCTAAAATATAATACAAATGAATGTACATGCAAAACAGAAACAGACTCACAGATACAGAAAACAAACTAGTGGTTACCAAAAGGGAGAGGGAAGGGGCAAATTAGGGGTATGGGATTAAGAGATACAAACTACTGTGTATAAAATAGATAAGCAACAAGTATATATTGTATGGCACAGGATGTTATAGGCAATATCTTATAATAGCTTTTAATGGAGTATAATCTGTAAAAATACTGAGTCACAATGCTGTATACCTGAAACTAATATAATACTGTAAATCAACTATACTTGAATAAAAGAAAATCAAATAATGTAATCTATCACATCAACAGAATAAAAAATTAAATCACATGGTCACATCAACAGATGCAGAAAAAGCTTTTGACATAATCCAACACCCATTCATGATTAAAAAAAAAAAAAAAAACCTCTCAGTAAACTAGGAATAGAAGGAAACTTCCTCAACTTGATAAAGACTATCTACAAAAAAATCTACAGCTAACATCGTATTTAATGGTAAGAAACTCTATAAGCATTTCCACTAAGATCAGGAACAAGGAAAGGATGTCTCTTCTCACCTTTCCTTTTCAACACTGTACTGAAAGTAGTTGCTAATGCAACAAGGCAAGGAAAGGAAATAAAAGTTATACAGATTGGGAAGAAAGATATAAAACTGTCTTTGTTAGCAGATGACATAATTGTTTGTGTAGAAAATCCAGAAGAATCAACAATACAACTCCTGGAACTGATAAGCAATTAGAGCAAGGTTGCAGGATATAAGGTTAATATACAAAAGTAAATTGCTTTCCTATATACCAACAATGAACAAGTGGAATTTGAAATTAAAACACAATATCATTTACATTAGCAACCAAAAATGAGAGAAATATTTAGGTATAAATATAACAAAATGTGTACAAGACCTATATGAGGAAAACTACAGAACTATGATGAATGAAATCAAAGAAGAGCTAAATAAATGGAGACATATCCCATGCTCATAGATAGGAAAACTCAATACTGTCAAGATCTTAGCTCTTCTCAACTTTATATATAGATTCAATGCAATCCCAATAAAAATCCGAGCAAGTTATTTTATGAATGTCTACAAACTGATTCTAAAGTTTACATGAAGAGGCAAAAGACCAGAATAGCCAACACAATATTGATTGAAAAGAACAAAGTTGAAGGACTGACACTATCCAACTTCAAGATTTACTATAAAGCTATAGTAATCAAGACGGTGTAGTAATGGAGAAAAGAATAGACCAGTAGATCAATGAAAGAGAACAGAGATCCTAGAAAGAGACCCTTTTGTCAACTTATCTTTGACAAGGGAGCAAAAGCAATACAATGGAACAAAAATAGTCTCTTAACAAATGATGTTAGAACAACTGGACATTCATGTGCAAAAAAAATTTATCTAGACACAGACCTTACACCCCTCATAAAAATTAACTCAAAATTGATCACAGACCTAAATGTAAAACGTAAAACTATGAAACTCCTAGAAGATAACATAGGAGAAAATCTAAATGGCCTTGGGTATGGTGATGCCTTTTTAGATACAACACCAAAACCTAATCCATAAAAGAAATAATTGATAAGCTGGACTTCATTAAAATTAAAAACTTCTGCTCTGTGAAAGAGCAGAAGAGAGAAGGAGAATCAAGAGGATGAAAGGACAAGCCACAGACTGGGAGAAAGTATTTGCAAAAGACACATCTGATAAAGATACAAAATATGCAAAGAACTCTTAAAACTCAACAATAAGAAAACAAAGAACCCAATTTTTTTTTAATTGGGGTATAGTTGTTTTACAATGTTGTGTTAGTTTCTACTGTACAGTGAAGCAGAGTTCCCTGTGCTATACAGCAGGTTCTCATTAGTTATCTATTTTATACATATCAGTGTATATATGTCAATCCCAATCTTCCAAATCATCCCACCCCCACCCGCCACCCCCCGCTTTCCCCCCTTGATGCCCATACATTTGTTCTCTACATCTGTGTCTCTATTTCTGCCTTGCAAATCAAGAACCTGATTTTACAATGGGCCAGAGACCTTGACAGGCACCTCAGCAAAAATGATATACAGATGGCAAATAAGCATATGAAAAGATGCTCCACATCTTATGCCATCAGGAAAATGCAAATTAAAACAATGAGATACCATGACATACCTATTAGAATAGCTGAAATCCAGAACAGTGACAACACCAAATGCTGGCAAAGATGTGGGGTAACAGAAACTCTCATTTGTTGTTAGTGGGAATGCAAAATGGTACAGACTCTTTGGGAGACAGTTTGGCAATTTCTTACAAAACTAAACATACTCTCTCACAAAACAGTCTAGCAATCATGCTCCTTGGCATTTACTCACAAGAGAAAAAAACTTATGTCTGCACAAAAACCTGCACATGTATGTTTATAGAAGCTTTATTCATAACTGCAAACACTTGGAAGCAACCAAGAAGTCCTTTAGTAGGTGAATGAATAAACTATGGTTCATCCAGACCATGGAATATTATTCAGCAGTAAAAAGAAATGAGCTATCAAGCCATGAAGTTTCCATGGAGGAAACTTAAATGAAAGAAGCTAATCTGAAAATATTACATACTGTATGATTCTAACTATGTAATGTTTTGGAAGAGCTATGGAGACAATAAAAATGTCAGTGGTAGCTAGAGGCATGGTAATAGAGATGAATAGGCAGAGCACAGATGATTTTTAAGGGAGTGAAAATACTCCGTATATTATAAGGACATATATATATTTGTTCAAACCCATAGAGTGTAGAATATCAAGAGTGAACCTTAAGATAAACTATGGATATTGGGTGATTAGGATGTTTCAGTGCAGGTTCCTCCTTGGTAAAAAATGCGCCATTCTGGTGTGTGATGTTGATAATGGGGGAAGTTATGAATGTGAAGGGGTGGGAGGTATATGAGAAATCTTTGCACCTTTCTTTCAATTTTGTCATAAACCTAAAACTGCCTTAAAAAGTCTTTAATAAAACAAAAAGTTAGAATGAATTAATGTATATGTTCAAAATAAATAAAGCAGACATCTGTAATAATAATTTATCTCTTGTTCATAACTTAGTAAAACAGGTTGTTAGGTTTTAAGGATGATAATTGTTCACACTCTTATATCCCATCTAAATTTCAAACCAATTGAGAAATAAGGAATCAGACTGATAGAAATTAAAGACATCTTTGTTACTTAAACATGTGACCAACCTCTGGCCTCCTAATATCTTCCCCTCGCTCTCACCCCCATCCCAAAGTCTGGACTTTCAGAGAGCCATTTAAAGAAGAACAAGGGTCTACAGAGAAGACCCACTTAATCAGAATTGCAGCCTTACACCCACTGAGTCCTGAGAGTAAAGACAGAGACAGGTGTGGAGTCTGATCCATTCACTGTGTGCTTAAACATGGAGATAGGAGCAAGCACAGAGCCCAGACTCCTGAAGCCAAGCAGGTCTAAATGAGAGAAACCAAACACATCTCCAGATATCACTCTTCAGGGAAACTGCTCCTTTTGTCTCCTAAAAGAAATGAGGGAGGGTGTATGGGAACAGAGGCCAGAAGAGTTCCCTCCATTCTCATTCCTTCTGGACAGTGCAAATTTCTTTCTTCTGTGGAAATGTTAAGAGTGTGGGAGGTGAGGAAGGGAGGAGATAAATGCAGCTCAATCTATAGTCAAGGCAAATCTTAAAGGCCAATAATTCTTTCTGAATGACAAAATCAAATTGACTGCTTTCTTTTAACAGTGGAGCAGTGCTGGCTCACTTCCCAAATATCCTTTCATATAAAGATACCTAGTGAATGGCAACATTGCTCTGTTTCCTTCCTCTTTTCATAGCAGTAATTAGAATTCATTTATGGACATTCAACCAATAGCTTATAATTATGATTAGAGGGATTTAGCAACGAAATCACTTATTTTAACAATAGTATTTTCACTGCAAAGTCCACCCCCAAAATTAAAATCCTTTAAAAAATGTAAATTAGAATACTGGCTAAAATAAATCTTCAATGAAGGTTTATAATGTCCTCTTACACCTTCTCTGGATCCTTCTATATAAATGTAAAAGTTTCTCAGTGTTAATTTACGCAGTGAATAAGCTATTTCTCATTGCTGATTCAAGCTGAGAATTTAGCTCTATAGATCCCAAACTGCTTACACTATACAGAAGGCATCCTAAAAGCTGACTTCTGGTGCCTGTGTCTGACACACTGAAGAGAAAATTAAACTATTTGTAATACAACAAAATGGTGGTTTAACAACAGAAGCATCCTTCTGACAAGAGGACTAATCGTTCTTAGATGAAAGCAATGTGAAAGATAGGTATTGGCCTAAAAACTTTGCATTGAACTCCTGACCTTTCTGGAGTTGGGACACACAGAATTAAGAGTTCTGAGTGATGCTAGAGACTATCTAGCGGTGATTCTCAACCTGGTGGGCACAGGAAGCACTACTATTAAGCATCACTGTATGGGAATAAGAAATGGTACTAAATGGAGCATGTTATAAACGTACACGGTATCATCACAGAGGAAGGGGGAAAAAAAATCCAAATCTTCATTTTTCAGGTTAGAAAACCAAGGCACAGAGAAGTTGCTACTTCAAGTTACATGGCAAGCTAGGTAAAGTCAGAACTAGCCTTATTCTCCAGCGATTTAGGCCAATGGTCTTTCCTCAGGAGTAATTTCTATTAAATGCAAAGTCTCTTATTATTGCATGTTTTGGTAATACCTTTGCTCTGCCCAAACTATTAAAGGTATGCAATTTTCATATGAGAGTGCCTAAGAATGAGTTTTGATTTAAGAATGATTCTAAAGCCTTTTATAATGCCCAGAGACAGTCTTGGACTTGATGAGGTAAAATTCCTCCCGATTTGTGCCCATTCCAATGTGATGGCGATACCTATTTGTGTCTATCACTCCCGATAAATTTCTGCGGCACTTCTAGCTTCTTGCCCTTCAAGAAACAGAATTTTAATTTTATATGGATTCTCTATCAGTACACCTCCCATGAGAGGAAGACAGTAGATTAAATAACAAAGTTAAGATTTACAGCAAGGCCCTTGCCAAGAAGAGACAAGTCAGCTAGTCTGTAGGAGAATCTGACATTTTAGTTTCTTGAAATTTTTCTTTTTACTTTTATCTATAGATCAGCTATGTTTATGAAAAAGGCACCCAAGAAAACATCAAAATTTTTACATTTGAAGTAGAAGGATAGAGTTTATAATTTGTTATTAAAAAAGATTATGGTCATCCTAAGATACATCAGGCCAAGTTCAGCTGAAGATTGCAGTTTTCTTTTTTTTTTTGCAGTTTTCTTTTGAAACAGAACTTTGCTGTTTGTATAAATGACAAGTAAGTTAAAAATGAGATGCCAAAAAGTCTTTCCTTCCTCCTTTCATAGATGAAGGAAACACTGTATTGTTCTAAGCTTTCTTTCCCCATTCTCTCTAAAGTCAATAATTGACTAAGAGACCCATGATTAATTTTAATATGGTAAGGATTTTTACTTGAAATACAATGAATTTCCCACTCTACACAAGTTTCCTTTGCTGTGTCTTTTTTCTTTACTTCTGTGCAGCTTAAAAGAATGATACTGAAAAATAGGTATTATTTAAGAACTGGAATAAACAAATCACTCCAAGATTCATAGCACCAAACTAGTATTACAGTTGTTGGTACACATGCTCTTATTATTTGTACAGCACTTGATCACTTATGAAATGCTTCCTTATATATAAACTTATGCAATACCTTCCACAGCAACCATGTATAGGAACAACAGGTATTCTAGACAGGAAAACAAGACTTTAGAAGATTCTCTGACTTGACCAGAATCACAAAAGTGGTAAATGGTAATTCCTCACTTCCAATTCTTAAACATCAGACTCTATGTACAGCTCCCCAAAATGACCTTAAAATGTTAGCATTTCTGCCAAATAAATCTCAGTAAAAACAGAAGGAGAAGCTTTTCAAAGACTATGTAGTGCCTTTTAGCTTTCTCTTTTGTGACCTATTCCAGGTAAATAAAATCAAGCCATAAAAGAATATTAGAAGCAATTGGTCACTATGGAACTCTCAGATTAATCACTTAGGAGCTCTTACTTGGGGGTACTTGAAACTTTACAATTTGTAAAGTTTGTTACAAATTTTTGTAACAAACTTTTTTTATAATTAAGATCATATATTGAAGCTTCAGAGTTATCACACAAAGCTTAATGGCAGCTAACTTTAATCAGTCCAAAACAGAATCTCAGGCAATGTTTATACATAAAAGTTTATACTGAAGAGTTAACAGCTGATAATCTCCACACTTGGAAAAGAAGCATAGTATCAATTAATATCACAGTTAAAACCACATACACCCCCCCCCCACACACACACATAATCTCATTCAAAATGCCAGGAAAATGGCACTTAGTTTTTACAATTCACTCCAAAATATTTTTAAGACCAAACTAACTTATCATAAACTGAGACTTGAGCATGCAATTTGTAATTCATTTCACCATGTGATAAAGGAGACTTGACACTATAGAAAGAGGGAGCTTTAAAGTCCAACCCAGGAATACGTATCTACTTCATAGGCAGTTGTTTTAAGTATTATAATATAGAGACTACTTAGTAAAGTGCCTGACAATTAGCAAGTTTTCAATAATCATTACTAATTTACTTATATTTATGGTTACTATTTTTATGTAACACAATGCTTAGCTCAATAAATGCTTGCTCTTTAACTTGCGTTTTTACTCAACAGAAATATGAAAAACTATATACAAGAGTTCCTTTGTATTCATTAGCATTGCCAAAAATAATATGGTTTTTGTGCATTTTGAGACCACTATACAATAGAAGATAATGGTATTCTGAAAAATAAGTGCATTTCTTGAAATATAAGAGAGTTACTCATAAGGCTGCATCAAACACCCCACATTAATTTCTAGGTGGGAAATCATGATTAAAAACAGTTCTGATGCACTGCTAATGCAGAGGCCAATAAAGCTAGATAGGGACATCTTTTCAACTAAGGCTTATTCTGAATATTGCTAGAAAATAGACATGTGGCTAGGTCATTCAGGTTACAATGAGTCAAATTCTAACTCTCCCTATGGCTAGGAATATGAAACTAAAGGAACCCACAATTACCTAGATAATTTTTTTCTAAATAACTGCATACATTTTAATTTGTATTTTACATGAATATGTAATTATTTTGTGTCAAGATACTATTAAATTTTATTGACCAGGAAATCAAAACCATTTTCTCTTAAATGTATATTTTGTAGTTACCAACATATTAACTGCTCCAGAACTAATCAGTGATCATTAAAATGTTCTTACTTCAAAATAGAGAGGAAAAATTAGAGAATTTAGTAAACTAGTAAGTAAATAAATATTTTTAAAAACAATCTGGAGGCTAAAAGTATTGGAGGATACTAGACTTATGCTCAGTCTTCTACACAGATGGTACACTAGCAAGAAATTATTAAAAGTAACCAAGTTTTTGGATGGGAAATCTACAGCCACTGCTGTTAGTTTCTGCTAACATCTTACCACAGAGCTATTGGGTGCTCGTGAGATTTAGAAAATTTGTATAATTTTAAATACAAGGCAAGTGCTCCTTTATTTCCAGAGTTGTCTTAGCAAGAGGATCTATCCTCAAACTATACAACTTGTCTTAGATGCGTATTTATTGTGGGGATTTGTGTTAATTTCCAGTGGTTCAGTTTAACAACCAACATTTTAAAGAGAAATCCTTATTTTCAACATCTAAGCATTGCTGTTGCTGTTTTACAAGCCATGGTATATTTTACCTGATTAGCTCTTTATATTTGTGTGATCCATATAAGAATTCTGAAAAATACAGATTTGGAAAAGTATAGAATTCATCATACTTAGATTTATAACAGTTAATGAAAGCCTAGCATGTGTCAGTCAGTCCAATACTTAGGGCTTCAACCGCCACAACCTCTTTCAATCCTCATAACAACCCTGACAAAGGAGCATATTTTACAGAGACAGAAACTGAATCACCAAAAGATTAGCTCACATCTGGCCAGATCTGGCCAGTCTGATAGTAAGTGGCAGAGATGATGATGTGTGTGCCTATAACCTTGAAGTTATCGTTTCACATTTATTAAAAATTGGTCTCATAAAGATCTCCATTTTGAAACATGGTAGACTAGGCCCTCTGTTCTGAAAACAACAAAAAATGCTGGAAAAAATATACAAAGAAAAAAAGGGAGAAAGAAAGACATTTTAAATTACTGAGTTGGCAAGAAAGTTAGGGAAACTTCAAAGGTCAATAATAAAGTAAAATCAGAATCTGAAGAGATAAGAAATCAAAGCAATTTTCACACTGAGGACATGTACTCAATCCTGGGCACACTGAGTTTCTGTTTTGATGAATATGTAAGTCGAGTGCTGGGAACAAGAGACAAACTGTAGGACCAGCTCAAGATGGGAGTTCTAGTAAGACATAGCCACACAGAAGGAGTTATCCCAAAGGGCTATACCCATGGTGTAGCAGTAGACCAGAAATAAATAAGGCCCTTAGAAAAAGACAAGAAAGATTTCCATTCTCAACCTTGGCTCTGGGTGAAATGAAAGTCTCCTTTGTGAATCTTAATCATGAGGCAGCCATATTTTCAGGATAATCCCAAAGACCTTAAATCAAGATATATGTTAAATTTGTCCTGAATTATTGGTAGCTCTGGGCTTTTGGCAGAAGCAAATCCTCTAGATGAACATACCTTCAAGAACACCTCATAGCAGCAATTTAGATAGAGTTCCACTAAACAGTACCTCAAATGGAAAAACTCACAAGAAAAGAAGGTACAACAAGAGAGCCACACAAAAAACAAGACTCCAGAAATGGAAAATATCAGGCTTATAATATAAAAATAAGTATGTTCAATATTTAAATGAGTAAGAGAAATATTACTCAGCCATAAAAAAAAGAATGAAATAATGCCATTTGCAGCAACTTGTATAGATCTAGAGATTATTATACTAAGCAAAGTCAGACAGAGAAAGACAAATATTATATTACTTATATGTGGAATCTAAAAAACAGTACAAATTAACTTATTTACAAAACAGAAACAGAATCACAGACATAGAAAACAAAGTTATGGTTACCAAAGCGGGGGGAGGGATAAATTGGGAGTATGGGATTAACAGATGCACACTACCATATATGAAATAGATAAACAACAAGGATTTACTGTATAGCCCAGGGAACTATATTCAATACCTTGTAATAAACTATAATGGAAAAGAATAAAAAAAGAACATATTTACATATATATGTATACTCAAATCACTTTGTTGTATATCTGAAATTAATGCATAATTGCAAATCAACTATACTTCAATTTTAAAAAATAATAATAAGTGAATAAGAGAAAAGAATGACATATATCTAAAGAAAAAAGTCTATAAAATAATTAAGTTGATTTGTTAAAGAAAGAACTTGTAGAAATACTACTGAAGAAGAAAAACATGGTTGAGGGACTGGCTCTCCCCAGATATCAAGAATTATAATAAAACTATAAAAATTAAACATTTGTAACTAGTGCAAGACTAATCAAATAGACCAGTGGAAAAGAACAGATATCCCAGGAAAAGAGCTAGTTTTGTAAATAATTGGGGTAAGGGAGGAGCTCCTCAATAAGTGTTGCTGAAACAATTGGCTATCTATGGAAGAAAATTTAATTGGAACCCTGCCTTAAATAAAAAAATGAAACTAAATTCTAAGTGGATTAAGTAATTAAACATGAAAGATAAAACGGTAAATCTTTCCAGAAAACTATAAAGAAGTATATCTTTAGGAACTTAGGATGATGATTTTCTTAAATAGAACACAGACTGAAATAACCATAAAGGAAAAGATTTCTAATATTAACTACATTAAAATTAATAACTGCTGTTCATCCAGCAATATCAAAAAGAAAATGAATTTATGAGCCACAAACTGGAAGAAAATACTGCAACATATTCAGCTTCTTTTCTGTACATTATTGTAGCCTTCAGTTTATGGACCTTTGCTGAAATTTACTTTCTAGGAAAGAGATTTCCTTCCTGATGATTCTGGTAATTTTTACATTTTATTTGTCCCCAGCATATCCTGAGAGTTGGATAAAAAGTTCTCCAATCTGTGGATCAATTCCAACTATTAGAGCACTAGAAAACAAAACTAAAAAAATGCATAACTATAGCATAAAGGGTGACAGAGAAACATATTGCCAAGATCCAAACATATGTGTTTTATAAAAGGGATATTGAACTTGAAAATAAAGATATAGTGAAAGATAAGGAAGCCAAGGAAGAAAGGAAGCAAAAGAAGCAGAAGAGGAGGAGGAAGGGAGGAAGGGAGGAAGGCAGGAAGGAAGGAAGGAAAGAAGGAAGGAAAGAAGGAAGGGGTTGAAAAGAGGGAAAAAGGAAGGACTGAGTTATGGGAACAGGAGACAAAGCCAAGGACCAGCTCAAGGGGGGAATTCTAATAAGACAGCTCTGCATAAAGCAGGTATCTCAAAGGGCTATACCCACAGAGTAGTAGTTTCTTCTACTGTCAGTTTGGCCAATCAGCAGTAGCAGTAGCTATATCATCTTTGGTTAAAGAGAGCTTATGCTACTGAATCCATGAATAGCCTCCATCCCTGATACCAGGCTTTCTCTATATGTAATCTTACTGTGCAACGACAAGGTGGCTAAGGAGAGAGGTTGGTGAATATACTCAGGAGGTGTCATTTTATTCACCTATTGTTGAGACTCTCCTCTTTGGGAGTTGTTCAGTGGTATGATACACTTTACTCTCATACCCATGGTTCATCTTGCTCCTAGTTGTTTTCAGTAACAGGAGCTCGTTCCACTTTGAAGTTTTTCCACACAGGTATCACCAACCTTATCATGCCTTTTCAGACTTAGCACAACAGCTGGGGCCCCCTCCTCACAGGTCTAAATCCCAGCTCCTCAGAGTCCTTCCACTGTGCTGCTAAGCACTTATACCAGCCAAGCAGGGCCCCTCTTCGAGGTCGGAGTCCTTTGTTCAAGCCTCCAGATTTTAATAATCCCAATATCTTCTCTTTTACTATCAACCCTAGGAGAGATAAATGCTTCCTGTAATTGCTACTTTTCTGATACTTCAAGTTCCTTTTGCCTTTTCAGTTCTCTTAGAGTAGGTTAACAATTCTTTATATTAACATATCTTTTAAGTAATTGGTATGGTTTCTGTCCCTTAAATGGACCCTGACTGATACAATGATGTAAGCCCCTTATGATAGAAATCAGGAGAGATAACAGAGCCCTAAGGAAAGTATCAGTGTACTGCTTTCCTTACTATGTAAAGTTGTACTTACATTCTACTTATGTCAATTTAGAAGAAAGCATTCTCCAAATCAATAACCACATACTAAATAATAGAGGCAGTGCAGATCTGCTTCAGAACAGATAGCACATTCAGCATGGCAGCTTCAATTAGGGCTACCACCTGGTTAAGTTAATGGTAGTCCATTAACTGCTGTCATGATCCATCTGCTTTTTGTAGAGTTCAGGTAAGGGAATGAAACAAGGAGCACAGCTGGAGATTGGTTCAAGATGGCAGAGTAGAAGGACATGCACTCACTCCCTCTTGTGAGAGCACCAGAATCACAACTAACTGCTGAACAATCATAGACAGGAAGACACTGGAACTCACCAAAAAAGATACCCCACATCCAAAGATAAAGGAGAAGCCACAATGAGATGGTAGGAGGGGAGCAATCACAATAAAATCAAATCCCATAACCGCTGGGTGGGTGACTCACAAACTGGACAATTATGCCACAGAAGTCCACCCACTGGAGTGAAGGTTCCTGAGCCCCACATCAGGCTTCCCAACCTGGGGGTCTGGCAATGGGAGGAGGAATTCCCAGAGAATCAGACTTTGAAGTCTAGTGGGATTTGACTGCAGGACTTTGACAGGACTGGGGGAAACAGAGACTCCACTGAGGGCACACACAAAGTAGTGTGCGCATTGGGACCCAGGGGAAGGAGCAGTGACCCCACAGGAGACTGAACCAGACCTACCTGCTAGTGTAGGAGGCCTCTCCTGCAGAGGCGGGGGGTGGCTGTGCCTCACCTTGAGGACAAGGACCCTGGCAGCAGAAGTTCTGGGAAGTACTCCTTGGCATGAGTCCTCCCGGAGTCCCCCATTAGTCCCACCAAAGAGCCTGTAGCCTCCAGTGCTGGGTCGCCTCAGGCCAAACAACCAACAGAGAGGGAACTCAGCCCCACCCATCAGCAGACAAGCGGATTAAAGTTTTACTGAGCTCTGCCCACCAGAGCAACACCCAGCTCTACACATCACCAGTCCCTCCCATCAGGAAATTTGCTCAAGCCTCTTACATAGCCTCAACCACCAGAGGGCACACAGCAGAAGCAAGTAGAACTACATTCCTGCAGTCTGTGGAACATTCACAGAAAGATAGACAAAATGAAAAGGCAAAGGACTATGTACCAGATGAAGGAAAAAGATAAAACCCCAGAAAAACAATTAAATGAAGTGGAGATAGGCAACCTTCCAGAAAAAGAATTCAGAATAATGATAGTGATCCAGGACCTCAGAAAAAGAATGGAGGCAAAGATCGAGAATATGCAAGAAATGTTTAACATAGACCTAGAAGAATTAAAGAACAAACATCTAGAAGAATTAAAGAACAAACAAACAGATGAACAATACAATAACTGAAATGGAAAATATACCAGAAGGAATCAATAGCAGAATAACTGAGGCAGAAGAACAGGTAAGTGACCTGGAAGACAGAATGGTGGAATTCACTGCTGCAGAACAGAATAAGGAAAAAAGAATGAAAAGAAATGAAGACAGCCTAAGAGACCTCTGGGACAATTAAATGCACCAACATTCGCATTACAGGGGTCTGAGAAGGAGAAAAGAGAGAGAAAGGACCCGAGAAAATATTTGAAAAGATTATAGTCGAAAACTTCCCTAACATGGGAAAGGAAATAGCCATCAAAGCTCAGGAAGTGCAGAGAGTCCCAGGCATGATAAACCCAAGGAGAAACACGCCAAGACACATAGTAATCAAACTGACAAAAAATAAACACAAAGAAAATTATTAAAAGCAACAAGGGAAAAATAACAAATAACATACAAGGGAATTCCCATAAGGTTAACAGCTGACTCTCAGAAGAAACTCTACAAGCCAAAAGGGAATGGCACGATATATTTAAATTGATGAAAGGGAAGAAACTACAACCAAGATTATGCTACCTGGCAAGAATCTCATTCAGATTCGACAGAAAAATTAAAACCTTTGCAGACAAGCAAAAGCTAAGAGAATTCAGCACCACCAAACCAGCTCTACAAAAATGCGAAAGGAATGTCTCTCAGTGGGAAACACAAGAGAAGAAAAAGACCTACAAAAACAAATCGAAAACAATTAAGAAAATTGTAATAGGAACATACATATCAATAACTACCTTCAATGTGAATGGATTAAATGCTCCAACCAAAAGACACAGACTGGCTGAATGGATACAAAAACAAGACCCATATATATGCTGTCTACAAGAGATGCACTTCAGACCTAGGGACACATACAGACTGAAAGTGAGGGGATGGAAAAAGATATTCCGTGCAAATGGAAATCAAAAGAAAGCTGGAGTAGCAATACTCATATCAGATAAAATAGACTTTAAAATAAAGAATGTTACAAGAGACAAGGAAGGACACTACATAATGATCAAGGGATCAAACCAAGAAGAAGATATAACAATTATAAATATATATGCACCCAACATAGGAGCACCTCAATACATAAAGCAAATGCTAACACCTATAAAAGAGGAAATTGACAGTAACATAATAATAGTGGGGGACTTTAACACCTCACTTACACCGATGGACAGAGCATCCAGACAAAAAATTAATAAGGAAACACAAGGTTTAAATGACACAATAGACCAGAGAGATTTAATTGATATTTATAGGACATTCCATCCAAAAACAGCAGAGTACACTTTCTTCTCAGGTGCACACAGAACATTCTCCAGGATAGACCACATCTTGGGTCACAAATCAAGCCTCACTAAATTTAAGAAAATTAAAATCATACCAAGCATCTTTTCCGACTACAATGCTATGAGATTAGAAATCAATTATAGGGGAAAAACAACATAAAAAACACAAACACATGGAGGTTAAACAATACGTTACTAAGTAACCAAGAGATCACTGAAGAAATCAAAGAGGAAATCAAAAAATACCTAGAGGGACTTCCCTGGTGGAAGACTGGTTAAGAATCTGCCTGCCAATGCAGGGGACACGGGTTCAAGCCCTGGTCTTGGAAGATCCCACATGCTGCAGAGCAACAAAGCCCGTGCGCCACAACTACTTAGCCTGTGAGCTAGAGTCCGTGAGCCACAGCTACTGAAGCCTGTGCACCTAGAGCCCGTGCTCCACAACAAGATAAGCCACCACAATGAGAAGTCCGCTCACCACAAGGAAGAGTAGCCCCTGCTCTCCACAACTAGAGAAAGTCCACGTGAAGCAACGAAGACCCAACACAGCCAAAAATAAATAAATTAATTAAAATAAATTTTAAAAAAATACCTAGAGACAAATGACAATGAAAACACGATGATCCAAAACCTATGGGATGCAGCAAAAGCAGTTCTAAGAGGGGAGTTTATAGTAATACAATCCTACCTCAAGAAACAAGAAAAATCTCAAATAAACAACCTAACCTTACTCCTAAAGGAACCAGAGAAAGAAGAAAAAACAAAACCCAAAGTTAGTAGAAGGAAAAATATCATAAACATCAGAGCAAAAACAAATGAAATAGAAACAAAGAAAACAATAACAAAGATCAATAAAACTAAAAGCTGGTTCTTTGATAAACCTTTAGCCAGACTCAAGAAAAAGAGGGAGAAGACTCGAATCAATAAAATTAGAAATGAAAAAGGAGAAGTTACAATGGACACCGACAAAATACAAAGCACCATAAGAGACTACTACAACTACAATTTTACATCATAAGAGACTACTACAACTACAATTTTATTGGCATAGAGACAACTCTATGCCAATAAAATGGACAACCTAAAACACATGGACAAATTCTTAGAGAAGTATAACCTTCCAAGATTGAACCAGGAAGAAACAGAAAGTATGAACAGATCAATCACAAGTAATGAAATTGAAACTGTGATTAAAAATCTTCCAACAAACAGAAGTCCAGGACCAGATGGTTCCACAGGTGAATTTTATCAAACATTTAGAGAAGAGCTAATACCCATCCTTCGCAAACTCTTCCAAAAGTTGAAGAGGAAGGAACACTCCCAAACTTGTTCCATGAGGCCACCATCACCCTGATACCAAAACCAGACAAAGAACTAAAAAAAAAGAAAATTTCAAACCAAAATCACTGATGAATATAGATGCAAAAATCCTCAACAACATACTAGCAAAAAGAATCCAACAATACATTAATAGGATTATACACCATGATCAAGTGGGATTTACCGCAGGGATGCAAGGATTCTTCAATATACGCAAATCAATCAATGTGATACACCATATTAACAAATTGAAGAATAAAAACCATATGATCATCTCAATAGATGCAGAAAAAGCTTTTGACAAAATTCAACACCCATTTATGATAAAAACTCTCCAGAAAGTGGGCACAGAGGGAACCTACCTCAACATAATAAAGGCCATATGTGACAACCCACAGCCAACATCATTCTCAATGGTGAAAAACTGAAAGCATTTCCTCTAAGATCAACAACAAGACAAGGATGTCCACTCTCGCCACTATTATTCAACATAGTTTTGGAAGTCCTAGCCACGGGAATCAGAGAAGAACAAGAAATAAAAGGAATACAAATTGGAAAAGAAGAAGTAAAACTGTCACTGTTTGCAGATGACATACTATACATAGAGAATCCTAAAGATGCCACCAGAAAACTACTACAGCTAATCAAGGAATTTGGTAAAGTTTCAGGATACAAAATTAATGCACAGAAATCTCTTGCATTCCTAGACACTAACAACGAAAGATCAGAGAGAGAAATTAAGGAACCCATCCCATTCACCACTGTAACAAAAAGAATAAAATACCTAGGAATAAACCTACCTAAGGAAGTAAAAGACCTGTACTCAGAAAACTATAAGACACTGATGAAAGAAATCAAAGATGACACAAACAGATGGAGAGATATACCATGTTCTTGGATTGGAAGAATCAATACTGTGAAAATGACTATACTACCCAAAGCAATCTACAGATTCAATGCAATCCCTTCCAAATTACCAATGGCATATTTTACAGAACAAGAACAAAAAATCTTAAAATTTGTATGGAGACACAAAAGAACCCGAATAGCCAAAGCAGTCTTGAGGGAAAAAAACAAAGCTGGAGAAATCAGACTCCTGGACTTCAGATTATACTACAAAACTACAGTAATCAAGACAGTATGGTACTGGCACAAAAACAGAAATATAGATCAATGGAACAGGATAGAAAGCCCAGAGATAAACTCACGCACCTATGATCAACTAATCTATGACAAAGGAGGCAAGGATATAAATGGTGAAAAGACAGTCTCTTCAATAAGTGGTGCTGGGAAAACTGGACAGCGACATGTAAAGGAATGAAATTAGAACACTCCCTAACACCATACACAAAAATAAACCCAAAATGGATTAACGACCTAAATGAAAAACTGGACACTATAAAACTCTTAGAGGAAAACATAGGAAGAACACTCTTTGACATAAATCACAGCAAGATCTTTTTTGACCCACCTCCTAGAGTAATGGAAATAAAAACAAAAATAAACAAATGGGACCTAACGAAACTTAAGAGCTTTCACACAGCAAAGAAAACTATAAACAAGATGAAAAGACAACCCTCAGAATGGGAGAAAATATTTGCAAATGAATCAACGGACAAAGGATTAATCTCCAAAATATATAAACAGCTCATGCAGCTCCATATTAAAAAAACAAACAACCCAATCAAAAAATGGGCAGAAGACCTAAATAGACATTTCTCCAAATAAGACATATAGATGGCCAAGAGGCACATGAAAAGCTGCTCAACCTGACTAATTATTAGAGAAATGAAAATCAAAACTACAATGAGGTATCACCTCACACCGGTTAGAATGGGCATCATCAGAAAATCTACAAACAACAAATGCTGGAGAGGGTGTGGAGAAAAGGGAACCCTCTTGTGCTGTTGGTGGGAATGTAAATTGATACAGCCACTATGGAGAACAGTATGGAGCTTCCTTAAAAAGTAAAAACAGAATTACCATATGACCCAGCCATTCCACTATTGGGCATATACCCAGAGAAAACCATAATTAAAAAAGAGTCATGCACCCCAATGTTCATCGCAGCACTATTTACAACAGCCAGGTCATGGAAACAACCTAAATGCCCATCAACAGACAAATGGATAAAGAAGATGTGTTACATATATACAATGAAATATTACTCAGCCATAAAAAGGAATGAAATTGGGTCATTTGTAAAGATGTGGATGGACCTAGAGACTGTCATACAGAGTGAAGTAAGTCAGAAACAGAAAAACAAATATCGTATAGTAACACATATATGTGGAATCTAGAAAAATGACACAGATGAACCGGTTTGGAAGGCAGAAATAGAGACAAAGATGTAGAGAACAAACATTTGGACATGAAGGGGGGAAAGCGAGGTGAGAGGGGGGTGGTCATGGGATGAATTGGGAGATTGGGATTGACATATATACAGTAATATGTATAAAATAGACAACTAATAAGAACCTGCTGTATAAAAAATAAAACAAAATAAAATAAAATTCAAAAATAAATAAATAAATAAATAAAATGATGCTGGACCAGCACTGTTTTAAGAAGAAAAATAAATAAATAAAATGATGCTGGACCAGCACTGTTTTAAGAAGAAAAATAAATAAATAAAATGATGCTGGACCAGCACTGTTTTAAGAAGAAAAATAAATAAATAAAAGAAACAAGTAGCTACATCCTTCAAGTCTTTGATAACGGTTCTAATCTCTGCAATTCATTCCAAGAGCAGTATTGCTTCTTATTTATTATCATGGCTGTATGATATTGTTTGGACAATTTTAAGGACTTCCACGATGCTTCCTAGAATAAGTCAGGAAGCCAATGCAAGGGTTCTGTCAGCTTCTATGTATAGTATGTCTACCCCAATTATATTCTCCTGGACTTGGGAAATAATTATAGAATGGATCCTCAAACCCACTAGATTCAGAAAATTCCATTTATCATGTGGCTTCCATAGTCTTCACCTTAATCAGACCATGATAACATTTCAGTTCTCCTGGTATGAGTGTCCACACAGACCTCATATTTAACAATCCTTTAAAAGTCTGGTATCCTCTTTCTCTAGAGAGGAATTACTCTTTGGGAAATAATCAGAGAAGTATTTTTGCATATATATTTTGGCATAATTGCAGAGTCCTTTTAAAGGAAACCCATTTTTCCCTTCAAGCAATGGGCTATGAGTCAGTAAATTAATATACATCTGGAAACAGAATGAAAAGCCACCATTTTCCATTGTGGTGTTAGGTGTCAGTTTTGTGCTCAACACTTTCAGGGTTATTATTATTATTATTATATTATAAAAAGCAAGCAATATTCTAGTCACTATCTATATGCCTTACTACAAGGATTCCACCATGATCATTACCATAGATTCCTGTGGGCAAAGGCACCGTGGCTGTCACTCTGCCTTTGCTGTCCATTACAGTAAATACATATACTTTGCATCTGACAGTTAAGGGTTGTCACCTGGACTCTTCTGTTTTGGAATTTTATAATCCACAAAGATATTAGGGAGCCCAGGGCTATGGCAGCATCTCTAACTAACACACCCAGCCTTCACAACCATTACTAGGCTTCTCAAAGATTCTGGTACCCTCCATCCAAGTATATTCTTTATTGCCTAAGCAAGGTAATGTCCCTTGCTTAATCCCCAGGGTACATAGTCATGTGAATGTGATGGATTCTCAGATATTACTGAGTAATACAGAGATACATTCTCATTTCTCTAAGTTTCCTGATTCCCTCCTTCATACCATGCCAAGGAAGTTCTGGCATGTTAGCCCTGTTTAATAGCTCCATTGTTGTTTACAAGATCCCAGGAACCGTCCTTACAAATTATCACTACCAGCTCCAAGTATCCTTGCCAGAACACGGAATTCCTAGTCAAAGGTGAATTCCTCCATAACAATGAATTCTCCCCATCCATCTTTATATTCTTCCTCCCAACCCCACAAGTTTAATACCCAGACAGACACAACTTTTCTTTTTTCTAGAAAACACAGCTAGTTTGCTCAGTTGTGTAGGATTTTTGCCATATGAAACCACTGCATCATAAGCAATCCATCCAGGGGAGAATGGGCCAGGAATTTGTTTGCCTTTTTCTATCTCTCACTGGCTAAAGTTTACTGCATGGTAAATTAACTCCCTCTCATTTCTAGATTGTGTTTTCTCCTCTGAGGAACGACTGGGATGAGAAGCCAGAGTTTCAGTGGATCCAGTGGGCCCACTGGGATCCACTCCCCTATTCCTCACCCTCACTCCCTCCTGGTAAATATTAGCTATAGAATAACTTCAGTTAGCTGCCTAATGAGGGCAGTAGTGAGGGATAGTGAGGAGAACAAACATCTTGCCGGATAACTGCTTTATGTAAAAACACTGCCGTCTCCAGGTATTGTGAGGCCATTCTCCTCTAGAAAGAGAAAAGGGGCTGCTTCTTATGGCCAGTGATTCAGGGGAGTGAAAGGATTCAAGTTTCTTAGGCTTATCCACTTCAACTGCTAGTCTCAGTGTCCTACTCTTTCCTCATCAGGGCCCTGATTTTGACACAGGAGATAGGGCAGACGTTTATTTTGTTTCCTTTGCAGGTGTCTGCCACATTTATAATTAGATCCCAAGCCTGGTTTTTGTTTTATTTTGTTTCTTTTTAAACTAGTCTTCTTTAGGGTTGCTATAGAAGTCCTCTGGCATTCACAGCATACCTTATATAAATAATTATTTGACCCAAATATATCACTCTCTTTTTGCAAGGCCCCCAATGTCATCAAAAGCAACCACCTCATGCCATAAATCTTACATTATTTTATTCCTTCCCAATCAAACACAGTAGCCATATCATTTCCAATGACTTGCCTTTGTACCTCATCTTAATTCACCACCTATGGAAACTTTAGCAATTCTGAGGCCATGCATGCCAGAGATTATCACAACTCCCCACACCAGCAGCAATCTGGCCCCTACTGCCCTCTTGTTAGGCAAGGAATCCAACATCCTGAGGGTCTGCTTTCTTGATAACAGGGTTCCAAGGGAATCTTTAGATCTGAGTTTCCTAGAAAATAGAATCTAAGGGGGAATTTACCTGCTTAACATTTCATTGGGGTTAGGGAGTATAATCCCAGGGAAACAAGAGTGAGGAGGAAACAGAATGAAGCACAGGAGGAGGAAGAGCATTATGAGGTGGTGCATTACCCAGTGGGCACAGCCTTAAAAAAACCATAACTGATTTGCTTAATCATGTAGGATGTTTGCTATAAGGAACCACTACATCTCCAAGTAGTCCATAGGGTGGGGACAGGGCAGCAATCTATCTGCCAGCTCCTTCTCATCTTTTGTCTAATACCCTCTCATAGATGGGTTGTGTTATTACCCCTCCAGGCAGCTACTAGGGAGGAAAGCCAGAGCTTCAGTAGGTCCAGTTGGGTTGAACTTGTTAGTTGGAGCTCCAGACATAGAAGACATAATAGAACCTTTGCCACAGCCTGGCCCTCACTCTGGCCAGGAATCAGGGCAATGGTTGAGGGCTGGGAGGCAGATGGGGCTGAGCAAATCTGGGAGGCAATTAAACTGGTCAGTACAGTATTAAGAATATTTATTACCTCATAAAGAAGTATGTCCAGAAGTAGTTTGAGTTCTAGGACAGTTTAACTTAGCACTTCAATATATTCATCAGGATCCCCAGACAGATTGTATCTCTCCATTCTGCCATATATGTGCCTTCTATCCACTCAAGCTTAGTTCTCCACACTGTGAGGAGGTAGCTGCCATCTGGCTAGAGGAAAAATGTTTCCTTGTCTGCATCAAGCAATAGAGAGAAAAACCCTACCCCACTCCTCAAGTTCTGGGAGATAAGAAAAGGATATCTTCCATTAATGGAGAAATACCTCTAGTTCAATATAATTCAGAAGAATTATATACATAAAAATTTCTAACAGTTGGTTAGACTAATTTCATAAAGCGAAGTAATACTACTACTATATTTTTTAACCGTGCACTAGGAGTCAGAAGAAACAAGTGTGTTGTGCAGAAAAACAGAATTCACAGCTTTTCGACCTTGTCATTCTCCAGTAAAGCTGGCAAATCTATGTGCTTCTAGGCCTCTCAAAATGCAACATCACAAGCTATTTCATGAATCCCACTCACACTCTAAAATAATTCACTGACTTCCTTCCCACAGAAATAACTAGGACCTTCATTTGGAAACTCTAAATACCCAGTGTCTCAAAAAAAAAAAAAAAAAACTAACAGAAGTTAGATATGAAAAGTATAATTAACATTAACCTTTATATTTAGGAAAATGAGTTTTAACTCTCTAATTTGAAATAAACTCAAGAGAAGAAATAAGAGTATTTTTCAAGTAACATTGATTATCTAGAATTAAATTCTTAAGATCTCTGGGTATACCCCCAAATTGTCAACCAATCAGCCCCCTGAGCTTTGACAGATCACTTCACCATTCCAAGTATGCTTTTTTATTCTATTAATTGGCTAACCTAGATGATCAGGAAAAAATCAGTTCTAACAGAACAAAATGCTGCCTAACTATAAATGTTGAAGATACTGAGTTGCTTATTGGCATCTGAAATCTGGATATCTCACAGCTCAAACCAGTTTAGATGTTACACTGGATTCTTCAAGAGCCAACATTGATGTCAAGAAGGAAAGAGTAAATCTGACACTCAGAAATAAGATCTTTGGTTGTATTTTATTTTTGTACGTATCAAGAGTTAGGGGTGAACTTAACCGAAATTTCAAACTTCTCCTCCAAGAGAGAAGAAAGATATTTTACTGGTAAAAATAAATTCCAAATGCTTAGAGCCTGCTTTATGCACTAATAAAAAATCAAATGAAAAAAAAAAAGCAATTTGATTAAATTATGTGTGCCTTTTCCTATGCCAATGGAGCTTAACTAAGCAAACAGAAGAAGTGAAGTAAATCAATGTTGGTTTATTAAAGATCAGAATTCAATATCTCAGTGGTTGAGGGGCTTATGCACCAGAGTGCTCACTGTTTAGCTTTCTTTTGCTGAGAAAGTAAACATGGCAGTACCAAGGAGAAACTTGTTCAGAGAATGACACTGACATGCTGGGCTTCTCAAGGTGGAATTTATCTTGTAGCTCTCGGAAGATATTTTGTAAATAGAATATATATTTTATCCTAGTATTTCACGTTTCAACTTTCCTTCAAGATACTTATTTTGACATTTTAAAAAATTACTCTTTCTTAGATATTTGTATTTTTCACCAGTGAAAGCACTTCTACCTCCCAATTAAGAAATGAAAGCTGAAATGCCTTCACCTGTTCTCATATGACTCATCAAATATTTGGTGAAGAAATCAGAGATTAATTTCTCATTCGGATCCATCTTACAATGAAGTCATAAATAATAGCAAATTTGTAACATCACATTAATCTCCATGGCAACAGGCTTACTGCGCAAACAAAGGATTATGACTTCATGAGAGAATCAAACAGAGGTAGGAGTGGGTTGCAAGGAAGGAAGCTCATTTTCAAACTCATATAATCTACAGTAATTGTACTGGGAATACAAGCAAAGCCTAGCAAAGCAAATTGCTTTTCATAGAAATATTTTGTTTTTTTCAAGTTTGCTCCACAATGAAAATCTTCCTCTAAATTGCATGGAGTGTATGACGTAAGGCAATTTTAATACATAGCCAACGTAAGACAAGCAATCTGGGATATGAAGGTTTGAATGGGGACTGATAGCATCAAGAAAGAAACACTGTGCGTCCAAAACAGCACCATGCATGGCTGAAGTAAAACAAAACACAGAATTGCTACTGATGTGTTTACTATCCAAGCACCTAACATTTATAAAAGAATCGGTTTCTTCATCTTTCTTTTTCTATTTTACTTTCTCTCAAACACAATCTATAAAAATTATACTTCCCTTTTTGGATTCACTTCCATTTTGGAGAAGCTGCTATACCCTTATGCCTAAATAACATCCCTGGGGATTATTCATATGCAAATTATTTAAAAAGATTTCTCCAACTATTCTTTTTCTCCAACTGGTAATTTTTCCTGTAATCTCCTTTCCTTTATAAAAGAAAAAGCCTGCTCACAGCAAGCCTAGGGCTTTTACAGAACTCTATATCCAGGCAATAGAGCTAAGGTTTTTTCTGAGATTAAAAAAATTAATAAGCCACACCTCCAAACTATGTCAATGGATTACACATTGTTTTTTGTTATTATTGAATTGTGTTGTGCTTTGTATCATTTTGTTTGGTTTCCTTTTCCAGTACAGTGGGGATATCTTTAGGAAAACACAAAGAAAAACAAAAAAATGAACTAAAATTATCCATCAGTGGTACTCAGGGAAAGGAAGGGTTAAAATAATAATTTAACTGCAGGCCAGAAGATTGCAAACTCTCCCAAGTCTTCTAATATTTACACTGACATAGGGCCTGAATGAAATGTTCTGAAAAGCAGCCTGTTGTGAAATAGTCAAGACTTTTTTTACGGGCCATATTTTCATGGACTGTTCCACTAAATTCCCATCTGCCTGTGTTGAAGGCCAAAGATGACATATAACTTATGATTAAGGATAACTCAGTGTGAAAACTACTTGTGAGATGTCAAGAAGTAGACCTCATTACCCACAACTGGTTCAATTAAATATCTGAGGCAAGAAAATGATCTGACCAAATCCTCAGAAAACATTATACTAGGTTGAGCCTTTAATATATTTGAAGTCAGATAGAACACCAGGTTCCTGAAGCTCCTATAATTAGATGGACATTGACTAGTAATGCCAGGGTATATAGTGTATTTTCTTCCCAACATCTAGTTGATATTACACTTTCAAAAAACATGTATGTCATCAAATCTTTCCTGTTCCACCTTCTCACCTGCCTGCAAGATGCACCCAAGTAGACAAACATAGAGTTGACTTGATTAATTTGGTGTCAATTTCATGACATTCTCTTGAGTGAAGATCAAAGTAGGAATAGGATTTTTGTGGTATTTTAATAAATATCAGAACAAGTGAGACTACAATTCTTTCCAGACTCTCCTTAGGCAACCTCTGGAAAGTCTCTCTCTTTTTTAAAAAAATCTTCCTGCCTCTCCCATAAGCTACTCAAGGGCTGGTTATAGGTAAAGGCTAAAAAACATTAGGCTCTGATGGTCTAGCCCCTGTCCACTCATCCACATTGACTTTGTTTATCCTTACCAATGTGGATCAGAATAATTGCTTAGGGAAAAAAATTCTAATTTAAGACTCAGATTACAAATATATTTATGAATAAATAGTAATTATGCTTCATGCATAGTTTCAAGAAACTTGAGTAATGTAAGTAAATATATAAACCATAATAAAGTCAGTCCCTTTTAGTCAACATTTTGCCTGATAAATTCCACTTACTTAAACACTATTAGCAAAGGAAGTATTCATAACAGAAAAATTAATTATAACAACTATTTTTTGAGCACTTGTCTACCATGACCAGTTTCTGTGTCATGTACTTTTTAATGTACTATATTATGGAATCCTCACCATAACCTTAAAGAATTGGTATTATGAGTTCTATTTCATAGATGAAGAAATTCATGTTCATTAGATTGATAATATCAAGTTCAAAGAGTTAGCAAATAATAGAATAGAGGTTATTAACTAATCTGTCTGTCATAACTGTTTTTTACTTTTCAGTAACATCTGCTTATAGAGTTTCTGCAACACTGCAACACGGTACCAAATCAGAAGACAACTAAATCTGAAAAAGACAGCAACTCTGGCAGGTGGGCTCTAAAAAGTTTTGAAACTCTGAGGCTGAGATATATATACACATGTAAATACATATGTACATATGACATATCACATATGTTATACGTGAGTTTGTGTATGTAATATATATACATACACATACATATAACATGATATCTATCTATCTCTCTATCTCTCTCTCTCTCTCTCTATCTATCTATCTATCTATCTATCTGTCTCAGCCTCAGAGTTTCATATTGTTATATATCTAGATGGGTAGATACACAGATACATAGATCAGCCTATAAATAATTCCAACCTTAAAAGCAAAGAGGTAGGACTGCCCTTCCCCAATCCTGTCTTCCCTATTGTTCAGGGGCCTTTCTGTGACTTCTTTTCTTACTCGTTTCGGCCCTTATAGCTGCTAAGAGAAGAGAGAAAGATGAACAGAAGGGCCAGATTTAAGAGTCTGCTGCTCTTCAAACTCTCACAATGAAAATCCTTGGACAGCCCTTGAAATATTTAGATACCTCAATGCCTCTTTAAAAAAAATCAACATCTCAAGGAGAGCAGCTTTAAGGTCAATAAAATGATTTCAAATGCTTCTACTTGCTACAACAAAAATTTATTTATTTTAAAAATAATCAAACTTCCTTTGATAGCTTTTAAAACTATTTTGATCATTCAGATAATGTCTCCAAATGAATTTAAATCTGAAATTGTGACTTAAATGTTAATATTTGTCATAGCAAACATTAATTTGAGCTAGGCCAAATTTATGACATAGTATGTTTATGTGCTATATGTACACTCTATCATTTATCATAAAGATTCCTTGCATAATCAATGCATAAGGTATGTTTATACTCCTGTTATGGGACTTGCAACATTTTACCATTTGAAATTTCTACTTAGATTTATAATGAGTATCTTCATTTATAACACTGTACTGATGACACTTCTGGGTTATTAAATGTGGTGACTCTGGTCAGGAATATAACTCCAATCATGATGCTACTCTATGCCTCTTAGCTAGCTCATTGGTAATAAAGGACCATTTTAAGACAATGTGTTATTTGATTCATTTGCTCAGAATTTTTCCTGTTCAAATACCAGAAATGCCCTGGGTTGCAAAAAGCAATAATTTGAAGTGAGGGTTAAACAAATCAGTTAAGACGAAGCCCATATCTGCTTTGTTTGTGAACAAAGGCTTTATTGTTAATAACAAAGTAAAACTGAAGCTGGTAGGAGGGTCTGGGGCCGGTGGGAAGGAGGAGAAATGAATACTAACCTACTGGGAAAGCTCCAACAAATGTTGGCCTCTCAGGAGCACTCTCAGTTTTCAGGCGGTTTGTGATTTTTTTTTCTTTTCATCAGTATCATATTGGCTCTCAGGACAGAGAAAATACTGGAATCAAAAAGAGCTGCTTTACCCAAGATGTATGAAGGAAGGTAGGCAAATAAAGACTATAGAAGATCGGTTTTAAGGGTCCTTTTCCATCTGGCTGTGCTCCTCAACACAGCACCAGCATATCTCTTGCCATCTGCAATTTCATCAGAACAACATAATAACGCTACCATTAATACTCTGTACAAGACACTGTGCTGAGTTTGCAATAAATATATTTTCCCTTTTAATCTCCACAAAAACCTTATGATTGGGTATGAATATACTCATTGTACAGATGACAAAACAGAAGTTGAGAGGCAATAATTAGCTTGCAAAGGTCCTGGCGGGTTGGTTGTGCACTACACTATCCTGCTTCCACTGCATCCCCCCACCCTTGAATCTTGTAAGTTTCTTCTTGCACCTTCACTATAATCCATTGTTGACAAGGAAAGGTTGTAACCCATGATGGTTAGTCTTATAAGCATGAGAACAATATACATGACTCAGCTAGAAATGGTTAAATCACCATTTAAAAGCTAATAATATTTGTGCAAAGGGGGGCCTCTTAGCTAAAATCAAGCCAGGAAGTTTTACTCTTTCTAAATGAATCCTGGGAGCTAGTTATAGCCTTCCTACCACCTTATGTTAGAAGAGTGAGTGAGAGAGCAAAAGTGAGAGAGTGAGACAGAGAGAAAGAGGAGACATGCATGCAGGAAACCTAGGAATCATAGCATATCTTGCAGTCTGTACATTAGAGAATGGCAAACCTCTTTGCTTTCAGCTCTGCCCAAGGCTGTGCAGTAATTCACAGGAACGAGGATAGCACAGGCTACAGGTACAATGACCAAAAAAAAAATTGGAAAGATACTGAAGTTTCAACAGTATGAATTTATTATTCCAAATTGTTGCATATTTATACAAATAAACATAATGCATCCATGACCAGTAATATTATTAAAGAAAAGTTCTGATGTGGACAAATGCTAAGAAAAAGAAAACAAGCTACAAAATAGTATGATTCCAATTTTTAATGCATATAGACAACTACATGCACATATCCAGAAAGGGAAGTTAAAAGCCCTTTTAACACCAATGTGTTAAAAGGGCTTTTTCTGGGGCAGGAGGATTATGATTATTTTGTTTGATCATCTGGCTCTTCTTCATTTTCTAGCGTTTCAACATTGAACATTTAAGTATTTTAAAAAGTTATTAAATAAAATATTCACCTAAAGACATAGGTAGATTATAATGATTCAGTGCTTAACATCTAAACTTGAATAACGACAAATAGATGCAGGATGTGGACCAATATAGGCCATGAAGAAAAATAACAAATAAAATAAGAAAAGGATAAAGAAAGAAGAAAAAGATCTAAAGAGATCAAAGAGATATGTCTCTTAACATGATCTAGTTAAGTATTTCACCAATTCCCTTACGAGTAGGAATAAATTAAATACCCAAACTACTTTGTATACCATTTGTAGCTTCTTATCTGTATATATCTGCTAAAATCAAGTATTTCATGATATAGTTCACCCCTGTGTGTTGACTCATTCCCGACTTACCATTCCTATTGTCACTATAATGTTCCAAGTAAAAGAGCCCTTCTGGTATCACTAACTTGATCAAATGATACAGAGGACAATTACCATCAAGAGTTCAGCATCTCAAGTGGGCACACCTGGTAAGCAACAGCTCTAATGAAAGGATGGCATCTGAATAAGTCCTGCTTCTCTACGGTAAATTAAACTACACCTTACACAGTTATATCCAAATAGCTGAGACTTGAACAAAGCACCATTATTTATTTCTCAGCATGTGATGGGGATTATGCTAGGTGCTAGTGAGAGTACTGTAAGAGTCCATAAGGCCATGTCAAGGACTTTTTTGACAGATACACACAAAGTACACCTTAAAATTGTGGGGGTTTTGCGACTTGTAATGCACGTGATGACACATTCACCTTGACCTCTGCCCTGGATTACTGTAACCTTGTAAACATTTGTAATGTTTAATCTCAACTCTTCAGTTTCTCCCTAGTTCCCAATAACAAAGTGTTATCCAAGGATATAATAGCTCCAGCCAGAGCCAGTCTTTACCTGCTGGCTGAACTTCAATCAAGAGCTGACCACCATTCCCTCCCGTTTGCTGACAATTGGAGGAGAAATTGCCTCATGGACTTGGACTGAGTCATAAATAAATGGCCGGGGACTATCTTGAGCAGCAAGCTTCAGGTTCTGCAGATATTATAAAACTAAACCAAAAGTGGCTAGAGCCACCTAGGTCAGGGACCATAAACCTGCCTGTTCCCTCTCCCGCAGAACATCCACCTCTGATTTCTCTTTGGAGGCACATGTATTTATGCTATTGCTTTGTTCCACTTAAGCCCAGGAAGCAGCTAATTTCTTTACGTTCTGTGTATCATTCTGTCTCTACAGTAGTATCAGGGCATCACTTTGACAGCATCAAACCCCTTACCCTAAAGTATTGTAATCACTTAATGACTATTTATTCTTAATGAGTATTTCTGCCCCCATTGGAAACCAACGAGTCTACATGGTCATAATGAGAAAAGTATCTAATACTGATTTCACCAAAATGTGTGACAAAAATGATAGGAGGAGAGGAAGAAGCTGTGTTGGGGGCAAAGGGGTTTAAGAGTTAAATATTCACCTTTCATAACAGAAACACAATCTATAATTTCTAAAACTGAAGAATCAAGAACCACAAGCATAACTGTGTTATTCAGAAATATGGTGGCAAATGCCAGGAGAAACAACAAAAAGAATGGAAAGTAGTTGCCTTTGGAAGCAGGACTTAAGGCAGAGAAGAAGAGATCAAAGGAAGTGTCTGCTATTTTTCATTGTAAGTCTTAGAACATTATTAATCTTTACAAACACACCATATACATGGCTTACTTTGGTTAAAAACAAATTTAATTTTAAAAATTATTAACTCATTCACCTATTCAAAGGCTATATAGTCACAGTTACTTTTACCTCGCATAAAACATTCTTATCAAATAAAATCTTACTATAGATACAGTTATCTGGTTTCATCTTGCACTAAAACTAGTTCTGTCTAACAGTATGAAATCTTGAAACTGTCACGTATACTCTAATATTATCCTTGGTTAACCATGTCTGTGATGCCAACTGCACACCCGATCAAACATCTAAAGTTACCAACTGGCTCCAGAGTTGGTGCCCTGGTTACCAAACACTGGCCAGCTGCAGGAAACATGGAGGGGAAAAAGTCGTGCCTTGGCTACTGAATACAATCCGTGCTCAGTGTTAATGATACTGTGTCAGTCCATAAATTATAATGGCTAACGCTAGAACATTAACACCACCCAAAAACACACTCGTAAGCAAGCCAGCATGGCAAAATGAGGTCATGGAGAAGCTTAAAGCTATTTTAGGATATATCGTGAGCACCAGTATAGCCCCTTTGACACCACTTGCTCTCATTTGGAGGACTGTGTATTTAAGTCCCCCAACAGCGACTGGGCTCAAACCCAGTGCTGACTCTACAGTCCAGTTCAGGATAAATGCTGTCCTGTTGTTAGGTATTGACCTTTAGATGAGACATTTAAATCCCCTGCCAACATTCCCCACCTTCTGCTTAATTGGCACAGTATAAAAGATGTGGCTCAGAGAGCATTCAACAGTGGTCATAGCTGCTTGCATATTATCATAGTAATAGAAGCATGTGATTTATTCCGTTGAAAAAAAGAGTTGGACAATACAATCCAATATAATAAATCATTCTTGCTAAGAGGATCATGGCGGCATCAAGAAAGCAACCTGCACTCACTTTAGGAATTTACTTATTCTTTTCAAAGAACTATTCTTCCCCATAATGAAATCAAGAATACTTAACTTATGTTAGTGTCAGGGATGAATACCTGCCTTCATATACGACTTCTGTCAGTAAACTCCAAAAAAGAGACATTTATGTCCCAAATTCATTTCAAAGCCACAATTCCCAAGTGTGAAAAGGTTGGTAAAACTTGGTTTTCAAAGCCATCAGAGTAAACCTTCATAATTAACTTGAAAGTCATTTTAAATAATATGCAATTCAAAATATAAATTACTGATATTATCCTTTGGAGTGGAGAGGAATTGGCTGTCAAAAGTCAGAAATTAAAGGCTTTTAATGCACTGATTTCCAATCATTCCTTTTTTGCTGTATTTCATGAATGCTCCTACACTCTGGAAAATGGATGTGTGTTGTTTTGTAGAGTTGTAAAATATTTAAAATGTGTTTATCATGTGCTCAAACAAAACCTCTGACTTCCAAATCTATTTTTCCCCAGCACCTAACACTGCTTCCCCATACCCTGTAGTTCACAATAAACGTTGACTACATGGAATTTTGTACACAGAGAAGAAATACATGAATATGAATCTAGAGTCATCCTTACCACTGATGACATGGACAGTTTCTATGGTCATTGAGAAATAACAGTTCTTTAAACTAAACGAGTGTTAATTGCAAACTTCCATTTTCCAGGCAATATGCTAAGCAACAGACATAACTGGAAGGGCAAACAAGATGTGGTCCCTAACCCAAGGACTTCACTCTTTATCTTTACTGCTCTTCCTTGTTACTAGAACTATTATTTAGAGAAACACAAGCTCAGTAATACACTCAAATTGCAATCACACATCTTAAGTTTGCTTCTTGCAGCCCTGAACAGGTTGGCTGCTGAGTGCTGGTGATCAATGCATGACAAACATGAAATTATTAGGTTAGACTGAGGTTATAGTCATGTATCCGTGTTCTTTATCATTCAAAATACAGGGCAAACGTGAAAACAAAATACAACAGGATTTCCAAAATATGAGGTAGTACCATTAACACATCAAAGGTACACTGATTAAAAAATAAATTAAAAAATATAATGTCTCAAGAAACGTATATAACCTAGAAGTTATATTGGCAAACACCACTGAACTGAATCCCTTCTAAATTTCCCTTTCATAGGTCAGCTATTGAATCCATGTTTGAAAATTGCTAGCGAGAAGGAATCTGCTCTAGGCATGATCCATTCCTCTTATTGGTGCCATTTAGAGACCATTTCTAAAGATAGCCCCCTCCACTACACCACTCCAATCAAAACAATCCCTATTCCTCCACAACCACCAATAATATCACTGAATTTTGAGTCCAGAATCTACCTATCTAGAGCTCTCTTCCAAGAATACACCAGTTTACCTTTGTTCCTCTAAAGGGTAGAAACATAGAAATGGACCTAAAACTATAGGTGTATCTGTACAAAGAGATAGATTAGGACCATTACCTCCCGTACTTGAGATAGTATAGTGTCACTGATACAATCTATCATTCTCTTAGTGTCTTAGGCAGCAAATCTAGTTACATTCATCCAAATGGAATTTGAGTTTTCTCTTCCTTTCATATAAATTCTTTAATTCTATAGGCATAGAATTAAGACATAACCACTCTTCCAGAGTTGTGTGTAGCGGGCTCACCATGGTGAAGGATGATGCAAGACTGTAGCTCTAAAGCCACTGAATGTCAAAATATCAGCAAAATGGAACCTGAATGGAACCTCTGTGCCAAACTGACTTTATAGGATGCAAAATCCAGTTCCTAAAACTCTCCTCTTCACCTCTAGGTCAGACATACCTTAATTATGGACCAGGTCCGTCTTCAACACACTCAAACCTAACCCTTGATCTTACAGAGAAGGCTAAAATTTCTTGGGAACAGATTTGGAAATTCCTGATCTAAATTCAAAAAAATTAAGAACACACAGTTTCTGCTTTTCTCCTATTTCAGACAGAAAATGTCTAGAACACTTACTATATACATATGTCATAGTATTAATATTTGCGTTATAATTCATCTGTTCACCAGGAAGACTATCTCAAAGGATTCTCTTCCTAGAGAGGGAAAGATATTTTTTCAATTTTATATCTCCAGTATGTAGAAAAGTACCTAGGATAGAGGACATGCCCTCTTAGTGTGGGTTGAAGGAATATAAAAAAAATCTACACTCCTTACCAAATATCAAGATATTATAGGAGGAGGGGCACAGCAGAGTTTCCGCAGGGCAGAGGGGCACAGCGCAGGCACTTTGCCGGAGACAGTAGAACAGTTATTACTTGTGGAATGGCAAGTCAAGAAACGCCAACAGGGCTTGGAGACAAGACGGTGGAGTAGAAGGACATGAGCTCATCTCTTCTTATGGAAACAACAAAATCACAACTAACTGCTGAACAACCATTGATAAAAAAAACGCTGGAACATAACAAAAAAGATACCCTACATCCAAAGAAGCCACAGCGAGATGATAGGACAGATGCAATCACAATAAAATTAAATCACAAACACACTGGGTAGGCGGCCAACAAACTGTAAAATAATTATACCACAGAGGTTCTCCCACAGGAGTGAAAGTTCTCAGCCCCAGGTCAAACTTCCCAGCCTGGGGGTCTGGCAATGGGAGGAGGAACCCCCAGAGAATCTAGCTTTGAAGGCCAGTGCGGTTTGATCACACGAATTCCACAACACTGGGGGATACAGCAACTCCACTCTGAGAGCGTGCACACAGGGAGTTGTGTGCACCAGGACCCAGGGATAAAAGCACTGACCTCATAAGAGACTGGGCCAGACTTACCTGCTAGTATTGGAGGGTCACAAAGTGAGCCATGGTAAATTTAAGAAAATTGAAATCATATCAAGCATCTTTTCCAATGACAACACTATGAAATTAGAACAACTACAAGAAAAAACTGTAAAAAAAAAAAAAGCACGTGGAGGCTAAACAATATGCTACTAAATAACCAATGGATCACTGAAGAAATCAAAGACGAAATAAAAAAATACCTAGAGACAAGTGAAAACAAAAGCATGATGATCCAAAATCTATGGGATGCAGCAAAAGCAGTTCTAAGAGAGAAGTTTATAGCAATAAAATCTTATCTCAGGAAACAAGAAAAATCTCAAATAAACAATCTAACCTTACACCTAAAGCAACTAGAGGAAGAAGAACAAACAAAACCTAAGTTTAGTAGAAGGAAAGAAATCATAAAGATGAGAGCACAAATAAATGAAACAGAGATGAAGAAAACAATAGAAAAGATAAATGAAACTAAAAGCTGGTTCTTTGAAAAGACAAACAAAATTGATAAACCTTTAGCCAGACTCATCAAGAAAAAAAGGGAGAGAGCTCAAATCAACAAAATTAGAAATGATAAAGGAGAAGCTACAATGGACACTGCAGAAGTACAAAGGATCACAAGAGACTACTACAAGCAACTATATGCCAATAAAATGGAAAACCTAGAAGAAATGGACAAATTCTTAGAAAGACTGAACCAGGAAGAAATAGAAAATATGAACAAATCAATCATAAGTACTGAAATTGAAACTGTGATTAAAAAACTGCCAACAAATAAAAGTCAGGACCAGATGAATTCACAGGTGATTCTATCAAATATTTAGAGAAGAGTTGATACCTATCCTTCTCAAACTATTCCAAATAATTTCAGAGGACAGAACACTCCCAAACTCATTCTATGAGGCCACCATCATCCTGATACCAAAACCAGACAAAGATACCACAAAAAGAGAAAATTACAGGCCAATTATCACTGATGAACATAGATGCAAAAATCCTCAACAAAATACTAGCAAATTGAATCCAACAATACATAAAAAGGATCATACACCATGATCAAGTGGGATTTATCCCAGGGATGCAAGGGTTTTTCAATATCTGCAAATCAGTCAGTGTGATACACCATATCAACAAATTGAAGAATAAAAACCATGTGATCAGGGAGACCTTCAAGATGGCAGAGGAGTAAGATGTGGAGATCACCTTCCTCCCCACAAATACATCAAAAATATATCTACATGTGGAACAACTCCTATGGAACACCTACCGAACGCTGGCAGAAGACCTCAGACTTCCCAAAAGGCAAGAAAATCGCCACATACCTGGGTAGGGCAAAAGAAAAAAGAAAAAACAGAGACAATAGAATAGAGATGGGATCTGTGCCACTGGGAGGGAGTCGTGAAGGAGGAAATGTTTCCACACACTAGGAAGCCCCTTCACTGGTGGGGATGGGCAGAAACTTCAGAGCCAAGAAGGAGAGTGCAGCAACAGAGGTGCAGAGGGAAAAGCCGAGAGATTCCTGCACAGAGGATCTATGCTGACCAGCACTCACCAGCCTAAGAGGCTTGTCTGCTCACCTGCCGGGGCAGGTGGGGGCTGGGAGCTGAGGCTCGGGTTTCAGAGGTCAGACCCCAGGGAGAGGACTGGGGTTGGCTGTGTGAAGACAGCCTGAAGGGGGCTAGTGTGCCAGAGCTAGCTGGGAGGGAGTCCTGGAAAAAGTCTGGACCTGCCAGAGAGGCAATAGACCATTGTTTTGGGGTGCACGAGGAGAGGGGCTTCCTGCTTTGTGTGCCCACAGATGGCAGAGCACCACCTAAGCGAGCTCCAGAGATGAGTGCGAGCTGCGGCTATCATCTTGGACCCCAGAGACGGGAACAGACCGCTACCACTGCTGTCGCTGCCACCAAGAATCCTGTGTGCAAGCGCAGGTCACTACCCACAGCCCCCTGGGAGCCAGTGCAGCGTGCCATTGCCAGGGTCCCACGATCCAGGGCCAACTTCCCTGGGAGAACACACGGTGTGCCTCAGGCTGCTGCAATGTCACACCAGTCTCTGCTGCTGCAGGCACGTCCCGCATTCCAATTATGACTACCATACCCCGCCCCCTCCTCAGCCTGAGTGAGCAAGAGAGCCCTAATCAGCCGCTGTTTAGCCCCCTCCTGTCTGGGCGGGGAAAAGACGCCTGAGGGCGGCCTACACACAAGGCAGGGCGAAAACCAAAGCTGAACCCCAGGAGCTGTGTGAACAAAGAAGAGAAATGGGAATTTCTCCATGAAGCCTCAGGAGCAGCGGATTAAATCCCCACAGTCAACTTTATCTACCCTGCATCTGTGGAATATCTGAATAGACAACAAGTGTGCCCAAAATTGAGGCGGTGGACTTTGGGAGCAAGTGTAGACTTGGGGTTTGCTTTCTGTGTTTGATTTGTTTTTGGTTTTATGTTTATCTTAGTTTAGTTTTTAGTGCTTGTTTTCATTCATGGTTTTGTTTATTGGTTTGGTCGCTCTCTTCCTTTTTTTTTTTTTTTCTTTTCTTTTTGTGAGTGTGTTTGTGTATGTTTCTTTGTGTCATTTTCTCTGTTTAGTTTTGCTTTTACCATTTGTCTTGGGGTTCTGTCTGTTCATTTTTTTTTTTTCTTCCTTTTCTTCCATGCCGTGTGGCTGGCAGGGTCTTGTTGCTCTGGCCAGAAGTAGGGCCTGAGCCTCCAAGGTGGGAGAGCTGAGTCCAGGACATTGGACCACCAGAGACCTCCCAGCCAGATGTAATATTAATCAGTGAGAGCTCTGCCAGAGACCTCCATCTCAACATTAAGACCCAGGTCCACCCAAAGGCCGGCAAGCTCCAGTGCTGGATGCCCCATGCCAAACAACTAGCAAGACAGGAACACAGCCCCACCCATTAGAAGAAAGGCTGCCTAAAGTCATACTAAGTTCACAGACATCCCAAAACACACCACCAGATGCAGCCCTGCCCACCAGAGGGAAAAGATCCAGACCTACCCACCAGAACACAGGCACCGGTCCCCCCAATGAGGAAGCCTACACAAGCCACTGAACCTGCCTCATTCACTGGGGCAGACACCAGAAATAAGAGGAACTATGAACTTGCAGCCTGAGAAAAGGAGACCTCAAACACAGTAAGTTAAACAAAATGAGAAGACAGAGAAGTAGGCAGATGAAGGAGCAAGGTAAAAACACACCAGACCAAACAAAGGAAGAGGAAATAGGCAGTCTACCTGAAAAAGAATTCAGGGTAATGATAGTAAATATGATCCAAAATCTCAGAAATAGAATGGAGAAAATTCAAGAAACGTTTAACAAGGACCTAGTAGAACTAAAGAGCAAACAAACAATGATGAACAGCACAATAAGTGAAATTAAAAATACTCTAGAAGGAATCAGTAGCAGAATAACTGAGGCATAAGAACAAATAAGTGACCTGGAAGATAGAATAGTGGAAATAACTGCTGCACAGCAGCAGAAGAAGAAAGAATGAAAAGAATTGAGGACAGAAAACACAGAGAGTCCCATACAGGATGAATACAAGGAGAATCTCACCAAGACACGTATTAATCAACCTATCAAAAATTAAATACTAAGAAAAAAAATTAAAAGCAGCAAGGGAAAAGCAACAAATTACATACAAGGGAATCCCCATAAGGTTAATAGCGGATCATTCAGCAGAAACTCTGCAAGCCAGAAGGGAGTGGCAGGACATATTTAAAGTGATGAAAGGGAAAAACCTACAACCAAGATTACTCTACACAGCAAGGATCTCATTCAGATTCGATGGAGAAATTAAAACCTTTACAGACAAGCAAAAGCTAAGAGAATTCAGCACCACCACACCAGCTTTACAACAAATGCTAAAGGAACTTCTCTAGACGGGAAACACAAGAGAAGGAAAAGACCTACAAAAACAAACCCAAAACAATTAAGAAAATGCTATTAGGACCATACATAATGATAATTACCTTAAATGTAAATGAATTAAATGCTCCAACCAAAAGACACAGACTGGCTGAATGGATACAAAAACAAGACCCGTATATATGCTGTCTACAACAGACCCACTTCAGACCTAAGGATACATACAGACTGAAAGTGAAGGGATGGAAAAAGATATTCCATGCAAATGGAAATCAAAAGAAACCTGAAGGAGCAATTCTTATGTCAGACAATAGAACTCATTCTGTGAGGCCACCATCACCCTAATACCAAAACCAGACAAAGATGTCACAAAAAAGAAAACTACAGGCCAATATCACTGATGAACATAGATGCAAAAATCCTCAAGAAAATAGTAGCAAACAGAATCCAACAACACATTAAAAGGATCATACACGACGATCAAGTGGGTTTTATCCCAGGAATGCAAGGATTCTTCAGTATATGCAAATCAATCAATGTTATACACCATATTAACAAACTGAAGGATAAAAAGCATATGATCATCTCAATAGATGCAGAAAAAGCTTTCAACAAAATTCAACACCCATTTACAATAAAAACTCTCCAGAAAGTGGGCATAGAGGGAACCTACCTCAACATAATAAAGGCCATATGTGACAACCCACAGCCAACATCATTCTCAATGATGAAAAACTGAAACCATTTCCTCTAAGATCAGGAACAAGACAAAGTTGTCCACTCTCACCACAATTATTCAACATAGTTTTGGAAGTTTTAGCCATGGCAAACAGAGAAGAAAAAGAAATAAAAGGAATCCAAAGTGGAAAAGAAGGAGTAAAACTGTCACTGTCTGCAGATGACATGATACTATACATAGAGAATCCTGAAGATGCTACCAGAAAACTACTAGAGCTAATCAATGAATTTGGTAAAGTAGCAGGATACAAAATTAATGCACAGAAATCTCTTGCATTGCTATACACTAACAATGAAAAATCTGAAAGAGAAATTAAGGAAATACTCCCATTTACCATGGTAACAAAAAGAATAAAACACCTAAGAATAAACCTACCTAAGGTGACAAAAGACATGTATGCGGAAAACTATAAGACACTGATGAAAGAAATTAAAGAAGATATAAACAGATGGAGAGATACACCATGTTCTTGGATTGGAAGAATCAACATTGTGAAAATGACTACACTACCCAAAGATTCAATTCAATCCCTATCAAACTACCAATGGCATTTTTCACAGAACTAGAACAAAAAATTTTACAATTTGTATGGAAACACAAAAGACCCCAAATAGCCAAAGCAATCTTGAGAAAGAAAAACGGAGCTGGAGGAATTGGGCTCCCTGACTTCAGACTATACTACAAAGCTACAGTAATCAAGACAGCATGGTACTTGCACAAAAAACAGAAATATAGATCAATGCAACAGGATAGAAAGCCCAGAGATAAACCCACACACCTATGGTCACCTAATCTATGACAAAGGAGGCAAGAATATACAATGGAGAAAAGATAGTCTCTTTAATAAGTGCTGCTGGGAAAACTGGACAGTTACATGTAAAAGAATGTAATTAGAACACTCCCTAACACCATACACAAAAATAAACTCAAAGTGGATTAAAGACCTAAATGTAAGGCCGGACCCTATAAAACTCTTAGAGGAAAACATAGGCAGAACCGTTTTTGACATAAATCGCAGCAAGATCTTTTTTGACCCACCTCCTAAAGTAATGGAAATAAAAATGCAAATAAACAAATGGGATCTAATTAAACTCAAAAGCTTTTGCACAGCAAAGGAAACTGTAAACAAAACAAAAAGACAACCCACAGAATGAGAGAAAATATTTGTAAACGACGCAACTGACAAGGGATTAATCTCCAAAATTTACAAACAGCTCATGAGGCTCAATATCAAAAAAACAAACAACCCAATCAAAAAATGGGCAGAAGACCTCAATAGACATTTCTCCAAAGAAGACATACAGATGGTCAAGTGGCACATGAAAAGACGCTCAACATTGCTAATTATTAGAGAAATGCAAATCAAAACTATAATGAGGTACCACCTCAAACCAGTCAGAATGACCATATTATCAAAAAATCTACAAACAATTAATGCTGGAGAGGGTGTGGAGAAAAGCGAACCCTCCTAACTATTGGTGGGAATGTAAATTGGTACAGCCACTATAAAGAACAGTATGGAGGTTCCCTTAAAAAACTAAAAATGGAGTTGCCATACGATCCAGCAATCCCACTCCTGGGCATATATCTGGAGAAAAACATGGTTCAGATGGATACATGAACCCAAATGTTTATTGCAGTGCTGTTTACAATAGCCAAGACATGGAAGCAACCTAAAGGTCCATCGACAGAGGAAAGGATAGAGAAGATGTGGTACATATATACAATGGAATATTACTCAGGCATTAAAAGAATGAAATAATGCCATTTGCAGTAACATGAATGGACCTAGAGATTATCATACTAAGTGGAGTAAGTCAGACAGAGAAAGAGAAATATCATATCTTATCACTTACATGCAGAATCTTAAAAAAAATGATACAAATGAACTTATTTTCAAAACAGAAACAGACTCACAGACTTAGAGAATGAATTTATGGTTACCACAGGGGACAGGTTGGGGGAAGGGATAGATTAGGAGTTTGGGATTGACATGTACACACTGCTATACTTAAAATAGATAAGCAGCAAGGACCTACTGTATAGCACAGGGTACTCTGCTCAATACTAATAACCTAAATGGGAAAATAATTTGAAAAACAATGGATGCATGTATATGTATAACTGAATCACTTTATTGTACCCCTGAAACTAACACAGCACTGTTAATCAACTATACTGCAAAATAAAATAAAAATTTAAAAAAAAATCATCATTAAGGAAAAAAAGATTTTGTAAAGCTAAAGTAGTAAGACAGTGTGGCATTGGCAGAGACTTAGAGAAATAAACAAGTGGAACAAAATAAAGGCCCCAGAAAGATTGCCACACATATATCAAACATATATTGCAAAACAATGCTGATTAATGAAATAGGTTGGATTGTTCTTAAATTGTGCTGAGATAATAGACTAATCATATAAAAAACTCAAAACTGGATCCCTACCTCACATCATACACAAAAATATTAATCCCAGGTAGACTAAGGACCTAAATGTAGGAGGAAAAACTAGATCATTTTTTAAAAATAGAGAAAATATCTTTACAATATCAAAATAATGAGAGTTTTTTAAAGCACACACCCATACACATAGACACACACAAAGAATTCACAAACTTTAGAGGAAATTTTTGATAAATTTGGCTATAATAAAATTTAAAACTTCTATGCAAAAGAAACCACTAACTAGGGATAAATATTTGTAATATCAATAATCACAATGGATTAGTATCCAAAAATAAGTGATATACTGAATAAACTAACATGCAAAAGATAAGAAATGCTGGAGAAATGGACAAAGTACTTGCATATTCAAATCACAGAAAAGGAAACCTAAATGGCTAATAAACATCTAAAAAGATACCTCAACTTCCTAGTAATAAGATAAATGGATATTACACAAGTGCCACTGTATAACTATCAGAATGGCAGAAAATAGAAGATTTTAGTGAGAATACAGCACAAGGATAACTTTTATACACTGCTGGTGGGAGTGTAAATTTGTCCTACTTTGGAAAGCATTCTGTTAATTTCCGGGAAAGTTGAAATGTCCATACCCCCATGACGTAATGACTCCACTTCTAAGTGTATAGCCTCGAGGAACTTTTACATATGTGCACAAGAGATTAAGTACATCTAAGTTCATATCAGGATTGTTGGCAAGACAAAACTTTGAAAACAACTTGCAGTTATCACAGAGCTGTTGGCTAATATTATGAGTCTCCTCTTTGGTGTTAAATGGCAGGATTACACATCTTTAAACTACTCCTTTGAAATTAAGTGTGACCATGTGACCTTCTATGGCTAATAAGATCTGAACAGAAGGAAATTTGGTCAACTCTGGGTGAAACTTTTTAAGAGACTGTATATGATTCATCTCAGTGATTTTCCCTACCATAGTAATGTAATGGTGGAGGTCCTGTCAGCCTAGGACCCAGTACTACCCAGGCTGGGTAGTACAGGATGTGTAGTATAAATTCAAACCAATAAAAACGAAATGTTTAATTTCAGGCCACTGGAATTTGGGTGTAGCCTACTGTATCCATCCTGATGAATACACGATCTAAAAGTTCATCAATAAGTGAAGTGATCACTAAATTGTGGTACATTCATACAATGGAATACTTTATAGCAGTGAAAATGAATGCACTAGAGGCATGGATAAATCATACAAACGTACTGTTAGAAAAAAGAACGCTGTAGAACAGTGGTCCCCAACCTTTTTGGCACCAGGGACTGGTTTTATGGAAGACAATTTTTCCATGGACCAGGGGGAGTGGAAGGGGGGGGAATGTTCAGGTGGTAATGCAAGCGATGGGGAGCAGCAGACGAAGCTTCGCTTGCTTGCCCGTCGCTCACCTCCTGCTGTGCGGCCTGGTTCCTAACAGGCCGCAGACGGGTACCGGTCCATGGCCCGGCGGTTGAGGACCCTTGCTGTAGAAGAATACACGTACTATGAAACTCATGGAGTTTCAACAATACTAGCAGTAATTTATTTCTTCAGCTGGGTGATAAATATACCTGAGCAGGTTATTAATCTATGTGTCATACTTTTTCATGAAATATAAAGGTTTTTACTTAAATAACATAATTATATATTCTGTTGGGTAATTACTGAGTTCTAAAAGCAAGCTGAGACTTTTTGTTAAGAATTTAGCTGGTCTAGAAAACTACAGATTTCCCTCAGTCCTCTAATTAGAGCACTGACAATTTTGAAGACCAGAGTAAGAGACCCATGACAAAGATGTTGGTTGTTCATTTTCTACCCACTATCAGTCTTTATCTTACATAGCCATTGAAAAAAAACCCTTGGAGAAGCACACGCTATGCTTATTTACTTAGGGATATTTGTGCAGAGAGATGATAGTTGGCTGAGAGGGCAAGAGAATGCAGTGAAAGGAAGTTGCTGCTTAATTTGGAGAAAGGTGTTCACATTGCAAAATTATTTCACTTTCTTGCAACTCATGAAAACAAAATGTTTTCAATAACTCATTTCTCTTCTCATCATTTTGTTTCCTCTTCACAAGGAGGACACTTTTACGTAGTGCTACTGGTGGCACATTTGTATCACTGTTTTATGTACAGAAAACAACTAATAAGCTTTGCTAAGGGTAGTCACCCACTGGAGGCCATGAGGTGCAGGACTGTTCCCATCCAAGTAAACACAAACATAATAGGCAACTGCTGTCCTAACTCGCTCGGTGGCCAAATGTCTCTTTCATGTATTACTATGGTCTAAGATATATATGGAAAAATAATTGTATAGGTCACTAAAAAAGAAGGCGACT
Organism: Eubalaena glacialis; assembly: GCF_028564815.1. Lineage (NCBI taxonomy): Eukaryota > Metazoa > Chordata > Mammalia > Artiodactyla > Balaenidae > Eubalaena > Eubalaena glacialis. The sequence continues at coordinate 39,445,174 of NC_083724.1, forward strand.
GACGATGTCAAAGTTGCTTACTGATGATTTGACTACTTTGTTGCTATTGATTTAATAATAACACAGGAGGAGGACAAATCCTTTTTGCCACTTAAAAAAAAATTATGTGGAGTACTGGGAATGCTGTTATGTAAGACTTTAAATTTAACAAGTACTTTGAAATTAATTGTTTTGAACAAGAAAAATTAATTTCACCCCTATCCCTATCTAAAAAGCTTGAAATTTTAGCCTCAGTTTTTCATAGAGAAAGGTGGCAAGAGCTAATAATACCAGGCTCAGTTGCAGATCCAGGAATAAGGAAGACTCTACTACTCTGAGTGTGGTCCACAGACCAGCAGCATGGGCATCACCTAGGAACTTACTGGAAATGCATTATCTCATGCCCCATCCCAGAACTACTGAGTCAGATTCTGCATTTTAATAACATCTCCCAGGTGAGCATGTGCTCACTAAAGTTTGAGAATCCTTGGTCTAGGTGATTGACTTTTACTTCATTATGCTGGACTTTCCATATATTGTCTTTAGTGAAAAGTTATGTCTCAAACCTGTACATTCATGATATTTAAGAGTGGGCAACACAGGGATATTGTCTTTAACAGTTATAATTACAAAATTTTGTTGATTCTAGTATCATTTTTCATAAAATATGTTTCTTTCTAAGCAAATTATCCATATTCCCCCACCTACGAGAATCAATGAAAAAAATCCCCTGAGAAAAAGCCAAAACAAATTTTCGTATTTCTTCCAATACTGATTTCCTTTGACTATGTTTTCCTTCTTTATGCTTTCTTATACTGAAAAATGAAATTCAACAATAATTTTGGATGCTAGGACAAAAAAATTAGTATTATTATTATCATTTTTATAGTTTCCTATACAGTTTCAAGCTTTATTACACTGTCTTTTATTTATATTTGAATAATAACATTTATTAATTTTTCTTACTATAAAATTATACATGATTATTGTCAAAAAAATTGGAAGTTACATAAAAGTATAAAATATACACTCAAAACCACCCATATACCCACAATCTAGAGTTACCTGCTACTAACATTTTGAGCTATATTCTTTCAGTATTTTTTCTATGGAGATATATATTATATTTTCACTTAATAGTCTATAATGAGTATTTCTCATGTAATTAAAATACTTTCCTAGCATGATTTTTAATGGATATATGTTATTCTAACTCATGGATATAGCATAATTTATCTAACAATTAGCACTTTGTTAAACGTTTAGTTAACTATATTCAACATAAAATTATAATGATTATTTGCTCACATAAAATTCTGTGTGCATCTCTGAATATTTTCTAAAGATAAATTTTGAAAAGTAGAGTTTCTAAGTGTATAGACATTTTAAAGAGATGACAGATTTTCAAATTGCTATCCAAAAAGTTTATACCAACCTACAGTTCCATTTGCAACCAAAGATCGCATTTCCCATTCCCCATCAATGAGTAATATATATATTTTAATCTTTGCCAGTCACAGATGAAAAATGGCATCATGCTATTGTTTTAATTTGCATCAAAAGGGTTTGAATGCTTTGTATATGTTTATTGGCTTCAAATATTTCTTTTGTGAATTATCTTTTCACATCTTCTGCAGCACAGAGTCAGAGAGCATGGTATATGCCAAGCTTTATCGGCTGCCAAATCTAATCAGAATAGCTTTTCTGCCCCAGGAAGTCAGAGAAGATGGAACCTGACATTTGGCTACCAAGCCCACTGCAGTTCAGCAACAGAGAGCTGCGCAAGACTGTGGGACTACATTCTTCCCCAGCTTCCCCGCCCAGATACTCCCTACCCAGCAAGAATTGGGAGTGGGGTAACGCACACTGCCACCATCTACTCAGCATAGGCCTTCTGCAGCATGAGGCTACGGAAAAGGGGATCTGCCAGTGTTTACTGGCTGCCAAACCCCCTGGGAATAGCTCTCCCACTCAAGACAGCTAGGGGAGCTAAGGTCTGCCACTCAACTCCCAGGGCTGCTGGAACAGCTTTTCTGGAACACATTGTTGTGAGGGTATACAGCAGTCCCTAGCTCAAATGCCACACTCTCATGCAAGATTCTATAGGCTCTGTTGAATAAATGTTCCTCAGTATGTAGGAAGCCCTTTGATCAATCTCCAGAGACTTTAAATAACTGTCTTTGCTAATTTTGACCAGCCTTTCCAGGGGAGAGGTTTTCCCCAGCTCTACTATAAACACCCTGATTATAGTGCATTTTTACAAAGAAAACTTCAAATATTTACAGAATCCAAATCATCAATCTTTTTCTTTCATGATACTTTTAAAAGGCTTGTTTTAAGTTTAGAAAATATTTCTACAACCTTGATTCAGATAAATATTAATTTATAACCTATTTTTATATTTAAATATATAAACTATGTAAAATTTAAATCTATTTCATTATATAATGTATGTAAGATATGGTTTAATTATTTTTTGTTTTCCCTACTAATCGACCCAAATTTCCAGCATCATTTTTCATGTAATTTCTGCTTACTATGCTGTATTTAACATACACTTAAGGCTATTTCTAGATTTATGCTTTGTTTCATAGATCTATTTTCAACACACTGTTGTAACTGTAACTTTATCAATCATTTTAATATTTGGTATTGCAAATATCAAATATATTATTCTTTCTAGATTAATGTTTCTTTCCTTGTTATTATAGTTGGTTATATTTCATAATTTCAAAATCATTTCATCAGATACAGCCAAAAATTCACTGCACTATTTGCATTGTATAATTTATGATACATATGGGGAACTCTGACATCTTTCAAATCTTGATTATCTGAGAACAGGGTAGGTCTTTCCAATTGTTTAATTCTTCTTTTAAGTCTCTCAGTAAACATTTTGTAAAATTTTTTTAGGTAGATCTTGAAGATTTTGTTTTAGGCTTAAATTTACATTGCTATTCGGAATGGCATTTTCCTTTATATTTTATAAATGGTTATTGCTGATTTATAAGAACTGTGTGAATTTATGCATAGTACTCTAATTGAACTCTGTTTCTATTGTTAATCCTCAGGGCTTTACCGTCAATTCTTTTAGATTTTTCTAGGTAAACAATACTCCTACTTAAAAATAATTTTATCTCCAAATATAATTTAAAATAATAATATAAAATATAATCAAAATAATATAAAAGAAACTTTTACAGTTTCTTTTTCTTGTATTATTTCATTGGATAGAAATTTCAAGGCAAAACTAAACTGTAATAATGATAATGGTTACTTCTATTACTAATAGGCATATAATATTTGTCACAGGGGTGTCAACTCCCCATCATCCCCAGCTCAACATGCCCCAGGTCAGCCTCAAATCTAAAAATCTTAGAATGAAACCTATTACATTCCTACTGGTCCTCTTAGGGTTTACCTGTATCCTGGGATGTATCACAGAAACATCTTCCTTAGAAAACTGACTCAATTGGAGTATGATTTTAAAGCATCAAAATGATAGAAAATTACCTCATATCATAAGTGAATAACTATCAGGCAAGATCTCAAGGCATAGGCAAATGACTTTGATTCTCAGAAAGTGTGGCCAAACGAGGTCTCATTGCACATGCCATGTATAATGGGGCCGGGCAAAGTAGAGAGATTCAGTTCTTTGGGCTCTCAGAGTAACTCTCATGACAGCTTTTTCTTCTAGTCCACTGGCATCAGCTTTTCCAAGGCCACAGATTTACTGTGAGGCCATTCAGTGTTGAGGCTTGGGAATGTGAACCTCTAGATCCAAGGCCTATCTTCCTTAGCTTTGCCCTCTGAGCTCTCATTAACACAAAATCTAATATCACACTTTTTTCTGCACTGTCTTGTTGCAGTCCTTTCCTTGTAAGTTGCCTTGGCTTCTATACATTCACCATTCAAAATGAAACTAAGGTTAATATTTTCATGATGAAGAGGGGAAATAAACACAAATTTAATTCCCATTACTATCTGCTAGGTACTGTGTAAATCTATTTACAAACATTATATGATATAATAATTCTAAAAACCCCATAAAAAATTCTATTATTTAACTCCATTTTACAGATATGGAAATTGAGACTTATAGAGGTAAAATGTACTCTCAAATATCACTCTATACTTCCTTAATTTTTGACATTTAGTTCAAATATTTGCTTCAGGTTTCGAATAGTTCTTATCATGCTAAATATATATCCTTCTATTCCTACTTTACAAAACTTTTCTTCATACATTGAAAATGAATTTATAAAACGTCCTTTTAGCATCAATTGAGATGATCACATAATTTTTTCACTTTCTTTGATCTCTTGATATGATAAATTGTTTTAATAAATTTTCTACTTTTAAAATTTCTTTGCATGTCTGCGGTAAAGCCAACATGTTCATATTTTAATATGAAACTGTATTTCAGTTGCTATTATTTATTTAGGTTTTTTTTTAATCTTTATTCTTAAGTGAGCTAGCTACTTTTATAATTCATAAAATGAACTGGGGATCAATCCATCTTTTTCTAAACTTAATAAAATGTTCATAGCATATCATTATTTTAATACAATGTATTTGAGTAGCCATTAATTTTATTTAGGGTTTTTGAATCTTTATTGTTATGTGAACTAGCTATGTTTTACAATTCACAAAATAAACTGGGGATCAATTAATCAGTTCTGTACCTCTTCATTCAGTGAAAATACAGAAATACAACCTACTTTAGCATAAAGTTTGCATACTTTTTATAGATGCAGTTATTTCAGTTTTTATTATATTTTTTCTAGTTCTAAAATTTTCAGTAAGATATTACTCTTATTTCTTCTTCTCATCACTCAAACATCCAATGATCTGAGAAATATAAACTGCAACTGGAAACTAGGAATAAGTGTTTATGGAAAGATTTTTCAGCCTAGGAGGAGTAAAACATGACATCCTGAATGCAAAGGAAAAGAACACAATTTAAAAATACTGTCTATAGATGTAAACACTTGTTTTGTACTTGCAATAAAGTTTAAAGACCTGTAATATTAAATATTAAAGATGAGAGAGAATGACATATTGATGAAGAACTGAAGAAGAGGTAGGGAGAATTAAATAGGGAGCTAAGTAAGATTAATTTTTAAAAAGGTAAGAAAAAAAAGTGTAACACTAGAATCAATATTGTCAGAAAATAAATTGAGCAGTTTGGAGAACAAACTTGAAAAACTCAACTAGAATACAGAAGAACCAGTTCAAAAGGCAAAAATATATATCGAGGTGGTTATACTTAAGGAGATAAGAATAAGTGTAACAGAAAACATAATACCTCTAAAAGAGGAAAATGGTTCTGACCATTGAAAGCCTCTACTGAAACAAAGGGACTCATTATAAACCAGAAAAATATATTCAGTAAGAGAAACCTCTAGGCATATTCTGAATAAATGGTGAAATTTAAGTATAAAGACATCCTGGAAGCATCTAGCCAGAAATAATAAAAAAAGAACTATCAGATGTATTTCAGACTTTTCCTCTACAACAGTGTTAGTGACTGGAGACCATGGAATTAAAATTTCATGGGAAAAAGGTTCTAATCCAATAATTTCACACCAGTCAAATTATCATTCATGGAGGAAACAAAAAATATCAGAGAGGCAATAACTGAAAGAGTAGTTCAGATATGTACATTTCCTGGGAGGAAAGATGACCAAACACAGCAGTCAGCTGAGAGATGAACAGAAAACAAACAACTTAAATATAGGAAGAGCATACTATGAGGAAGACCAGAAGTAGATTTAAAACCAGGTAAATTTACCATTAAATAAAATAATTTGTCATAAGTACAATCACAAATGAGAATATGATTTATTGAAAGATAAGATATAAAGTGTGAAAAAAAATTGGTCTAGAGGGTCAATTATAAAAATTAAAACAGAAAATGTTTGGAAAAAGTTAAAAATAACTAATTTCCTTATTTCACATAAGGAGCTCAAAGGATACTGATCATTGGAAAATAATGTTCAACTATGCTTAAAAATTTGACTTGAAAAAAGATAACATAGGTATTTAAGAAAAAAGATTTTAGAAACGTCAAAAAAAGAACAGAAAGAGTAAAACAAAGCAAAAATCATTTATTATTCAAGAAAATAGATGAAACAAGGTAAAATATCACTACTAAAAAAAAATCTGGAATTGAAAATCAGCTCTATGCTTTATATAAAGCTTTACCGAGAATAAAATGATGGAATAATTAAAGATAATGTCAGTGTAAAGTTAATAGGCAAATGCAAAAGAATAAAGTAGTTGACATTAAAGTAATATTAGTGTGGATTTCAAGGCATTATTTCATTAAATGAGTATAAATTCAAGGCAAATTACCATTAAGTCTTATTACTTTACATTGAAAAACTGTCATAATCTGCAATGAAGTATGGATGTCATGAACTTTTATTTGATGAATAATATATAACTTAAAGTATAAATAAAAACTATTAGAAATACAAATAGATGTTGACATAATCATGATGGTAGCATAAATATTACCATATTACTTTTAGTTCTTGACAGATGAAGTAGGAAAAATCCAACTAAGAAAAAACGGGATGAATAATAAAACAATAATATTGATTTAATAGAAACATATCTAACTCAATAACTTACATAAGTAAAATATATTTTCTTTTGCATTGACCTAAATGTTTTACAAAATTCATTATGTGTTCTATAACGAAGTCTCAATAAATTTCCCAAATCATAAATTTTGTAAGACTGAATTACCTGGCTGAAATGCAATGTGAGTATTAACAACATTAATAATAAAGAATACAAACAAACAAATAAAAAGGGAAATTTAGGCATTTAAGACTTTCTTAAATATGGTCAAGAATAAGTAAAAAATGAAATTATATACTTACTAGAAAATAATAATAAGAGTAGTTTACAAGTTTCCTGATAAGTGGAAAATTATAATCCAGAAGTAAATTATTTGTCTAAACTATTCAGTTATTAAACAAATAATGTCCACAAATTTAAAAATTTAATGCATGGAATAAAGGGAAACAAAACAGTAGCAAAAGGAATTGGTGCCACAGTGGTTAAGAATCCGCCTGCCAATGCAGGGGACACGGGTTCGAGCCCTGGTCCGGGAAGATCCCATATACCGCAGAGCAACTAAGCCTGTGCGTCACAACTACTGAGCCTGCGTGCCACAACTACTGAAGCCCGCACACCTAGAGCCCGTGCTCCGCAACAAGAGAAGCCACTGCAGTGAGAAGCCTGCACACCGTAACAAAGAGTAGCCCCTGCTCGCCACAACTAGAGAAAGCCCGCACCCAGCAATGAAAACCCAACGCAGCCTAAATAAATAAAGAAAGAAAGAAAAAAGAAAAAAGAATAAATTTAAGAATTAACAACTATAAAAGAAAAAAAAACAAGAGAAATAAATTCAGGAAGTGATTCTTTAAGAAAAAATATTAATGGCCCCTAACTAGCAAGTAAGATGAATATAAATGAAGGAAAAACACTCAAATACACACAATTTGCAATTGATAACTTCTTCAAAACATTCTTCTTTTGGATTTTATGATGCTCCACTACACTGAATTTCCTTCTAGCTCTCTAGATACCCCTTTGTTCCCTTTAAAATTTGATTTTCCTTTGTGAATTCCAAATATTGGAGCTGCCCACAGTGGATCCTTAGCCCTCTTCTCCCAAGGCTTTGAATAGCATTCACTTATTGGTGATTTCCAACTTTACAGTCCCACTCCATATCTGCCTCTCTATTTTGTATTTCTTCTGGGAGATATGACAGCTATTTTATTTACATGTGCAAAATTGAACTTTGGTTGCCCCCTTTCCCTCAAACATTGTTCCTCAATTCTTCTTCCCTGTCTCAATAAATGGCCATGCTCTCTCTCAGTTTCACAGGGCATTATTCTCAGTTTTTATTGTTTTACCTTTTTGTTTCCCTCTTTTAAGCAAGTCCTATTTATTCCCTTTCCTTATTACATAGCCCAAAGCATTCTCTTCATTCCTCAGCCCCACCCTGGTCCAAGTTGTGAGTCTACCTGGATTACTGCAGCAGCCTCTTTACTAGCCTCACTTCCACATGTGCCTCCTCTACACTATTCTCCACACAGCAGTGACAGAGGGTCATCTTTTTAATATACACATATTCAAAATTCTTTGATGGATTGCCAGTGCAGGTAAAATAATACCTAGTCCACACAAAAATCTGTACAAGAATGTTTATATCAGCTTTATTAATAATTGCCAAAACTTGGAAGCAGCTAAGATGTCCTTCAAGAGGTGAATGGATAAACAAACTGTGGTACATTCAGACAATGGAATCTACTTAAGTGATAAAAAGAATGAACTACCAAACCATGGAAAGACATGGAAGAACCTTAAATGCATATTGCTAAGTTAAAGAATCCAGTCTGAAAAGGCTACATATTGAATGATTCCAACCATATGACATTCTGGAAAGGGCAAAACTATGGAGACAGTAAAAAGATCAGTGGTTGCCAGGGCCTCAGAGAGAGGGAGGGTGGGAGGAATGGCTAGATGGAGTACAGGAGACTTTTAGGGTGGTGAAATTATCCTTTATGATACTGTAATGGTAGAGACATGACATTATATATTTTTGAAAAGCTATAGAATGTACAACTCAAAGAATGAACCCTAATGTAAACTATGGATGTTAATAACAATGTACCATAATTTATACCTAATTGCCAAAACTTTCATCAATTGTAAAAATTTACCGTACTAATTTAAGATGTTATTAATAGGAGAAACTGGTTGAGGGGTAGTATGAGGTGGTGAAGTCGGGAAGTGAATGAGGGTGGGAGGAAAAGGGGTTATATAGGAGCTTTCTGCTCAATTTTTGTATAAACTAAAAACTGCTAAAGAGTAAAATCTAGTAATTTTTGAAAAATATTTAAGCTCTTTAGTATGATCCACAAAATGCTTATTACAAATTATCCCATTCTTGGATATGGATGACTGAATTATTCTCCATTTTACATAAAGAACTTTGCAAAATTGGTTATAATTTCCCCTTTTGATTGGATTGCCAGTATCTAATCTCCTTAATAGAAATTCCCCAACAGCCACTGAAAAACCTGCATTGTCTGCCCAGTTCTCCAAAAGCTTCTCAGGGCCCTCGCCTTATCATTCCCTGTGTTTCAGCTACCTTATACTTCTTTCTTCCTTTCCTTCACAGAGCTCGTTCTTCCTAATCTTCCAAGTCTGAATTTAAATGTCACCCCACAGTGAGGTCTTCCCATACTCTTCTATCTTAACCCTGTTTGCTCTATCCCATTTTTTTAATTACTATATTTTGTTAACTTCATAGCACTTATAACAATTTCTAATTACTTGTTTGCTTACTTGTTTACCACTGTTCTTCCCCACTAAGCTGTATAATCTTAAAGGGCCTGAAGCCATATATGTTTTGTTCATTAGTAATTACTCAGTGCTCTGAGCAGGGTCAGGCACAAAGCAGACGGTCAATAACGGGGCAATTGGTGGAGAAAATGGTTCTAAGATCAGATATGGAGGGAATGCCATGAACAACTTTTTATTCTAAGTAATTTGACAAATTTAATAAAATGGACAATTTACTAGAAAAATATGAATTTCTTAAAATAATTCAAGAGGGAATAGAAAATCTGAATATTTATGGAATAAATCAAGAAGATTTTTAAAGAACTAACTCTGTGGAGGACACCAGGCTAAGAATATTTTAAGGGTGATTTTCCCTAAACCTTCAAGAAAAAAAACAATTCCTATATTATTGAAAATGTTATTGAACTTAGAGAAACCAATAAAAGTTTGTTAAATTTAATAGCCTTTGCTTTCCCAAGATTTGGGGATACTGACACTGTCTCACATATAAAACAGCCTGTTAAATTCACAACATCATTAGGACATTGAGAGACAGCTCTGTTAAAACTCTTTTACAGATGGATAAAGGGAGGCTCAACTCTGACCAGTTGCTTAAGACAACATAAGTCAATAGAGAAGCTGGGTTTAGAATCACAAAGCCTATCCAATTCATGCAGTTAAAAACAAAAATCAATAAAGGAGTTTAGTGCTTTGAAAATTAAAACACCATGGTGCTATCTTTAAGAGTTGGAAGCAAAATATTGATTCATAACTTGTCCCCTTTTTTTGTATTCCTATCAAAGAATGAGATTGTTATTTTTCCTAGCAACAACACGTTCAGAAATGGAAAATGCTGAACTGCATTAGTCAAGAAAATCCACTTCAAAATTACACATTAATTTTGTGAATCTGTTCAAAATAATAATGGTATTTGAGTATCACATAACATGTAAAATCCAACTGTCTCTAAAGTGTGACATGTGCAAGGAAGTCCCCTCAGAGTTCACTAATGAACAAAGCATTATGTAGTAATAGCAATTCTAGCAATAAATGGAGTAATTAGAATGTGCTTGGTAATAGCTGACACATAATTACAGCAATCACATCAAAACTGAATGAAAATAAAGGAAAGAGAATAGAGGCCTGATCTTCATATTAAAAAGAAATAAAATAATAAGTTAAACCTCATGCAAGAGGAAATGCTCCTTATTCCAAATGCACACAGGCACTGAGACCAGCCCATTCACAGCTGTTTGTGGCTGGTTAACTGTTTGACTGTCCTGGGTATGAAACCTTTTGCTCCCTGGCTCTGCAGAGACACAAGTCTTGGGGGAGAGGCTTGGCTGGCTAGCTTCCTGTTTATTAACAGAATTTTCTTGCTCTGAGGCACCTGGTTTGTCCCTGCCAATTTAGTATAAATTACTTCCACAGGTGATCAGCTGTTCCTCATCTCCTTTGAGATCAGAGAAAGAAAAGAGCTTAAATGTGAACGGGTAGGATCTAAAGGGATAAAGAATCACTCTGACAGGAATGGGATTGTCTGATCACAGGATCAGGAACATATTGTCTGATCACAGGAATGGGTTACTAAATTAGATTGTGACACTGGAGAAATATAAACTGAATTGGACTGAACCCCATGAGGGTAGATGTATATTCAGAAATGTTCTTAGCTTAATGCCATTAGCCAAAAGAAAGCAGTTCTAACAATATGTTGCTCAAAGAAGGTAGGTGCTCTACCTATAGGCACTACATAAATAATAAGTAATTATACCGGGAGAGAGAAAAAAAACCCCCAGAGCTTTAAAGCCTGCAATGATGAGAAATGATCCTTGTATTTTAATACCTTGTTACTCAAAGTGTGGTCTGTACACCAGCAGCACCAGCATTTACTAGGAGTTCGTCAGAAATACAGAATTACAGGCTCTACCCCACACCTGTTGAATCAGAATCTTCACTTTAACAAGATCCAGAGATTTGTATGACATTTGAGTTTGAGATGCACTGATTTCACCAATTCATAAACCACCAGAGGGGAAGAAATCTTGGTAAAGGTCTTATCTAACCTCATTTTTCAAATGTGAACACTCGCCAAAGTTGCATGGCTAAGAGGCAATAAGTGTCAGACAACTAATTAATGTCAGAGTTAAATCTAGATCCTAGACCAGTGCTCTGTCCATGACCCATATTATCACCCAAGAATTTCCAAATACTCAATAAAATGAAAAAAAAAAATCTGCTCAATTAGTCTGTTTCCTAACTCCTCCCCATTCGATTCTATATTAGTATGCTAGTATTCTACTACTGGACTTGGTATTTTAAAAATTTTCTCATAAACAAATCTCCTGTCAAAGAATAAACCCGTTAACAGGGCAGATTTCCTGAACACCAAGGTTATGCATTTAAAAGATTTTCTCTCTTCCAGTCATTACTGATGCAATCAAAGGTACTGTGAGAGACTGCTGGAAATGATTAAATGCATTTTATTTTAGATTAATAACTCCAGCAGAGAGGGTGAGAGGAAGGCAGGATAACCGGGGCAGGTGGGAGGAAAGAGCAGGAGTCAAGCGGTGGCACTGCTGTGGCATATGCCTGTCTGACATCACTGGCTTAACATTTGTATTTCAGTCCACTGCCTGACTAATAACACCATGTAGTGAAATAAAGCACCCATTCTGGAGGTAATTGTTACATGGTGGAATATAAACAAGCCCCATTCTGCAGTATATTTACCACAGTGCATATTTACGAGTTGGGTTTAATTAAAAGTCAGGAACACTAGAGCTATTTTTTAACTAGATGCCTATTATCTAGTGTCAAATGCTTGGTTTTAATCACGCATTTTATATCATCGTGACCTAGATCACTGCCTGTGACATATGAGATAGTGTGTTGTCTTTCCTGAGAAGATGTAGCAGGGCTTGATGGATGTTTTCTCATTCCTAACCTCATTACTACCAGCTTCCCATCCATCTAATAAAATGCTATGATAGAGAGTGGGAAGGTGCTATAAATCATAATATTCCAGCCGCTTCCAGCAGATTCATTAGAAATGCTGACTATATATCTCACAAACAGAAAGTCAACACACAAAGTAGCTTGCTGCTTCTCCCCAGGATCAAGACACTCTGTTCCTTGCCTCTCCCTCTCCCAGTGGAAAAAAGGTTCCTTTTAAACGGCAAAAAACGCCATTTAACGAACGACTGCATAGCTTTCTGTCCTCACATGATTTATCCAATATAGAGTTGATAAATACTAGTTTCAGTCTTGTTATGCACAGTTTGATCATTATTCCCCTGATTGGAAGAGCTGTTGACTTCTAAGTGTCAAGGAAACCGATTCAGTTAAAATAGATTAGATCTCAGAGTTTTGGTCATTATTCATTTGTCCTGACAAAGAAAAGGACCCTGTGTCTCCTTAAGGTTGAGGTGGAAGTTGTTGAAGAGGTAAATGAGTGCTCTGACATTACCACTCCTTCAGGTAATCAGGCGTGAAGCCTTGGTAACATCCTAGTCTCTTCCCTCTTTTTCAATCATTCATGTGTTCATTTCTTCAACAAACATGTCATGAGGACCTACCGTTGGCTAAGCCCTGTGCTAGATGCTAGGTTACAACCATAAATCAGACATGGCCTTCCCTCAAGAAGCTTGCACATTAAATGAAAAATAAAGGACAATGGCAACACATTAGAGGAAGTCCTAATCCAGTCTGGGCAGGGTGGTGGTGGTTAAGGAAGGCTTCCAAGAGGATATGAAACCTAAGCTCACCAGAGAAGAGGACAGGGAAATTGTTCTAGAAAAACAGAGCAGAGCACGTGCAAAGATTCAGAGCTGTAAAAAGGATATGATCCAAGTTTAGCACAGCTGAGATCAAGAGGTGCAGGGAGTGGTGACAGAGTAAGGAGTTTAGAAGCAATAGAGGCCAGACCAAGAAGAGTTCTGTATGCTTTATAAAATAAATTCAAGCTATTCTGAGGTCAATAGGAAACTATTAAACACTTTTAATCAGAACAGTGACTTGGTGGGTTCTGCATTTTAGAAGAATTGCTCTTACAATAGTGGGGAACGGATGGTAGGAGGGATGGAACAATGATTAAGTCAGGGAAACTACAAGAAGGCAAGGGCAATAACAGCATGAGATGTGAGAATGGAGAAACCTAGAAGTAGTTGAGATCTATTTATGAGTAGAGATGACAGGACTAGTGATTGATTTGATCGCTCTAACCTAGCTGGTCACCAAGTCTATTAGTTCTTTTTTCAAACTAAGCGTTATTCAGTTGTTCCCATTTGTCCCCACAGCTACTGAAGACATTTTCCACAATGATAAGCCCTGTGCTATATGGTGACTGACATCCATATTGGGGCTAATCTCTCTGGTCTCCAACCCATGTTCTACAACCTAATACATCCTCAGAGGCCTCTTCCCTGTTCTGAAATCTCCAGTGTCTGTCACATGCCTGATGCCCACTGTCTACAGCAAGAGTCCTCAAACTTAAGTGAGTATCTGAATCACTGAGATACTGGGGTGGGGAGCTTGTGGCAAATGCAGAAGCCCAGCCCCAATCAGGATAAAATTTCCAATTTAGATATGTCATGTATCCAGAAATAAGTCTTTTAAACAAACATTCAAGATACTAAGATAGGATATATACTTTGAGATACAGTTCAGAACTATAACCTGGAATTCATGGATCTCTACAATTTCTGCACCCTACACTGTCCTGATATCCACTGTAACTTACTTCTCTTCCCACATCACTTTCTGTTGTCCTGTGGCTTGGTTTCTTACTGTAAAAATGACTGTGCTATAATCATTCCCACACCCATACCTTCAGTCACATTGTTCTGTCTTTACCCTCTGCTTATCTAAATTCCATCAATGTATGCGGGCTCAGTTTCCACATCTGTAAAGGGTGAGGAACAGATTAAATGATGTCTAAGTTACATTTTAACCTTACTATTCTAAGACTCGTTTTATTTTTTTTATTATTATTTTTTTGTTTATTTTTATTTTACTTATTTATTTTTGGCTGCATTGGGTCTTCATTGTTGCACGCGGGCTTTCTCTAGTTGCAGCGACTGGGGGCTACTTTTCGTAGAGTCATCTACCCAGGACTTTACCAGGAGTGAGATATGAGCCCCACTCCAGAAGGACCAAATCATTCTCTTTTCCCATGTCAGTCAAAGGGATTACCTCCCTGAACTCCCTGCCATGGAAGACAATTCCCTCTCTTACTCTCTGGGGCACCTAATAATGACTTTAATAGGGCACCTTCCTAATGACTTTAATAAGTTTAGGATTCTGCTCTCAGTCCTACTAAAAAAAATTCTCTGAGGCAGGGAATTATTAAGGACCTGACTGCCCGTGTGAAATGAGGAAAGAAAAATAAATGAAAGAATAACGAGCACAAATTAATATTTTAATAAACTATCCTTCCCAACAAGTCAAGAGGAATCAATTTGGCTGAACACAGAAGGATCAAAGCACAAAATAAAGGGATGCTGGAATGTTGACAGCATATTCCTTTCTTGAGTCAGACAAGACCTTTTTCTCTATAGTTTTGGCACTGGGAAAAAGAATGAGCCTTTGGTCAAGGCTAGGATTCACTCTACCTTCTTTCCAGATTTTAGGAAACTTTTTGATTGTTATTGTACAATGAGAGCGCCATCCATGCAGGCGAAGCACATCTTGCCTCTAGAAAGAACAAAGGCTCAGAGAGGCCATAAAAATTGCTCATAAGTCTTTGTAGACATCAAAGGACTCTTACCAACAACATGCAGATGACTTAGTGAAAGTAAATCAGGAACATATGGATTAAGATTTTCTTGAAATACACATGGATTTAGAAACAAGGTGAGGAGGTAACTGCTTAGGGCCAGATGCATTTTGGATTTTCTAAACACATGTGTGTGGCTACCACCACTAACATCCTCACCCTCACACCCACATACACACATACAAACATTCACTCACTGCACAATCCAGAGACCTAGAAATGGTAAGACTCCTGGAGACCACACACCATGGGAGATTTGTAGATATCTACCCAAGCTTAGGTTAATTCAACAACGATTTTTCTAATATTTTCACAAAAGGGGAAATGGAAAGGAAAGTCTATTGGTGATTCAAGATAAATAACAACAGACTTTTGATTCTGATTTCTGATTTCAAGAATAAACACATATCTACTTTGTTGGCCTCGGTTTTCTCATTTATAAAATGTAGGAAGTGGATTGATTCATCTCATTAATGCTCAAAAATGTCTTTACTCTCTGACCATTTTGTTCATCTGCTACTCTCCCTCATCCTTTTCCAATTTGGGCATATGAAAATTTTTACAGCAATAATAACAAGATCAAAAGGTTGAGCTTTAAAATATCCTATATCCAAGCCTGGCCCAGGAAAGATTCAGAGCAAGTGAAAATGAGTCTCAAGTATCCACCCACTCACTTTTTCTACCCCTCTTCTACCCCTGGAGCACCACCACAAATCACCTCTGCCCCCGCTCACCCCGGCAGCCTAAAGTAGCCCAATAGGGAACTCACACTAAGGGCCGATCTACAGCACGCGATGATCTCTTTCATAAATAGGAAGTCATGTGGGCTTTTAAAAAAACTGGTTATTGACAATCAGGAAGCATCAATAATTAAGTCTAAAATTACAAGACTAGAAATTGGAAGGAGTAAGGTAAGACGTTTTACTACATATTCAAATCCTGATTATTTAAGTGAGAGAAAGGTTACTACCATCAGCATCAGACAGATTGAATATTTACTGAAGACTTCTTTCCAAAGCCAATTTTCTGATTCATAACATCCCTGATGTCCTGAACCTGAAACAACTCTTTCTGGGAAAGCCTATTTGTCTTCTGATAGAAGAAGTAAAGGTATTTATGTACTAAAACTATTATTCAGCAACTCTCTGTCTCTAGTGTGACTGTTGTGGTATGGTCATAGTTATTTCACTATCACTCATTTTCAGAGTATATGCAAAGTAGATCGTGACTGGGACCTGCATTTGAAATAGAGATCTAAGTTCTCTCCAAGAGCCGTTGATATCAGCAGTCCTTAATGTAGAACTTAGTTTTGAATTAATAACATAAATAAACCCAGACACAATGCTGACATCAAAACTCTTGACTCTATCAAGATGTATGATCTATAGGGATTCTTTCCTTACACCTGAGAAAAATTGCTTGTAATGTATGAATCCCAATTGCTGTGGGTAAAATTTCATGATATCAATATCCTGATCTACCTGAAATAATCTTCCCTATCACCTTGACCAGCTGGACCATGTTAATTTCTCCTCCTATATGCTCCCATAGTACTTTGTATCTCCTTATCATAACACTGAAGATTGTAAGATCTGAGAGGGGAAGAAGGGTGACTATCTTGTTCTCAACTGTATTTTCAGAGCCTAGACAGTGCATGGCATAAATAATAAATATTTGCTGAATATACACATAAATAAATGAATTTTATCTCAGAACACTGTTACCGAAATTGGTACTGGATAATTTTTGCTGACTCTCCAAACAATCTAGCTATCCCTGCCCCCTAGTTTACAGACGTTATAGTTGGATCCTTTGTGGCTTCAAAGGGCATTTTATAAGGACTTTATTTGCTGCTCTCCATATTTGATTTGAGCGCTGCATTAATTCCATTTCACAGATGACAAGCCTGTGGCAAAACCTTCTATATCTAGACCAAAAAAACAAACGTAGTGCCTGAACAACAAAGGTGAAAGGGATCACCCAGGAAATGCTGACTTTCAATTCCATTTGTACTTCCTCGTAAGAAGGAAATCTTAAGCTGTTCCTGTGGAACCCAAGGACTTTGTGTGTGTGTTTTGCAGATGTGCCTTTGTAGACACACAAGCAAAACAAAAATCTGACAATGAAAATGCACATGAAGAAGCATACAGCATTGAGGTGATCCAGGTGGAGTTTATTCAAGCCTGCTGTGCTGGCATTCCTATGCATGCTATGTCAGGGCTGAATAATAAAATTAGTATCCTTTTATGAAAAATATAATCCAGTCAAAATTCAAAATTGTACATGAAGAATTAAAGACCCCATTAATGTATTTCTTCACAAATCATTGGCCAAGGAGAGATATTGCAGAGCTCTTTTTGCTCATTTTTGAATAAGTTCATGGAGGAAAACATAAGACAGACTTGTAGCTTTGTACAAATACTATACACACACAATAGGAGAATAAAAAATTAAGCATTTAGACCCATTTTTGCCATAGCATCCATCTGAAAAATGATGTGACATCTGTAATGACAGTCAAAAAGAACGGCAAAAACAAAACAAACAGGAGCTAAGGCTCCTATTAAAAAGGCTGCTAAAATATGTTCAAATATGTGTTGTATAGATGAGCCCTTTGCTGAAACAATGCCGGGGTGCTTCAAAACAGAGTTGGACAAGCCACACAAATTAGTATGTGCTCCTTATATTTCCTAGTTTGGGAATTATTTATAATTATAGTGGCAGAGAGTAGCATAGTTTGCCATTTATACTAAGCTTTACTGGCTATTCTGGACTAAAACAGGAATATTTATTGTATGAGTATTTCAAATGAGAATACATTTGTTTGTTTGTTCATTTGTTTGTTTATAAAATAAACCTCACTAACTACATATATTTCAAACATGATATGATTCCACTACCAATAGTTTTAATAAGTCCAGCAAGTTCAGTTTGGTTGGTTAGGGTTACAGTGTCACAGTGCTCACAACTACAGATACACTGTCAGTAATGAAACAAACTAAATCTTTGAACTTGATATGCTAAGCAAAATAAACCTGTAAATTTTATTGGTTGAAAAGTTGTGACCTTCTGACAAAGGCAGGCATTGAAGTATCTAAAATGTAATAAATTAGAATTTTAAACATCTTTTAACAATATAAAGAATATTGGAAAAATATTTCCCTACAGAAGAGTGAATATTTAACGTTGATGCTAACAGCTTCTACTACACCTCTTTTAAGATTCTGGTTCAGTTCAATTGAAAATACTTCTGAAATTGCAAAGCAAACCAGTTAAACAGTTACTGCTTGTAAGTATTTAATTTTATGACTGTAATACTGTGAAACCAAACAAAATACAGAAATAAGTTGGGTGATGATGTTGATAAAAGACTTTGTCATCCAAACCCCCAATTTTCAAGTTTAGGTGTTAATCCAAATAGCCAGGTTGTTCTCAATGATTTCTGTATAACAAGTTAGTGCTATAAATTGTAAGCATAAAGTAATGTTATACATATAAGAAAGGACTTTAATTTTTGTAATTTGCAACTTCACATAAGGTTGCAGTCTTTAAAGGGTTAATACTGCTAAAAATGACACTGACCTGATCCAAACTCCTCCCTGACAAATGTTTTAAAAACGTTGGAAAGACTAAGATACTGTGAAAGATCACTCAGTCTTTCTGGGCTTCTCAAAGTCTTCAATAAGCAAAAGTAATTGTGAATTTCCATAAGGGAAGGTGTTCTATTGTCATGATTTGTCTCAGAAGCAGACTCCAAGAAGAGGATTTGAATACTAGTGGCATTTTGGGGCGATGCAGAAATCATGGGTAGGGAATAGAAAAGTGAGAAAGGAAGAGAAGGCAGCCAATTAAGACTGTATTGTTAAGACAGTTTCACTGAAGGCAACCAAAGCATAATTCCACACGGAACCTCTGGGACACTAAGTAGAACATACACTGTAGATCTATCACATCTGTGGAGCAGGAAATCTCTCTATTTATATGCCAACTGCTGTCAGTCACTGGAAGAAGTCTGCTTCAATAGGTATGAATTCCGGGCACTTCCAACACAGGCAGTGGGAAGTCAACCCCAGCACAGAGGTGGGAAGGCCTGGGAATACATGCAGAGCTCTAAGAGTAGATGCTACAAGTCCACAGTGTTTCCCAAACTAATTTGATGACAGAATTCCTTTTTTATGGAGCACTAAATAATTTACATTGGAACTTTATTGTTCTGGAAACATTAAAATCATACAGTGCCCTAATGAACACTGTAATATAAACAGTGCTTCCACGTATGTTATTTATTTTGATTCTCAAAAACCAGGTATTATTATCTCCACAGTACAGATAAGAAAAACTGAGGTCTAGATAGGTTTATGGATACTGGTAGACCCAAAAAGCAAACTCAAGCTTCTGATCTTAAGATCCCAAATATATCAAGCTACTTCTTTCAGAGTGAGATCAGCTCGGTGCTTTGTGACCACCTAGAGGGGTGGAATAGGGAGGGTAGGAGGGAGGGAGACACAAGAGGGAAGAAATATGGGGATATATATATATGTATAGCTGATTCACTTTGTTATAAAGGAGAAACTAACACACCATTGTAAAGCAATTATACTCCAATAAAGATGTTTTTAAAAAAAAAAAGAAAATACATTTTCAACTAATACATAAAAGTTTATTATCTAGAGTAGTTTTTGCCTTTTCATCCATGAAAGCTCTTATAAAGACCTTTTGTTCTATTAAAATGACCTGCCACCACACCATATATACAGTTCTATGAAAGCCAGTAGATCAAAAATTTTTAGACAACTTTGAATTCCATGGTTACTATAGAGATAGTGAAGCTTGCTGTCACTTTAATGTATTATGCTGTCTGTAGTATTACTGATAGTTACCTGGGATAGCCTTATAAATTTTAAGCTTTTATGTGCCTTCTATATTTCACAGTGTAGGATCACAATTTATAATGGTATGATATATTGTCATGGAAATTGTCAGCTAGCAAAGTCCAAATATATTTTAAAGATTTGCAGTTACTAACTGCACTGAGGGAAAAACAAAAAGTCTTCAAAAGCATACAGATCCATGATTTGGCGATTTTTAAGCTAATATTTATTGAGAGTTTACTATGTTCCCAGCACTGCTCTAAGTAATTTATAGATATTAATCCATGAGTCCTCAGAACAGCCCTCTGGGGTAAGTATGTTGTCATCTACCCTATTTGACAAGTGAAAAAACTGAGGGACAAAGAAATTAAGTAACTTGCCCAACTTATACAGTTTATAAGGGGTAATGCCAGCAATTGACCCCATGAAATCTGGCTTCACAGGCTACACTCACAGACATTATGCCATGCTGGACTTAACCACAGAGTTGCTCCATGGATTAGCCCATTAAGAATTATTGAGGTTTTATTTCTTATTTAATCAGTGTAAAGAAAAGTACTTCTAAAACTTCTAAATAATCATTGTCAGATAAAAGATCATTTAAACGTGTGCCTGTATTATGAATAATTACTTCCAACAGACTTGACCCAAACTATCTTAGGCAGAACTTTAATTTTCTGAGATCTCCCTGACATTTTATTCTCAAGGGCTTTTAAATTTTTTGTTTACTGAAATAAAATCTTCATGTTCATAATTAAAGGCTGCATATGGAAAATGAAGTAGAGGGAGGAGGAGTGAATGAGGGAAAGAGATAGAGATAGGGAGAGAGAAACAGAGAAAGAGAGAGATAGAGAGAATATAGATCTATACATTCTCAGACTGAAATAGAAAATGTTAAGTTAGAAAGTCATTTTCTTGCTAAACTAAAGCAATGGACATTACTCTGAACAGAGGTTTATCTTGATTTGTTTAACAGATGTTCTCCTGAAAAAGTTATATGTTGATTTGACATATTTGTGAAAGCACATATTAACTGACAACACTTTTGTTTGTTTTCTTATTGACCAAACCTTCAAAACTGCTTTATCTCCTTTCTAAATGATTGATCAAGTAGCCAATAAACCATAAACCTGGATGTGCAGTAGTAAACCTTCTTTGTAAATCAAGCATCCTTTAAGAATAAGAATAACATCTTTAGTTGGGAAAAAGCAAGGAATAAGCAGACACTTCTTTTCTTGATGAGAATCCTACAGCCTTACAACACTGCATGTAGGGAAAAGGAGGCTGGTAATGGAGATATTTGGGTGAAAATGAAGTCTTTCAAGGATACAGAAGGAAATCCTGAATGAAAGACTCCAGAAACCAATGCATAAACAGTGTATGACTCTAAAACCTCTCAATTAAAACTCTATTAACATCTAGGTAAATGTGCACAACTGCAGTAGAAAAGTCAATAAAAAGGAACAATGTGAATGCCAGGGTGGTAAGGTCAGCACCTGTGCAGTGACATCACTCCAATAAATAACTTCAACATTAGAATCAGTAATCACACTGGCATCCTACCAAACCACTACGCCCCATTCTACAATTGCCCATGGGTCTAAGGAATTACTCACCATAATCATGAAAAGCCAGAGACAGGCAGCTTGGGGTATTATCTACTTCTGAGAAGTAAGGATAAAAGAGATATTTCAATGTTCACTTATGTGGTTGACTTTCACTCTGCATCTCTTTAATTAAAAAAAAACCACTCAAGCTGTCAAATAGTCATCTAAATATGTACATAATATAAAGTGATTAGAAATATGAACAAGTTTTTAATTGTGTGTGTGTGTGTGTGTGTGTGTCTTAACATGAGATTTCAAGCATAAAAAATACTCTGTATACGTGCACTTGAATATCTGATTTCTTACCATGTGGTCACAGGTGGATATTCTTTTAGTCTTGAGAACAGTTCAAATCCTTCAACTGACAAAAACAAGAACTGAGTCATTCTCTGGAAGAAGTTTTTAATTCCTTGCCAATTACCCATTCAAAGGAAAGCAACTCATGCTCACAAATATTAATGTAAATGCTTGTAGCCACAAGGATGTGTTTGAGATGCTATACATTAGCTGACACTGTATTTTTAAAATCACTATAGTGTTTTAAATTTCAATTAGCCTGAAGTCAAACTGACCAAATGTTGAGGCTGGCAAGTATCTGACTCATTTGGTTGAGTTCTCTATGTCTAATTTTAGTCATGGAAGGAAAATTAGACAACTGGTCCCATTTTATGATACTGGTAGACAAGCCTTATAATATATATAAATAAATAAATCATGGTCCCTGAACTCAAGGACCTTCCACTCCATCTGTGGGGATGAAGACAGTCTATGGTGAATCATTGTGGAAATGATTCAGCATCAAACAGTGGAGGTAGACCTTGACCTGGACCTTGAAGTATGAGCATAGATAAGAAATTCAGGGGAAAATAAGTTATTCAAGGTAAGGGAACACAATGAGCTGGTGAGAATGCTCATGGCAGATGGAGATAAAGAGAGGATGGGGAGGAGTTCTGTGTAATGGGAAAGGGGAGTTTATATTGGAGAATCAGGTAAATATGTTTGAATAGGTAGAAGAGGACCAATCCAAAAGTTTCTGTTATTAATAATAATAGATGTAATTAATAATAATGGTAATAATTAATAATTTCTATTATGAAAAAGTTTCTATTCTTCCAACAATTAGGAAAATCTGTTGTATTTTAAATCACCAATGATCAGAATGAGCTTAAAGTTTTATTTTTATTGTTTTGTATATCCTATTCCTTCCTTCTTATTAAAATATACTCTTTAGTTCTTTCATTAAGAATCTGTGAGCAGATAATTTTAACACACTTTTTGGGGTTTTTAATCTTTGGGCTTTTTTTATTGTTGTTTTTGGTGTTGGTATTTTAGTTTTTGTTTGTGTTTTTTTCTAGAGGGCCAATATAAACATTTCTTTATATTCTCTTATTCTTGAGTGGTACTTTATCAGCCATAGTCTAAACTGTGGAAACTTCTAGTTTTCAGTCTGTCCAGCATGTAAGAAGTTGGCATTTGTCACTCCCAATCACCTAACAAGGAAAAAGCTATGAAAACTAAAAGTCAACAACTCTTCCTAAATCCGTAAGAGAACTGAGGTCCCAGAGCAAACCACTGCCCTCAAAACTGAAGAGACAAACAGGCAGATACAGAGAATCACAATTTACCAAATCACAAACCTCTGTGGGAACCAGCACCAGAGTAGAAAAACCTAAACAGTAACTAATGAGTTGTTGGAGGTTCAAGGTGGACAAGTTTGAGAGTTTAAAACTCAGGGAGGTCCAGTCTTGGGCTGGGGGATCCACACTTCCATGAGTGTATCTCCACAAGCCCCACCTGATTCATCTCCGTGAAGACTGGAGAAAAATCCTCTCACTTCTAGTAGGAGCAGGGGAAAAACAGTCATTTCAAAATACGCCCAGAACATTCTCTTCTTAACAAGTCCTGCCCTCAAGAGAAACTATTTCACCAGAGCCTAATGGACTGGGAATTTATCCAAAAACTAACCAACCTGAGGGAAGGGAAATATCCAACTCCAGTTCCTTTAACCTTCCTGTCCCACCTAAGCAGGAAAAACTAAAACAAAACTGAGAAGCACTTGTGAAGATCACAGCCCAGGGGCACAGGCTCACTAAAAGACTCAAACCTAATTAAAGGACTATAGAATGCTTCCCCATCCTCTTTACCTTATCCATATCAATTTGGGCTCCTGTATAGGAAGTGAAAGAACCATGCATCCCAGACAATTTTCAAGAAGTCTCTAGAGAAATCCAAAGACAACAGGGGAGACCAAAACAAGGACACCAGAGGAAATTTTACACTCTGAAACCTACAGCTAGAGTAAACAGTAAACATAGCCTAACCCCTAGTCAGATAAATATAAAACCTCAGAAAAGGTTTATTTATTTACCTCAGTACTTTTACCCACTATATCATATTCTGTTTTGAACAACAAAACAAAAATTACAAGGCATACTAAAAGATAAAAAACACAATTTGATGAGATATCAGAATTGGACTCAGAGAGGTTGGAATTATCAGAAAAGGAATTTAAAATAGCTATCCTAAACCGACATTTGAATATACTATTCCGTTGTTTTATGGCCTTTATTGTAGTTGTTATGTATACTTTCACTATAATTATTGTTTCTTCTGTAGGTAATCTGCTTTTTTCTCTATAGCAGCTAATAAGATTCTTTGTTTCTGGTGTGCTATAGTTTTTCTATGATATTTCCAGGTATGGATTTATTTACATTGCTAGAACTTGTATATCTTAAAATAATGTTGATATCTTTCCTCAGTTATGGAAAATCATAACCAAAACTCTTTGAATATTAGATTCTCCCTTTCTGAAAATCCTTTTAGACATATGTTAGAACTTTTTATTCTATTCTAAATATTTGTAAAGCTCTTTCATACTTTCCATATCATCATCTGAAATGCAATCTACTTATTTCTTTAAATTGGTTTTCCAGCCCATTTTCTCTTCAGTTATGTCCAATCTGCTGTTTTATTTAATCCCTCCAGTTTTATTTCAATTTCAATGATTATATTTCATATTCTTAAAAGTTATATCTTTTGCAAATATACTTTTATATACTTTATACTTTTGCAAACATACTACTGTCCTTTTCTTACAGTTGTTACCAATAATTTAAAATACTTTATAGTCTCTAAGAGTGTTATAACTAAGAGTGTTCATCCCTAACATTCTGAAGGACAAAGCTTGATATATCTTGTATTCACTGATTCTCAACCATAGTTGTAATCTTATGTGTTTCCTAATTTTTTTGAGTTCATCTTTAGCCTGAGTTTTTCTGTGTGAATTCTACATAGCTGGTTTGTAAAATGTCTCTCCAAAGTGATTCTTTGTTTGCCTATACCAGGGGCTCTAGACCTAACAGTAGCCTAGGACCAATTTTTATGTTCGTTTTTCAACTGGGGTTTTCTTACCACACTGATAGCATTAAATTAGACTCTAAATGAAACTTTTTAAAAACAGAGATCCTAAGCAAAGGCAAGTTTCTTTGTTGTTTCTCTGTATCACTGAGTAGAATCTTAAAACCTCAGTGGTTAGATATTACCAAGTACAATATTATCTTTCTCTCATCTTCTTCCAGTCCAAGACTGTTGTGGCATTGGTTCATAGACTTAATGCTCTTTTTTTTCTGGCACCTGTTGATTTTCCTGTCTTGCTTACTAGTTATACCATGAATTTTTAAAGAAATTATTACATTTTTCTTATTGTGTCTAAGAGTTTGCAGTGACAGTATTATTATATTGGCTTAGACCACATCATCCTAAAACTAAAGTGCTAAAGTATTTTTTAATTTATTTCTCAGAATGAACTTTAATTCTCTACCATACGCAAAAGAAAATAAATTTTGGAAAATATAGAGAAGATAGATCTATGCTTCTGTTTTTCTGTCTCTTTATACAATACACATACAGACACAGGAAGCATACATACTCCCCACTTCCTGTCCCTGATAGGTTATATCTGGATCGAGGATGGCAGTGAGGACAGAGCAGGATGAGTCAGAACTGTCAAGTCAAAAGGGGAAGTGTTTTACTCTATCTTAATAATCCAAAATCCAAGGATTGAGACCAAACTCACTCAGTCACTTATCCATATATAAGCAAGTGGGTAGACAGTCCAAGGAGTCTGGCACCAGACAAAATGCCAAATGTGAAAATGGGCTCCTTGGGCTGGAGCTTGGCACAGCGGATTGGGCTGGCATGGATAGGCAGTTGCTAAAGAACTAAAAATAGCTGCCAGTGGTGAAAGGAGTGAAACAAGCCAGAATCCATTAGGGGAAAAAAAAAGCCCTAAATACCAAGAATCCCAAATATTAATATGTCTCCTTATCTCTAAAATGGAAATAACCGTCATATCTGCCTTCCTAAAGCTATAGTGAGGGGTGATATGAAAAAATTAGTAATCAGGAGAACACAGGCACCAGCAATCAGAACCAGAGGTAGAAAGAATCAGTCTAGTCATACCATTGCCTATAGGTAAATGCCCTAGCTATGGTATATGTTAAATGAGATAGTACAAGCAAAGTATTGCCGATTGTGTCTGACACAGACCAAGCACTCAATAAATATGAACTGTTACCATTAGTAACAGTTTTCATTTTGAAAATAGAAATTAAATTTGGAATCATATTTGGACCTGGAATTAGGTGAGATTAGATAAAAGCAAGATGGAAACAAATAAGGAAGGATGAGGTCCTGTATGAGTGCCTCCAAACACATGACTAATGTTCTCAGCTTACTTTTATTAACTGGTAGGTACATGGAACAAGGGAGTTACATTGGCCCAGAGAATAAAAGGCAGGTCAACAATGTCCAGAAAGGATACGTGAACTCTTCCCATGTCACACAGTAATTAAGACACACAGCCAGAAGAAAAACTCAGGTTTCCTAATTCTTGTTCTACCACATCAAAATACCTCTATAACATAATAATTATTTACATTTATATGGATTTTTGACAGTTTCCAAAATATTTTGACATGCATTATTCTCATTTTCAGTGATAATCAATGAATAAACAAACAGATGCATTAGCCTTCAGAGAAAAAAAAGAAAATAAAACAGCAATACAGCTGAATTTCAAATCTACTTTGGGGTGATCGAAATTTAAAGAACGTGTTGTTTTAAATGCCACAGTTCAAGAACTGGGCAAGTTCAATACATATCAATGCAAATATGTTAGATGCAGTGCAGATAGTTGCCATAGTAATCTCCATATGATGGGTGGATGGGTAGATTAAATTTTTGTTTTGAGCTTCTGAAAACAAAAATACCACACAAAACAAAAGTTGCTTGAAATCATACCTCACAAAAGAATCTTTTCCTAGTAATACTCAAGACACATCAAAAATGTATCTCAAAAAAGAGCTTTCTATAACAGTGGATTCATCAATTAAAACTTTGACTTGGTTTTCTCCTTTTATGAAATGGAAAATGTAAACCAGAAAATATAGTAGTTAAAAGCCTAGACTCTGGAACCTGGAATCTTGGCTCCATCCCCTCCTAGATGTGGACCCTTGGGCAAGTTGCTTGACCTTGATATGTCTCTCTTCCATTTATTAAATAGGTTTATAACAGAACCTATTTCATAAGGTTGCTGTGAGAATTGAACGAGTTGGTGTATGTAAAGGTCCTACAAAAGTGCTTAGCACAGAGCACATCCTCAATAGATGCTAGTTTTATTACTGTATTCCTTATCATCTCTTTTCACTTCTCCATGTGACTTTCAAAAGAATTTTTTAACTTTTGCTTTGTCTTAATATTGGGGATGGAGCAAGGGCTTTTTAGATTGGGTCCTATAGTTAGGAATGTGCTCATGAGCAGGTAACAATACAAAATACCACCTATGGAAACTAAAAAAAAAAAAAAAATAGAGGGTTCTTTTTTCTCAAATAAGAAACCCAGAGTTTAATGACTGCTGGCATTAATTCATGGCTAGCTGAGGTCAGGGTCTGCATCTGTGCATCTCGATCTGTCCTTGGAGCTGCTTTAGCTCCAAGCATTCAAGGCAGGGAGAAGGTAGAAAGGAGAAAAGTGGCTCCAGCAACATCTACTCCTTTTATTAGGAAAACAAAAATCCCAGAAATCTCCAACAGTCTTCCACTCATGTCTCATTGGCCAGAACTCTGCCACTTCCTCTCATAGCTACAAGGAAGGTTGAGGAAGTTATTCTTTAGCTGGGCATTCTGCCATCCTGTTGAAAATTGGGATTCTGTTGGCAAGGAAGAGGATGAATGGATAGTGTTTGCCACAGGTGCATGGGGGATCTTGCAGCATTTGATAAAAAGAATTTATTATATTAGGTAATGCTCCCTTGAACACTTTGAGAATAA
The DNA here is from genome assembly GCF_028564815.1 of Eubalaena glacialis. NCBI lineage: Eukaryota > Metazoa > Chordata > Mammalia > Artiodactyla > Balaenidae > Eubalaena > Eubalaena glacialis. The sequence goes on from NC_083724.1 coordinate 39,473,105, forward strand.
AATGAGCTGTGTAATGCTAGATAGTTTTAGCTGCCAGTTGAAGCACATATTTTGCCTTCTCTTTTATTCTCTCTGTGCTTAGTACTCTCATTCTGCCTATAATCAAAATTTAGGAATTGCCATATGTGGGTTAATGCGGCCACACTGCTATGGAAGGCGATCACTGCTAGGTTGCTGTGGTACCTCTGCAGGTGTATATAAAGGTCTCAGGAACAAAAATCTAAAATACTCACTTGCAGCCCCCATTGCTTTGCTCCAGAATCCACACCTACTCTATCTCTGCAATGTACATAATCAAAAGAGTGCAGGTGCTCTGCCTGATTGAATTGAGCCCGCTTCCCTCCAGACTACGGCAATTCTCATGCAGGGGAGTCATACAACAGATGTGATGGAAGAGACTGCTCCCTAATTATGGAGATTTGTCGTTGGTGTTAGAGGTTATTTTTTGTATTATTTACATCATTCTGTCTGGCAGTAATATTTCTGTCTACTGGTGACAATTACATTGCTCTTGACTGGCGCAGATCACAGTTCGTAATAGCTCTGAAAAGCCAGTGTGTAACACACGTCACTGGCAGACATATTAATGTTGGCGACAAGGAGTGCATGTGATGTAACACGATTAGATGGTGCTAAGATAAAGGACCATCTTGAAGCCCATGAATAACCAAGAAGCAGAAAGGTGACAACTATCAATTATTTATTGTCCTTGTCCAGTACATTATTAACAGCTCCAGGAAAGCACACAGTCTTTCTTTCCTGCTCTCTCTCCCTCATGTTAATGCTTGGCTCCTCAGCTTATGGAAGGTTATATCCTAAGAGAGACATTTTGCTCTCAGCTACCATTAGACAATCCAGAGAAAAAAGTGAAATGACCTCAAGACAGACTACATTCAGCTTTTCTGGCTACCAGAAAAGATGCATCACTCTCTGCTCTCCACTGGTGATGCCTCTTATCACCTTCATGTGCAAAGCCTCCTCTTTACACTTCTTCCCTCAGGTCCAGTGGACTGCTGATTTAACAATAGCTCCCACTTTGAGGAGAGAAAGTAATGTTCTGTTATTAAATCTCATGCATATACCTGTAAGTCAGGCCATCGTTTCATAGGGAGTTGGTTATAGGTTTTTATACTCATTTCATAATCATGGTCTCAAATTTCTATAGCTATGTAATTATTGCATATGCTTATTATGTTTTATGTTTAATGTTAAAGCTACTATCATACTGGTATTATGTGGATCTTTTATCTAAAAACAAAGTTGTGAAAATCTTGAGAGGTCAGTCATCTGAATCCTGTCCTCAGGTAAAACTTCATCTTCATTCTTGCTTCATATATTTGCTCATTTGTTCATTCACCAATTTATAAGGTGACTAGAATATACACGACACTGTATTAGGACGCATTTTTAAATAGAATTCAATAAAGAACTATTTATTCTTCACTAATAAGCACCTACTAGATACTGTATACTAAGGACATCATCATGGCCTTCGAGGAGATTACAGTCCTGGGAAGAAGACCTACATGTAATGAAGGGTGCCATGGAAAAACACAGAAGATTTACATCAGCTGGCCTCAGTAAGGTATGTACCCAGGATCTTCCTGAATGAGATGGTAAGTAAACTGAGTCTCAGAGAACTAGCCATGTATAAAAGGAGGAAGAGGGCTTCCCTGGTGGTGCAGTGGTTAAGAATCTGGCTGCCAATGCAGGAGCCACAGGTTCGAGCCCTGGTCTGGGAAGATCCCACATGCTGCAGAGCAACTAAGCCTGTGCGCCACAACTACTGAGTCTGCGCTCTAGAGCCCGCGAGATATAACTACTGAGCCCACGTGCCACAGCCACTGAAGCCCGTGCACCTAGAGCCCATGCTCCGCAACAAGAGAAGCCACCGCAACGAGAAGTGGCGCACCGCAACGAAAAGTAGCCCCCGCTCGCCACGACTAGCGAAAAGCCCACGCGCAGCAACGAAGACCCGATGCAGCCAAAAATAAATTAATTAATTAATTTTTTAAAAAAGGAGGAAGAAAGGAACATAGAAAGCAGAAATTACTGGAACTTCGTATTATTAAAATGAGACAGAGAAGCAGAAATTGAGACCATACTGGAAGAGAGAAGCTAAAGTCTCCAGTTGCAAGTTATTGTGATGTATGCAATGGCAGGAAGCCACTGAAGTAGAAGCAGCTTGGCCTGTTTGGCACTTCAGGTAACCCACTGCGACAATTGTGTGGAAAACAGAATATACGGGAGAATTTTATGAAGATTTTTTTAAAGGGCACTCACTGTGAGGAAATCAAAATGTAATATTTATTGAACAGCCACAAAATGTGAGACACTGTGCTACTTTCACATAATAATCTTTTAACCCTTTTAACAATTTTGAGAGATAGTTTTTGCTAGGTTTTTAATAGGAGGAAACAGCTCCAGGGAAGGGAATGGAAGGAGGAACACAGCTTTCCCAGGATTACCAGGCTAGTAAATGTGATCACTAAATTGAATACTCAGTAGCAGTTATGAAAGCTGAATCCAATTTGGAAGAATAAGGTGAAATCAGGATATGAAATGGGTTTTCCAGGATTCTTAGTTCAGCTGAATATTCTTCTATACAACATGGGCCTTTAAGCATAACGGTATTAAAAATAATAATGAGACATAGAGGTCACAAAGTATTTTCATATTTGCATCTTCATTATAACTAATCTAGTTCATTCATATTCTAGTTATTCATATTCATGTTCTACTATATTTATAAAAAGAATAATATAATAATAAAAAGCAATGATATAAAGCATATGCCATGTGCCAGGATGCCTGCTAAGATCTTTGTATGCATTTATCTCCTGTTGATACCTACATCAACCATATTAGACATGTATTGTCTTATCCCTCTCTTTACAGATAAACATACTCAAGTCAGGGAGGTTCGGTAACTTGTTTGCCAAAAATCATACAGGCATCAGTCGTGTAGGTGAAATAAAACCTTGTCAAAGTGACTTCAAAACTCAGGCTCTTAACAATTTCACTTTGCAGCTTCCTGATTCCAGGCATTTTTTGAGAATCTGCACTGGGTCCAAACCATACTAAGTTTGCTGGTAATTATAAAGGGTGCATAATTTCCAATTTCTCTTGCCTGCAAGATATGATTAACACATGGAAATAATTTCTTACATAGCACTAAACAGAGTATAATGCAGTACCAAACAATGTAGTATAGATTACCATAGCTTTAGGAGTTCAAAGAAGAATGAGATCAAAGTGATCTGATGTGGTCAGGGCAAGTTTTGAAGGATGTGAACCTTGAACTGACTCTTTGAAGAATGGTTAAGATTTCTCTAGATAAGTAAATAGAAGGGGGGAAAAGGCATTATGTGATGAGAGGAAAGCATTAAGGAAGACCAAGTTTTTGCTGTGCAAGGATAATTTCCCTAAAAAACTAGTAGGAAAGTCTCAGCAGACAACATAGAAGTAAATATAGGTGACCGGTTTGGTGCTGACTTTTTTGATAAAACATCTAAAGCATGATCCATAAAAGGAAACAGGATACTCTGCTCAATATTCTCTTATAACCTAAATGGGAAAATAATTTGAAAAATGATGGATGCATGTATATGTATAACTGAGTCACTTTGCCTCACACCTGAAACTAACACAACATTGTTAATCAACTACGCTCTAATATAAAATAAAATTTTTTTAAAAAAAGAAGTAAACAAAACAGCAACCCAATCAAAAAATTGACAAAAGAGCTGAACAGACACCTGACCAAAGAAGATATACAAATGGCAAATAAGCATATGGAAAGATGCTCAACATCATATTCATTTGGGAACTGCAAATTAAACCTATTAGAAGAGCTAAAATACAAAACACTGACAACACTAAACGCTGGTGAAGGTATCAAACAATAGGAACTCTTGTTCATTGCTGGTGTGAAGGCAATGTGGTACATGCACTTTGGAAGATAATTTGGCAGTTTCCTACAGAACTAAACATAGGCTTATCATCAGATCCAGAAAGCACACTCCTAAGTGTAAAATGAATTGAAAACTTACGTCCACTCAAAAAACACACATAAATGTTTATAGTAGCTTTACTCATGATTGCCAAAACTTTGAAACAACCACGTCATTCATGAGGTGAATGGATAAACAAACTGTGGTACTTCCATACAATGGCATACTATTCAGTGCTAAAATGAAATGAGCTATCAAGCCATTAAGAAAAATGGAGGAAAAGAAGCCAGTCCGAAAAGTATACATATTGTAGGATTCCAACTATATGACATTCTGGAAAAGGCAAAACTATGGAGACAGTGAAAAAGATCAGTGACTGACAGGGGTTCAGAGGGAAGGGAGAGGAATGGATAGGTGGAGTACAGGGCATTTTTAGGGCAGAGAAAATGTACTGGTGGATATATGACATTATAAATTTGTCAAAATTATAGAATGTACACCACCAAGAGTGAACTCTAATGTAAATTATGGGCTTCCATGAATAAAACTGTAGCAATACTGGTTCATCAATTGTAATGAAAGAACCACACTAATGCAACATGTTAATAATAGGAAAAACTGTGGGGAGGGGAAAGTGGGAAGGGGTATATGGCAACTCTCTATGAACAAGTTTTCTGTAAACCTAAAACTGCTATAAAAATAAACTCTTTAAAAACTGATAGATGGGACTTCCCTGGTGGCACAGTGGTTAAGACTCCACACTCCCAATGCAGGGGACCCGGGCTCGATCCCTGCTGAGGGAACTAGATCCCACATGCATGCTGCAACTAAGAGTTCACATGCCACAACTAAGGAGCTGGTGAGCCACAACTTAGGAGCCTGTGAGCCGCAACTAAAGAGACCGCCTGCTGCAACTAAGACCTGGCACAACCAAAATAAACAGATCAAAAATTAAAAAAAAAAGGATAGAAAAACTCTGTGCTCAATTTTGCCAAACCTGTTTTTAAGCCACCATGTCCATGCACAAGATGGGATGAATTGGGACATCCACAAATATTCAACATTTACAACATTAGCTCCTTACACATGTTATATCCTGCTTGTAGTTCTCCTAGATGCCAACCATACATTGTTTCTCTTTTTTTAGCCTTACTTTATCTTTTTGACTTAACTCTTAGCCTTATTTCTCTGAGTTTTTAGATTTTTATAGGGTAGGATATGTATGCATGTATCTATGTATAGATAGATGGGCTTCCATTAATAAAACTGTATCAATACTGATTCATCAATTGTAACAAAAGAACCAACAAATACATATATATGTGAACACAGTAGTATTCAACATGAACTGACAAGACTAAAGTCCATTGCAAACTAAATAACAACAATAACAGCAAACATTATGTCCCTGGCACTCTTATAAACACTTTACATAGGCTAACAAATTTAATCCTGACAGCAACAGCAACATCATATCAAATCAAACTCCATACCAAACTTTAATGACGTTAACCATTAAATTTTTAAGATTAATAAAATAGTCATGGGTTGAAGGTAACATTTAAAGTATGTGTTTTCTACTTTTCTGATTATGTTGACCCTTGATTATTAAACAGTTCCTCAGCATAATGTTGACATTAGCCTAGAGTCTAATACTAACCTATACATACATAGTGTTAAGCAAATTAGAGTTGCCCAAGAATCCAAGCTTGATAGAAATTAGGCTGAGTCAAAGATATTTGAAGTGACATTCAATAAAAAATTTCCACAAAATATAAAGATTATGCATTACAAAACCAGAAGTTTTATTCTCACAGACTACCATCAGATATATATTTATAATGATGGTAGTAAGCATGAGAAAGGGCTGGGGAAATGTTCATGGCCTGGTAACATTATGTTATTACTATATTATCTATCTGTTTATCTGTCTGTGTGTAAATATTATTCTATACTATTCTATATACTATTACATATATATTATATACTATATTTAATTATTATATTATGCTTGCTCTATGTACATGAAAATTTATCTTGCATGTGAAATATCTACAATTGAAACTAAGAACACAGACAACAACAAACATCTAGTTATGCAAATATCTGTATGCATATCTCACCTTCTCTACAGGCTCTTTATTCTTCTAATATAGCATCTAGTGAGATTACTTGGCAGTGTCTACTGACTTCGATTATGCCCCATGTGACTCTGTAAGCATTGGAAAGCTCTTCAAAATGGGGTGTTGGAAGAAGGGATTAATTCTCTCATGAATTGGCTTGCTGCACTAGTCAGTAAGATTTAAAACACACACACACACACGCACACGCACACGCACATGCACACGGAGAGGATTAGTTCCCTATCTTTTTCTCTAAATATCCCACAGCCTTTCTTGGTTGTATGTTTTTACATACCCTGCATTCCTAGGGAAAGGACCATGATTTCAGGTCCTAGCTGGGAATATAACTTTTCCCATCCTAGATTTTGATTTCCCAAAAAGACACTTCAATTTTAAATTTAAATATAAACTGAGTTATATTTTATTGATTGATTAATTTAATTGAAATATAGTTGACTTACAATATTATATTAGTTTCAGGTGTACAACATAATGATTTAATATTTTTATACCTTATGCACCATATAAAGTTATTACAATATTATTGACCATTTTCCCTCTGCTTGCTTGTGACTTATTTTATAACTGGTAATTTGTACCTCTTAATCCCCTTCACCTATTTTGGCCATCCTCCCATCCCTCTACCTTCTGGTAACCACTAGTTTGCTCTCTGTACTGATGAGACTGTTGCCGTTTTGTTATATTTGCTCATTTGTTTTGTATTTTAGATTCCGCATATAAGTAAAAATATAGTATTTGTCTTTGTCTGACTTATTTCAGTAAGCATAATACCCTCCAGGTCCATCCATGTTGTCACAACTGGCAAGATTTCATTCTTTTTTAATGGCTCTGTGGTATTCCATTCCATTCGAAGAGGATATATATCTTCTTTATCCATTCATCTGTTTATGGACATTTAGCTTGCTTCAGATCTTGGCTATCGTAAATAATGCTACTATGAACATTGGAGTGCATATATCTTTTCGAATTAGTGTTCATTGTCTTTGAATACCTGAATGTGGAATTGCTGAATTGTATGGATGCTCTATTTTTAATTTTTTAAGGAACATTCATACTGTTTTCCATAGTGGCTGTACCAAATTTACATTCCTACCAACAGGGCATGAGCATTCTCTTTCCTCTACATCCTCACCAACACTTGTTTCTTGTTGTTTTGATAATATCCATTCTGATTGGTATGAGACAACACTGTGGTTGTATAAGTTCTTTACATATTTTGCATATTAACCCCTTATCAACATGCCATTTGCAAATATTTTCTCCCATTCAGTAGGTTGCCTTTTCTTTTTGTTGATGGTTTCCTATGCTGTGCAAGAGCTTTTTAGTTTGATGTGGTCCCATTTGTTTATTTTTGCTTTTGTTGCCCTTGCCTGAGGAGACAGATCGAAAAATACATTTCTAAGACTGATGTCAAAGAGCAAACTACCTATGTTTTCTTCTAGGAGTTTACAGTTTCAGGTCATACTTTTAAGTTTTTAATTGATTTTGAGTTTAATTTTGTAAATGATGTAAGAAAATGGTCTAGTTTCATTCTTTTACAAGTAGCTGTCCAGTTTTCTCAATACCATTTATTGAAGAGACTGCCTTTTCCCCATTGAATATTCTTACCTCCTTTGTCATAAACTAATTGATCATATATGCACAGATTTATTCCTGGGATCTGTATTCTGTTCCACTGATCAATATGTCTGTTTTTGTACCAGTACCACACTGTTTTGATTACTGTAGCCTTGTAGTACAGTTTGAAGTCAGGGAGAATATCATACCTCCAGTTTTGTTCTTCTTCCTCAACATTACTTTGGCTATTGGGGATCTTTTGTGGTTTTATACAAATTTTAGGATTATCTGTTCTAATTCTGTGAAAAATAATATAGGTACTTTGACAGGGATTGCATTGAATCTGTAGATTGCTTTGGGTACTACAGACATTTGAACAGTGTTAATTATTCTGATCCATGAGCACAGGATATCTTTTCATTTCTTTCTTTTGTCTTCAATTTCTTTCATCAATGTCATAGTTTTCAGAGTACAAGTCTTTCACCTCCTTGGTTATATTTATTTCTAGGTATTTTATTCTTTTTGACACAATTATAAATGAAATGTACTTCTTAATTTCTTTTTATGATAGTTTATTAGTATATAGAAATGCAACAGATTTCTGTACATTTATTTTGTATGCTACAACTTTACGGAATTTATTTATTAGTTCTAATAGTTTTTTGGTGCAGTTTTTAGGATTTTATATATGTAGTATCATTTCATCTGCAAAAAGTGACAGTATTGCTTCCTCCTTTCCAATTTGGATGCTTTTTATCTCTTTTTATTATCTGATTGTTGCGGATAGTATTTCAAACACTATGTTGAATAACAGTGGCAAGAGTGGGCATCCTTGTCCTATTCCTGATCTTAGAGGAAAAGCTTTCAGCTTTTCTCCACTGAGTATGATGTTAGCTGTGGGTTTGAAATATATGACCTTATTATGCTGAGATGTGTTCCCTCTATACAAGTTTCTTAAGAGTTTTCATCAGGAATGGATGTTGAATTGATCATGTGACTTGGTGTCTTTCCTTTTGTTAATGTGGTATATGTATCACATTGACTAATTTGCAGATATCGAAACATCATAATGTATCCTTTTAATATATTTTTAATTTAGTTTGCTAATAATTTGTTGAGGGTTTTTGCATCTATGTTCATCAGGTGTGTTGGCCTATAATTTTCTTTTTTTGTGATATTCTTGGCTGGTTTTGGTATCAGAGTGATGCTGGCCTTGTTGAATGAGTTTGGAAGCATTTCCACTTCTTAAATTTTTTGGAATATTTGAGAAAAATAGGTACTAACTCTTCTTTAATTGTTTGGTAGAATTCACAGGTGAAGCTATCTGGTGCTGGACTTTTGTTTGTTGGGAGTTTTTTGATTACTGATTCAATTTCACTACTAATATTTGGTCTGTTCAGATTTTCTATTTCTTCCTGATTCACTCTTTAGAAGATTGTATGTTTCTAGAAATTCATCCATTGCTTCTAGGTTACCTAATTTGTTGGTGTATAACTATTCACAGAATTCTCCTATGACTGTATTTCTGTGATATTGGTTGTAATTTCTCCTCTTTCATTTCTAATTTTATTTATTTGGACTCTTTTTCTTGATGGGTCTGGCTAAAGGTTTGTCAATTTTGTTTATCTTTTCAAAGAACCAGCTCTTAGTTTAATTGATATTTTCTATTTTTTAGTCTCTATTTCATTTTTTTCCACTCTTATCTTTATTATATCCTTTCTTTTATTAACTTTAGGCTTTGTTTGTTCTTCTTTTACTAATTACTTCAGGTGTACATTTAGGTTATTTATTTGAGATTTTTTTTTGTTCCTTGATTTACACATACATCTCTCTGAACTTTCCTCTTAGAACTGCTTTTGCTGCATCCCATAGATTTTGGAAAGTTGCATTTCTACTTTCATTCATTGCAAGGTATTTTTTTATTTCCTCTTTGGGTTTTTCATCGATCCTTTGTTGTTGTTTCCTGTTTGTTTTTGCTTTTGTTTTAGTATCATATTTTTTAGTCTCCATGTGTTTTACCAGTTTTCTTCCTATAATTAATTTCTAGTATCATACTATTGTGGTCAGAAAAGACAGCTGCTATGATATCAATCTTCCTAAGTTTATAAAGACTTGTTTTGTGTCCTAGAGTGTGATTTATCCTGGAGAATGTCCCAGGTGCACTTGAAAAGAACGTGCATTCCCCTGTTTTGTTTTTTTTTTTAAACATCTTTATTGAAGTATAATTGCTTTACAATGGTGTGTTAGTTTCTGCTTTATAACAAAGTGAATCAGTTATACATATATATATGTTCCCATATCTCTTCCCTCTTGCATCTCCCTCCCTCCCACCCTCCCCATCCCACCCCTCTAGGTGGTCACAAAGCACCGAGCTGATCTCCCTGTGCTATGCGGCTGCTTCCCACTAGCTATCTATTTTACATTTGGTAGTGTATATATGTCCATGACACTCTCTCACCCTGTCACATCTCACCCCTCCCCCTCCCCATATCCTCAAGTCCATTCTCTAGTAGGTCTGTGTCTTTATTCCCGTCTTGCCACTAGGTTCTTCATGGCCTTTTTTTTTTTTTCCCTTATATTCCATACACTCTTGCACTGTTGGTGGGAATGTAAATTGATACAGCCACTATGGAGAACAGTATGGAGGTTCCTTAAAAAACTACAAATAGAACTACCATACGACCCAGCAATCCCACTATTGGGCATATACCCTGAGAAAACCATGGTTCAAAAAGAGTCATGTACCAAAATGTTCATTGCAGCTCTATTTACAATAGCCAGGACATGGAAGCAACCTAAGTGTCCATCATCGGATGAATGGATAAAGAAGATGTGGCACATATATACAATGGAATATTACTCAGCCATAAAAAGAAATGAAATGGAGGTATTTGTAATGAGGTGTATGGAGTTAGAGTCTGTCATACAGAGTGAAGTAAGTCAGAAAGAGAAAAACAAATACAGTATGCTAACACATTCCCCTGTTTTTGATTGGAATGTTTTGTAGATATCTACTTGGTCATTCTGGTCTAATGTGTTATTTAAGGCCAGGGTTTCCTTATCGATTTTCTGTCTGGATGATCTATATATTGATGTAAGTGGGATATTAAAGTCCTGTACTACATTGTATTACTGTCATTTTCTTCCCTTATGTCTGTCAAAATTTGCTCTATGTCTTTAGGTATCTGTCAATATTTGCTTTACATATTTAGGTGTCCCTATATTGGGGGCACATATATTTACAAGTGTTATATCCTCTTCTTGGATTGACCTCTTTATCATTATGTATTTTCCTTTTCCTTTTTTTATAGTCTTTGTTTTAAAGTCTGTTTTTTCTAAATAAGTTCATTTGTATCATTGTTTTAGATTCACATATAAGTGATATCATATGATATTTGTGTTTGTCTGACTTACTTCACCTAGTATGATAATCTCTAGATCCATCCATGTTGATGAAAATGGCATTATTTTATTCTTTTTTATGGTTGAGTAATATTCAATTGTATATATGTACCACACCTTCTTAATGCATTCATCTGCTGATGGACATTTAGGTTGCTTCCATGGCTTGGCTATTGCAAATAGTGCTGCAATGAACACTGAAGTGCATGTATATTTTCAAAGTACAGTTTTCTCCAGATATTTTCCCAGGAGTAGGGCTGCTGGGTCATAGGGTAGTTCTATTTCTAGTTTTGTAAGGAACCTCCTCCTCCTTCCTAGTGGCTGTAACAATTTACATTCCCACCAACATTGCAAGAGGGTTCCCTTTTCTCCACACTCTCTCCAGCATTTACTGTTTCTAGACTTTTTGACAATGGCCATTCTGACTAGTGTGAGGTGATACCTCATTGTAGTTTTGATTTGGATTTCTCTAATAATTAGAGATGCTGAGCATCTTATCATGTGCTTTTTGACCATCTGTATGTCTTCTCTAGAAAAATGTCTATCTAGACCTTCTGCCTATTTTTTGGTTGGGTTGTTTGTTTTTTAGATACTGAGCTGCATGAGCTCTTTGTATATTTTGGAGATTAATCCCTTGTCCATTGCTTTGTTTGCAAATATTTTCTCCCACTCTGTGGGTTGTCTTTTCATTTTGTTTATGGTTTCCTTAGTTGTGCAAAAACTTTTAAGTTTAATTAGTAAAGTCTGTTTTTTCTTATATGAGTACTGCTACCCCAGTTTTTTTCTAATTTCCATTTGCATGGAATATCTTTTTCCATCCTTTCACTTTCAGTCTGTGTGTCTTTAGCTTTGAAATGAATCTCTTGTATGCAGCATATAGATGAGTCCTTTTTTTCATTCATTCATTTAGCGAGCCTATGTCTTTTGATTGGAGTGTTCATTCCATTTACATTTAAAGTGATTATTTGGGTGGAGTCAAGATGGTGGAATACAAGGGTGTGGAGTTCACATCTCCTCACAAGTACATCAAGAATACATCAGAACGACTGCCACAGAGCACCTGCCGAACACTAGTGGAGGATCTTGGACACTTAAGGAGACAAGAAAATTCCTGCACAACTGGCTTTTCTTTTCCTTTTTCTTTTTTTGTTTTCTGTTTAGGTTAGTTTTGTTTTTATTATTGGTTTTGGTTTTGGGGCTCTCTTGTTTGGATGTTTCATATTTGCTTTCCTTGTTTGTTTTTTTGTTGTTGTTTGCTTGTTCGTTTGTTTTTTGCTTGCTTGGATGTGCTTTTGTTATTTGCCTTGGGTTTTATTTGTCTGTTTCTTTTCTTTTTTTTGTCTGTGTGTTTGTTTTTGTTTCTGTTTTTATTACATGCCTTGGGCTTTGTCCCTTGTTTTTTTCTTTTCTTTTTCTTTTTGGTCATGCTGTGCAGCTTGCGAGGTTTTGGTTCACAGGCCAGGGATCAGGCCTGAGGTCTTGTAGTGTGACCATCAAATATGAGCCGCTGGACTACCAGAGAACTTCAGGGGCCAGGGAATACTAATTGTGTGAGCTCTCCCGGAGGTCCTCATCTTGGCACCACAATCCGGCCCCACCCAGCTGTCTGCAAGCCCCAGTGATGGACGCCTCAGGCCAAACAACCAGCAAGACAGGAACACAGCCCCACCCATCAACAAAAATGAGACAACAGAGAAATATGGTACAGAAGAAGGACAGAGATGAACACCACAATAAATGAAATGAAAACTACACTAGAAGGAAACAATAGCAGAATAACTGAGGCAGAAGAATGAATAAGTGAGTTGGAAAATAGAATGGTGGAAATACTGCTGAGAAGCAGAATGAAGAATGAAAAGAAATGAGCACAGTCTCAGAGACTTCTGGAACAACATTAAACTCACCAACATTCAAATTATAGGGGTCCCAGAAGAAGAAGAGAAAAAGAAAGGGGTCTGAAAATATATTTGAAGAGATTATAGTTGAAAATTCCCTAACATGGGAAAGGAAATAGTCACCAAAGTCCAGGAAGCTCAGAGAGTCCTAAACAGGATAAATCCAAGGAGAAACACGTCAAGACACATATTAATCAAACCTATAAAAATTAAATTCAAAGAAAAAATATTAAAAGCAGCAAGGGAAAAGCAACAAATAACATACAAGGGAATCTCCATAAGGTTATCAGCTGATTTTTCAGCGAAACACTGCAGGCCAGAAAGGAGTGGCAGGATATATTTAAAGTGATGAAAGGGAAAAACCTACAACCAAGATTACTCTACACAGCAAGGATATCATTCAGATTTGACAGAAAAATAAAAAGCTTTACAGACAAGCAAAAGCTAAGAGAATTCAGCACAACCAAACCAGCTTTACAACAAATGCTAAAGGAACTTCTCTAGGCAGGAAACACAAGAGAAGGAAAAGACCTAAAATAACACACCCAAAACAATTAAGAAAATGGTAATAGGAACAAACATATCAATAATTACCTTAAATGTAAGTGGATGAAATGCTCCAACCAAAAGACACAGACTGTCTGAATGGAAACAAAAACAAGACCCGAATATATGCTGTCCACAAGAGACCCACTTCAGACCTAGGGACACATACAGACTGAAAGTGAGGGGGTAGAAAAAGATATTCCATGAAAATAGAAATCAAAAAAAAAGCTGGAGTAGCAATTCTCATATCAGATAAAACAGACTTTAAAATAAAGACGGTTACAAGAGACAAGGAAGGACACTGCATAATGATAAAGGGATCAATCCAAGAAGAAGATATAACAACTGTAAATATTTATGCACCCAACACAGGAGCACCTCAGTATATAAGGCAAATGCTAACAGCCATAAAAGGGGAAATTGACAGTAACACAATAATAGTGGGGGACTTTAACACCTCACTTTCATCAATGGACAGGCGATCCAGACAGAAAATAAATAAGGAAACAAAGGCTTTAAATGACACATTAGACCAGATAGACTTAATTGATATTTATAGGACATTCCATCCGAAAGCAGCAGAATACATTTTCTTCTCAAGTGCACATAGAACATTCTCCAGGATAGATCACATCTTGAGTCACAAATCAAGCCTAAGTAAAGTTAATAAAATTGAAATTGTATAAAGCATCTTTTCCAACCACAACGCTATGAGATTAGAAATCAAATACAGGAAAAAAACTGTAAAAAACACAAACACATGGAGACTACACAATATGATACTAAATAACCAAGAGATCACTGAAGAAATCAAAGAAGAAATAAAAAAATACCTAGAGACAAATGACAATGAAAACGCGATGACCCAAAACCTATGGGATGCAGCAAAAGCAGTTCTAAAGGAGAGGAATATAGTAATACCTCAAGAAACAAGAAAAATTTCAGTAAACAACCTAAGCTTATACCTAAAGCAACTAGTGAAAGAAAAACAAACAAAACCTAAAGCTAATGGAAGGAAAGAAATCATAAAAATCATAGCAGAAATACATGAAATATAAATGAAGAAAACAATAGTAAGATTAATGAAACTAAAAGTTGTTCTTAGGTTCTTCGAGAAGATAAACAAAATTGATAAACCTTTAGCCAGACTCACCAAGAAAACAAAGGAGAGGACTCAAATCAATAAAATTAGAAAAGAAAAAGGAGAAGTTACAACTGCCACCACAGAAGTACAAAGGATCATGAGAGACTACTACAAGCAACTATATGCCAATAAAATGGACACCTGGAAGAAATGGACAAACTCTTAGAAAGGTACAATCTCTCAAGACTGAACCAGGAAGAAATAGAAAATATGAACAAATCAACTACAAGTAATGAAATTGACACTGTGATTTAAAATCTTCCAACAAAAAAAAGGACAGAACCAGATGGCTTCACAGGTGAATTCAATCAAACATTTAAGGAAGAGCTAACACCCATCCTTCTCAAACTCTCCCAAAAAATTGCAGACACAGGAACACTCCCAAGCTCATTCTATAAGGCAACCATCACTGTGATACGAAAACCAGACAAAGATATCACACAAAAAGGAAAATTACAGGCCAATATCAGTGATGAACACAGACACAAAAATCCTCGACAAAATACTAGCAAACAGAATCCAACAACACATTAAAAGGATCATACACTATGATCAAGTGGGATTTATCCCAGAGATGTAAGGATTCTTCAATATACACAAATCAATCAATATGATAAACCATATTAATAAACTGAAGAATAAAAACCATATGATTATCTCAATAGATGCAGAAGAAGCTTTTGACAAAATTCAACACCCATTTATGATAAAAACTCTCTAGGAAGTGGGCATAGAGGGAACTTACCTCAAAATAATAAAGGCCACAGATGACAAACCCACATCAAACATCATTCTCAATGGTGAAAAACTGAAAGCATTTCCTCTAAGATCAAGAACAAGACAAGGATGTCCACTCTTGCCACTATTATTTAACATAGTTTTGGAAGTCCTAGCCATGGCCATCAGAGATGAAAAAGAAATAAAAGGAATCCAAATTGGAAAAGAAGTAAAACTGTCACTGTTCACAGATGACATGACACTATACATAGAAAATCCTAAAGATGCCACCAGAAAACTACTAGAGCTAATCAATGAATTTGGTAAAGTTGCAGGATACAAAATTAATGCACAGAAATCTCTTGCATACCTACACACTAACAACAAAAAATCAGAAACATATTAAGGAAACAATCCCATTTACCACTGCAACAAAAAGAATAAACTACCTAGGAATAAACCTACCTAAGGAGGCAAAAGACCTGTACGCACAAAACTATAAGATACTGATGAAAGAAATCAAAGATGACACAAACAGATGGAGAGATATACCATGCTCTTGATGGGAGGAACCAATACTGTGAAAATGACTATACTACCTAAAGCAGTCTACAGATTCAATGCAATACCTATCAAATTACCAATGGCATTTTTCACAGAATTAGAACAAAAAATTTTACAATTTGTTTGGAAACACAAAAGACCCCGAAGAGCCAAAGCAATCTTGAGAAAGAAAAATGGAGCTGGAGGAATCAGGCTCCCGGACTTCAGACTATCCTACAAAGCTACAGTAATCAAGACATTATGGTACTGGCACCAAAACAGAAATGTAGATCAATGGAACAGTATAGAAAGCCCAGAGATAAACCCACGCACCTATGTTTACCTAATCTATGACAAAGGAGGCAAGAATATACAAATGAGGAAAGACAGTCTCTTCAATAAGTGGTGCTTTGAAAACAGGACAGCTACATGTAAAACAATGAAATTAGAACACTCCCTAACACCATACACAAAAATAAACTCAAAATGGATTAAAGATTTAAATGGAAGACTGGACACTATAAAACTCTTAGAGGAAAATATAGGCAGAACATTCTTTGACATAAATCACAGGAAGACCTTTTTTGACCCACCTCCTAGAATAATAAAAATAAAAACAAAAAGAAACAAATGGGACCTAATGAAACTTTAAAGCTTTTGCACAGCAAAGGAAACCATAAACAAGACCAAAAGACAACCCTCAGAATGGGAGAAAATATTTGCAAAGGAAGCAACTGACAAGGGATCAATCTCCAAAATATACAAACAGCTCATGCAGCTCAATATCAAAAAAACAAACAACCCAATCAAAGAATGGGTGGAAGACTTAAACAGGCATTTCTCCAAAGAAGACATACAGATGGCCACAAGGTTCTTGAAAATTTGCTCAACATCACAAATTATTAGAGAAATGCAAATCACAACTACAATGAGGTATCACCTCACACCAGTCTGAATGGCCATCATCAAAAAATCTACAAACAATAAATGCTGGAGAGGGTGTGGAGAAAAGGGAATCCTCTTACACTGTTGGTGGGAATGTAAATTGATACAGTCACTATGGAGAACAGTATGGAGGTTCCTTAAAAAACTAAAAATAGAACTACCATATGACCCAGCAATGCCACTCCTGGGCATATACCCTGAGAAAAGCATAATTCAAAAAGACACATGTACCCCAATATTCATAGCAGCACTATTTACAATAGCCAGGTAATGGAAGCAAACTAAACGTTCATCAACAGAGGAAAGGATAAATGTACATATATACAATGGAATATTACTCAACCATAAGATGAACAAAATTCTGCCATTTGCAGATACGTGGATGGACCCAGAGACTGTCTTACAGAGTGAAGTAAGTCAGAAAGAGAAAAACAAATATTGTATATTAATGCGTGTATGTGGAATCTAGAAAAATGGTACAGATGAACCTACTTGCAAAGCAGAAATAAAGGCACAGACATCGAGAAGAAACGTATGGACGGACACCAAGGGGGGAAGCAGGTGTGGGATGAATTGGGAGACTGGGATTGACATATATACACTACTATGTATAAAATAGATAACTAATGAGAACCTAATGTATAGCACAGGGAACTCTACTAAGTGCTCTGTGGTGACCTAAATGGGAAGGAAATTCAAAAAGGAGGGGATATATGTATACGTATAACTTATTCACTTTGCTGTACACAGAAACTAACACAACATTATAAAGCAACTTTAATAAAAAAGAGGTGATTATTAATGGCTATGTACTTATTGCCATTTTGTTCATTGTTTTCTGGTGGGTTTTTTTTAGTTCTTCTCTGTTCCTTCCTTCTTTTAGTTTCTTCTCTTGTGGTTTGATTTTTTTTTTTTTTTTTTTTTTAGTTTTATCTTTGGGTTACTTTCTCTTTGTTTTTTATATATCTATTATAGGCTTTGGGTTTATGGTTACAATAACATGCACATGTATCAGCCTATATATATATACCTATTTGTTTTAAGCTGATGGTCACTTAAGTTTGAACATATTTATTAGCTCTATAGTTTCTACTCCCTGATTCATGCTTTTGATGTTATCTTTTACATCTTTTTTTGCATGCATCCCTTAACTTTTCACTGCAGCTATAGTTGATTTTATGTCTTTTCTCTTCTAATCTTCCTAGTAGCTTTTTAAGTTGTTGAGCCACTGCCTTTACCATGTATCAGTGACATCTTTTTATTTCATATATTTTTTTCTTTCCAGTTATGGCCCTTTCTTTTTCATTTAAAGAAGATCTTTTAACATTTCTTATAAGGCCAATTTAGTGGTAATAAATTTTTTTAGTTTTGCTTATCTGAGAAACTCTTTATCTCTCTTTTAATTCTGAATGATAACCCTGCCAGGTAGAGTACCCTTGGTTGTAGGTCTTTTCCTTTCAGCACTTTAAACGTACCACTGTACTCCCTTCTGGCCTGTAAAGTTTCTGCTGAAAAATCAGCTGATAACTTTATTGGGGTTCCCCTGTATGTGACTCATTCTTTTTCCCTTGCTGCCTTTAAATGTTTCCCTTTAACTTTTGCCTTTTTAATTGTGATATGTCTTGCTGTGGATCTCTTTGGGTTCATTTTGTTTCAAACTCTCTGTGCCTTCTGGACCTGAATATCTATTTTCTTCTCTAGAATAGAGAAGTTTTCAGCCATTATTTCATCAAACAAGTTTTCTGCCCCTTTCCCTCTCTCTTCTCCTTCTGGGATCCATATAACATTATGTTAGTATGCATAACGTTGTCCCAGAGGTCCCTAAATTATCTTTATTTAAAAAAAAATTCTTTTTCCTTTTTGCTTTTCTGATTAGGTTATTTCCACTACTCTATCTTCCAGGTCGCTTATGCATTCTTCTGTATCATCTAATCTGCTACTGATTCCCTGTAGTGCATTTTCCTTTCAGACATTGTATTCTTCATCTATGATTAGTTCTCCTTTGCAATTTCTAACTCTTTGTCGAAGTTCTCACTGTGTTCCTCCATTTTTCTCCCAAATTCAGTGAGAATCTTTTAAGACCATTACATTGAACTCTTTATCAGGTAAATCACTTATCTCCATTTCATTAGGGTTTTTTTTCTGGGGTCTCATCTTTTCTTTAATTTGGAACAAATTCCTTTGTCTTTTCATTGTTTGACTTTATGTATTTGTTTCAATAAATTACTTGAAACAGTTACCTCTCCCAGTCTTGAAGGTGTGGCCTTGTGTAGGAGCATCTCTATGAAAAGTGCATGTGCCCAGTGGCTTTGGCAGGAGAGTTGGAGTTGGAACTGATGTGGGCTGGGGCTTTTCCTGGGGTACACTGGGGACTGCTGCCTTGGCAGGAGGGCTGGAGTTTGAGCTGGGCATGGGCAGAGCTTTTCCCAGGGTGCAACAGAGCCAGAGGGGTTGCTAGGGCAGTATTGGCAGACCAGCTAGAGCACCAGATGCTTTTCAATCCGCTGCCTCAGCACTGGGACTCATAGTGAATAAGTTTGTGCACAACTCCTTTAAGAACTGAGTATCAGTTTCCTACAGCCCTCAGGTTCTCCTGGAAGTAAGCTCCACCAGTTTTCAAAGCCAGTTATGGGTGCTCATCTTCCCGGTGCCAGACCCCAGGGTTGAGGTTCTCAGTATGGACTGCGAACCCTTCACTCTTTAGAGAAGACCTCTGAGTTTGTGATATCCCCTTCTGTTTGTGAGTCTCTGCACTGGGAGTATGGGTCCTGACTATATCATATCTTTGCTCTTTCTACCTGTCCCAATGTGTTTTTTTGTTTATATCCTTAATTGTAGAAGAGCTGTTCTGCTAGTCTTCAGTTTGTTCTCAGAGAGAAGTGTTATACATGTAGTTGTAGTTTATGTGTGTTCACGAAAAGAGATGAACTCAGGATCTTTCTACTCTGCCATCTTGATGAAAAGCTCAGTAACACTTTAAAAAGTACTCTTAAAATCCTGTTGCTTTATAGTTTAGAGGTAGAAAAAAAGATCAATTATCTAATTCAGTGTTGGTGAACATTTTCTGTAAAGGTCCAGAGAGTAAATATTTAAGGCTTTGTGGACCATATTGTCTTTGTAGCAATTATTCAACCTGCCACTGTGGCACAAAAGAGCCATAAACAATATATAAATGAATGAACATGGCTGTGTTTCAATAAAATTTTATTTACAGAAACAGGTGGCAGGCCAGGTTTGTCCCACAGGCCATGGTTTATCCACACCTGATCTGATCGAATATTCGTTTTCTAAAAGATGAAAGGGCTCCATGGATCTTTGTGTTAGTAACTGTGGTCAATTGTTACTCCTTTCTACATGATTCTAGAGAATCATTCCTCTCTATATCTGTTCCTTGTTTAGTCCTCTCCCACATGACTTTACTGAGCCATATGACTTGTTTGGCCAATGAGATATCAGCAAATATGATGCAAGCAGAAGCTAGAAAAAGGCTTGTATATGCACTCTGCTTGCTTTTCTATCACAATATGGAAAAGCATGGGCTAGCCTCCTGGAGGATGGGAGAGCATGCAGAGAGCCTCCTGAGCCTCCCCAGCCATGGCCCAAATACAAGATTGAGCCTAGCCAAACATATGGTGGTACAGAGCCAAGCCATCTCAACTGAACCTAGCCTTGGTTGCCAACCCACAGATTCATAAGCAAAGAAACAGTTGTTGTTTTAAACCATTATATTTTGGGCTGGACTGGTCGACAGCCACAGGTAAATGATGTAGTAATCTAAGAGTGCAAAAACCCCAAACACTCACTCTCAAACATATTTCCTCTGTGAGTGTAACCAAAGCAAGAAATGAATGAGCTGTTTTAAACTTGTGAATTTGTGGCTTTCTTAACAGTCAGTTCAGAAGACTAAATTTCTGGGCTGTCCTAACAACCAATTGGACTATACTGATATTTCTCTGAATATTAATAATTGCTATGAAAAATAGATCACATTCACTGAGTAATTCCTAACAAAACTCCACTTTCTTTAATTAAAAAGTCTCCATGATGATGATTTATAGAAAAACTAATAGAAATAGCTAGTTTGTAAAGAGACTGCCCTGACTGAGGTTCCTACAAACTACTTTCCCTTGGTTTACAAACACCAAATCCAAGTGGAGCTTTATTTAACAAGCTAATTGTCATGCTAAGTAGTTAATACATGAATCATAAGATTAATATATATATGATGTCCCAAGTTCATGAAAGTCCTGATTCTAGCTTTTTTATGTATTCTCAAGACTGTATTATACTCTTAATAAGCTCAGTATTGCCAATATGTTTTTCTTAAGAGAAAACAAATAATCTAATTTCATGACTATTCATCACATAATTTTATAAACTTTCTTAATTATAAGTCTGGGAATATATACAGCCAAGAAAACCATGAAACACATGTGCTTCGTGTACGAAGTTTCAAAAAAAGAGATTCAGAGGGCAAATTAAATTTTTCTCAGCTTGTAAACACAAGTAAAGGCCCTTACATAGAAAACTGATTTTCTATAACTGACTGAAAAGGGTCTACAACACTACTAAAAGGTTACCAGTTAGAACTAGTGAAATACACCCATTAATGGATTATAGGTTTTGAAGTAGTGAAGCCTCTGCATTTGGGTTGAATTCTCTGATACCATGTTTTCATAAATATGTTGGTAAGGTGTAGATTGCACTGCAGTATGGTTTGTGGAAACCAGAGAATGTCATCATAGGTCCTATGTTCTCTCTGTAGAATATGTGGCTCATGCATAATCCTACAAATGTGACGGTTACTATTTACCAATTAAAAAACATTGAATAAACTCTGCAGAGTTTAAAAGGGGAGGAGGGTCTCTAACACCTGGAGAAAGAAACAGAGAAGTTCAAAGACATACTTTGGGAAGTTTCAGAAAGAATTCTGGGAGAAGTTGATAGATGAAGGGCAGACAGATTAAGGAATATGTACAATAGTTGGTAATGGGAAAGTCGAGAGGCTGCATAACTGCACCTGGAGACCAGAACTAGTATCATTTCTGGAATGGAGATCATGGGACCTGTTATGGGAAAAGGGACTCTCCATTCAAGGTCCCAGAACATGTCTGAAAGGACTGGGTCCAGATTTCCTGAGCTTCTTGCCCCTGAAACCTAGATTCTTCAACCATTGGCAATCCTGTTTTAGAGAAGTAGCTAGGTGTAAAATAAAGAAGCAAATAAATAAAGAAGCAAAATATGCTCTTTCAACCAGTAAGACATACACTCTAGCTCTTACATTTGCTGATTGTGATGCCTTGGACAAAATAAAACCTATATGGATAATACCCTAAAGACTTACTGTGAGCATTAGATTAACTCATTTATGTGAAGAATGCCAGCAGGATACCTGGTATTTAGCAGACCCTCAACAAATGCATATTTTTCTTTCTTTTTTCTTTTTCTTGTCCTGCCTCTGGCATAAAGCAGTCATACTCTATGACTCTGGCTAAGTCAATGAATCTGCTTGTGCCTCACCTTCCTTTTCTATAAAATGGATGGAATAATTTGGTCAATTTTTAAGGTTGGTTCCATGTGTAAATACATGAATTGTGAAAGGATATTACAAGCATTCATAATAACCCTCTGGTTTACATAAGTATGTATCCAAAGTATAAACATACTCATGATTGTAATTCTAATATAATGTGTTAACTGCTCTTTTAAATTTTAGCAATTATTCATTGGACAGAAACTTGCACACCACTTTGGGGGCAGATGAGATCAAGTGAACACATTATCACAGAACTTATATGTAGTATTTTGAGTATTTTATAGGCCTTTCTCTCCCACCTCTACCCCAAGTGCTTTGCCAATTAATTCTCTATGGGAAAGGCAGATTAAGTATTATTAGCCTCCTGACCATTTCAGCCAGGGGCAATTGAGCTGAGCATTTCCCCAATTCCTGAAGAAGGTAATATCAGAGGCAGGTTTAGCACACAGGGGTCCCCCAGTCCCTAAGCCTTGATGATTCCATACTTCTCAACTAAAGCTGGGATTGTTTCTGGTGCCAAATTACACACAGCAGTGCTTTCATTTTTATTATTTAAAGATATCAGGGATGTGATGAATGACTAAACATGAGTTCTAAGAGATATAAAAAAATATGGAAAAGACTCAGGGGGACTTCAGTGAAAAGTATATGCTGCCATTATTCAAGTTTCTATTCTTATTGTAGAGAAAAATACATAGCTAAAATTGAGAGTAATAATACTGTAGAACCAAAGTACTACTATTGAATAACAAAAAAAGTATATAAATTGGGGAGCAGTGCCACAGGATGACACACATTTCCTACTATTTGTGAATACCCATGCCTTTATGATGGGGAAATTCACCTACCAGGTATTGAGCTTATGGTTTAATTCTCACCTGCTCTTCTGATACTTCATGGACGTCAGACTTTATTTTAAAAAGCCAGTTAGCATCTGTTATGCAGGGGATTGACGTTGGCCAATCTCGTATTCATCTGCAGTCACATTTATAAACTAGAGATTTCCTCTAAGGTCTGTGCTCACACAGAAGCAGAGAGAGCCTAAGGTAGAGAAGAGTTAGAAAATGTATATCCCTCCCAGAAAGTCTTATTTTCTTTCACTATTTGGTTTTTCACTCTGGTCATTGGAAGTTATTCATCCTGGAAGCATTAGCCTACCTACATAAAGCCCTAAACCATGAAGGACTTGACTCAGTCTTGAAGCTTATGAAAGCAGCACCCTGTAGCCAAGATTAGGTTTCAGATTTTTCTGGAAAAGTTTCTAACCAATGGCAACTTGAGAAGCTAAAACAAATGTCTTTAAGCCTTGCTATTCAAAGTGTGATCCAACAACAAGCAGCATTAATATTACCCGGGAGCTTTCAGAAAAATGGAATTTCAGACCCCATCTACAGGCTACTGAATTAGCACCTGCATTTGAACAAGAATCCCAAAGATTTATATGCTCGTTAAAGTTTGAGAAGCACTGTCTTAAAGAATTTCTGGGACGAGCCTATACTTTTAGGACACATCTCAAACACATTTGGGCAGGGGTGAGGAGTAGGTGTAATTCACTGAGGTGTGTGGGAGAATCACAGATCAGAGACCTAGAAAGGAATAAATTTTGCTCTGTTATTAAGGGCAATAATAACTCATCTATAAAATACAGTGACTTTTTGTGTGGCCCAAGTCTCACATGCTATTATGCTAAGAGGCTTTAGGGAACAGCAATGGTTTTTCACTTTCAAATACTCCCTTCCCTAACAACCTTCTTTTGATCTGAGAACTCCTCTTTCCCTCTTTTCTTTCACTCATTTCAGGTGGTAGAAGAGGAATTGACCCCAACATAACAAAAAGAGAGATAATTGTGACAACATTGTATTAGCTTCTGACTCCAGCCACGTCTAAAGACTGCTTTGTGCTTTATGGTTGTGTATGAGGACAGATTTCTCTTTTTTCTTGAGCTAGTTTACATTGAGTTTCTATAAATCACAATTGAAAAAATTCTGACAAATATAGTAGCCAATCAATTTTATTTTTCCGATGCCTCTGTTCACTGACAGATACGTGTCACCACGTGTTTGAGAAAAAGCTCCAACATGAAGGAGAGAATTTTTAAATTTTTAAATAAAAAAACAAGAGAGACTTTTAAAGCTTTTCAAATATTCAGAGTAATAAAAGGAAATACTATGTCTACAGAACAATAACCACATGATATCTAAAACAGAAAAGCACAAATACTAGGAAAACAAGAAAGAGTTCTTGTAAATTAAAAATATCCTAACCGAGAGGACCTTCAAGATGGCGGAAGAGTAAGACGTGGAGATCACCTTCCTCCCCATAAATACATCAGAAATACATCTACACGTGGAACAACTCCTACAGAATACCTACTGAACACTGGCAGAAGACCTCAGACCTCCCAAAAGGCAAGAAACTCCCCACGTACCTGGGTAGGGCAAAAGAAAAAACAGAGACCAAAGAATAGGGACAGAACCTGCCCCTCTTGGAGGGAGCTGGGAAAGAGGAAAAGTTTCCACATACTAGGAAGCCCCTTCACTGGCAGAGACGGCGGGTCGTGGGGGGAAGCTTCGGAGCCACGGAGGAGAGCGCAGCAACAGGGGTGCAGAGGGCAAACCGTAGAGATTCTTGCACAGAGGATCGGTGCCGACCAGCCTTCACCAGCCTGAGAGGCTTGTCTGCTCACCCGCCAGGACTGGTGGGGGCTGAGAGCTGAGGCTTGGGCTTCGGAGGTCAGATCCCAGGGAGAAGACTGGGGTTGCCTGCGTGAACACAGCCTGAGGAGGGCTAGTGCGCCACAGCTAGCCGGGAGGGAGTCTGGGAAAAAGTCTGGACCTGCCTAAGAGGCAAGAGACCATTGTTTTGGGGTGCGCGAGGACAGGGGATTCAGAGCACTGCCTAAACGAGCTCCAGAGACCGGCGCGAGCCGCGGCTATCAGCGCGGACCCCAGAGATGGGCATGAGATGCTAAGGCTGCTGCTGCCGCCACCAAGAAGCCTGTGTGCACTCACAGGTCACTAGCCACACCTCCCCTACCGGGAGCCTGTGCAGCCCGCCACTGCCAGGGTCCCGTGATCCACGGACAACTTCCCCGGGAGAAGACACGGCATGCCTCAGGCTGTTGCAACGTCATGCTGGCCTCTGCTGCCGCAGGCTCGCCCTGCATTCCATACCCCTCCCTCCGCCCGGCCTGAGAGAGCCAGAGCCCCCTAATCAGCTGCTCCTTTAACCCCGTCCTGTCTGAGTGAAGAATAGATGCCCTCAGGAGACCTACACACAGAGGCGGGGCCAACTCCAAAGCTGAACCCCAGGAGCTGTGCAAACAAAGAAGAGAAAGGGAAATCTCTCCCAGCAGCCTCAGGAGCAGCGGATTAAAACTCCACAATCAACTTGATGTACCCTGCATCTCTGGAATACCTAAATAGACAACGAATCATCCCAAATTGAGGCAGTGGACTTTGAGAGCAACAATATACATATTTTTTCCCTTTTTCTCTTTGTGTGAGTGTGTATGTGTATGCTTCTGTGTGTAAATTTGTCTGTATAGCTTTGTTTTACCATTTGTCCTAGGGTTCTTCTGTCTGCAGTTTTTTTTTTTTTAGTATAGTTTTTAGAGCTTCTTATCATTAGTGGATTTGTGTTTTGGTTTGGTTGCTCTCTTCTTTCTTTGTTTCATTTTTCTTTATTAATTTTTAATTTTTAAAATTTTTAATAATTATTTATCTTACTCATTTTATTCTATTTTATTTTATTTTTTCTTTCCTTCTTTCTTTTTTTCTCTCTTTAATTCTGTGCCATGTGGATGACAGGATCTTGGTGCTCTGGCCGGGAGTCAGGCCTGTGCCTCTGAGGTGGGAGAGCTGAGCATAGGACATTGGCCCACCAGAGACCTCCCAGCTCTACGTAATATCAAACGGCAAAAATCTCCCAGAGATCTCCATCTCAACGCCAAGACTGAGCTCCACTGAACGACCAGCAAGCTACAGTGCTGGACACCCTATGCCAAACAACTAGCAAGACAGGAACACAACCCCACCCATTAGCAGAGAGGCTGCCTAAAATCATAATAAGGTCACAGACACCCCAAAACACACCACTGGATGCGGACCTGCCCACCAGAAAGACAAGATCCAGCCTCATCCACCAGAACACAGGCACTACTCCCCTCTACCAGGAAACCTACACAACCCACTGAACCAACCTTAGCCACTGGGGGCAGACACCAAAACCAACGGGAACTATGAACCTGCAGCCTGTGAAAAGGAGACCCCAAACACAGTAAGTTAAGCAAAATGAGAAGACAGAGAAACACACAGCAGATGAAGAAGCAAGGGAAAAACCCACCACAGCAAACAAATGAAGAGGAAATAGGCAGGTACCTGAAAAAGAATTCAGAGTAATGATAGTAAAGATGATCCAAAATCTTGGAAATAGAATGGAGAAAATACAAGAAACGTTTAACAAAAACCTAGAAGAACTAAAGAGAAAACAAAGAATGATGAACCACACAATAAATGAAATTAAAAATTCTCTAGAAGGAATCAATAGCAAAATAACCAAGGCAGAACAACGGATAAGTGACCTGGACGATAAAATAGTGGAAATAATTGCCACAGAGCAGAATAAAGAAAAATGAATGAAAAGAATTGAGGACCGTCTCAGAGACCTCTGGGAAAACATTAAACACACCAACATTTGAATTACAGGTGTCCCAGAAGAAGAAGAGAAAAAGAAAGGGACTAAGAAAATATTTGAAGAGATTATAGTTGAAACTTCCCTAATATGTGAAAGGAAATAGTTAATCAAGTCAAGGAAGCATAGAGCCGCATACAGGAAAAATCCAAGGAGAAACACGCCAAGATACATACTAATCAAACTATCAAAAATTAAATACAAAAAATATATATTAAAAGTAGCAAGGGGGCTTCCCTGGTGGTGCAGTGGTTGAGAATCTGCCTGCCAATGCAGGGGACACGGGTTCAAGCCCTGGTCTGGGAAGATCCCACATGCCGCGGAGCAACTAGGCCCGTGAGCCACAACTACTGAGCCTGTGCATCTGGAGCCTGTGCTCCACAACAAGAGAGGCCATGATAGTGAGAGGCCTGCGCACCGCGATGAAGAGTGGCCCCCCCTTGCCACAACTAGAGAAAGCCCTCACGCAGAAACGAAGACCCAACACAGCCAAAAAAATATATAAAAATAAATTTAAAAAAAATAAATAAATAAAATAAAATAAAATGGGCTGAGTAATAGCAACTAACTTCAAAAAAAAAAAAAAGTACCAAGGGAAAACCAAAAAACAGCATACAGGGGAATCCCCATAAGGTTAACAGCTGATCTTTCAGCAGAAACTCTGCAAGCCAGAAGGCAATGGCAGGACATATTTAAAGTGATGAAAGGGAAAAACCTACAACAAAGATTACTCTACCCAGCAAGGATCTCATTCAGATTCGATGGAGAAATCAAAAGCTTTACAGACAAGCAAAAGCTAAGAGAATTCAGCACCACCAAACCAGCTTTACAACAAATGCTAAAGGAACTTCTCTAGACAGGAAACACAAGAGAAGGAAAAGACCTACAATAACAAACCCCAAACAATTAAAAAAATGGTAATAGGAACATACATATCGATAATTACCTTAAATGTAAATGGATTAGATGCTCCAACCAAAAGACATAGATGGGCTGAATGGATACAAAAACAAGACCAGTACATATGCTGTCTACAAGAGACCCACTTCAGACCTAGAGATACATACAAACTGAAAGTGACGGGATGGAAAGAGATATTCCATGGAAATGGAAATCAAAAGAAAGCTGGAGTAGCAATTCTCATATCAGACAAAATAGACTTTAAAATAAAGACTATTACAAAAGACAAAGAAGGACACTACATAATGATCAAGGGATCAATCCAAGAAGAAGATATAACAATTGTAAATATTTATGCACCCAACATAGGAGCACCTCAATACATAAGGAAAATGCTAACAGCCATAAAAGGGGAAATCGACAGTAATACAATGATAGTAGGGGACTTTCACACCCCACTTTCACCAATGGACAGATCACCCAAAATGAAAATAAATAAGGAAACACAAGCTTTAAATGATACATTAAACAAGATGGACTTAATTGATATTTATAGGACATTCCATGCAAAAACAACAGAATACACATTTTTCTCAAGTGCTCATGGAACATTCTCCAGGATAGATCATATCTTGGGTCACAAATCAAGCCTTGGTAAATTTAAGAAAACTGAAATCATATCAAGTATCCTTTCCAAATATAACGCTATGAGACTAGATATCAATTACAGGAAGAAATCTGTAAAAAAAAATAAAAACACATGGAGGCTAAAAAATACATTATCTAATAACCAAGAGATCACTGAAGAAATCAAAGAGGAAATCAAAAAATGCCTAGAAACAAATGGCAATGAAAACATGACAACCCAAAACTTATGGGATGCAGCAAAAGCAGTTCTAAGAGGGAAGTTTATAACAATACAATCCCACCTTAAGAAACAAGAAACATCTCAAGTAAACCACCTAACCTTACACCTAAAGCAATTAGAGAAAGAAGAACAAACAAACCCCCAAGTTAGCAGAAGGAAAGAGATCATAAAGATCAGAGCAGAAATAAATGAAAAAGAAATGAAGGAAACAATAGCAAAGATCAATAAAACTAAAAGCTGGTTCTTGGAGAAGACAAACAAAATTGATAAATCATTAGCCAGACTCATCAACTAAAAAGGGAGAAGACTCAAATCAATAGAATTAGAAATGAAAACGGAGAACTAAAAACTGACACTGCAGAAATACAAAGGATCATGAGAGATTACTACAAGCAACTATATGCCAATAAAATGGACAACCTGGAGGAAATGGAGAAATTCTTAGAAAAGCACAACCTTCCAAGAATGAACCAGGAAGCAATAGAAAATATAAACAGACCAATCACAAGCACTGAAATTGAAACTGTGATTAAAAATCTTCCAACAAACAAAAAACCAGGACCAGATGGCTTCACAGGTGAATTCTATCAAATATTTAGAGAAGAGCCAACACCTATCCTTCTCAAACTCTTCCAAAATATAGCAGAGGGAGGAACACTCCCAAACTCATTCTATGAGGGCACCATCACCCTGATACCAAAACCAGACAGAGATGTCACAAAGAAAGAAAACTACAGGCCAATATCACTGATGAACATAGATGCAAAAATCCTCAACAAAATACTAGCAAACAGAATCCAACAGCACATTAAAAGGATCATACACCAAGATCAAGTGGCCTTTATCCCTGGAATGCAAGGATTCTTCAATATACGCAGATCAATCAATGTGATACACTATATTAACAAACTGAAGAATAAAAAGCATATGATCAAACAAATATCGTATATTAATGCATATATGTGGAACCTAGAAAATGGTACAGATGATCCGGTTTGCAGAGCATAAATTGAGACACAGAAGTAGAGAACAAACCTATGGACACCAAGGGGGGAAAGCGACAGGGGGTGGGGGTTGTGCAATGATGAATTGGGAGATTGGGATTGGCATGTATACACTGATGTGTATAAAATGGATGACTAATAAGAAAAAAAAAAAACCATATGATCATCTCAATAGATGCAGAAAAAGCTTTCAACAAAATTCAACAGCCATTTATGATAAAAACCTTCCAGAAAGTAGGCATAGAGGGAACGTTTCTCAAAATAATAAAGGCCATATATGACAAAACCACAGCCAACATCAGTCTCAGTGGGGAAAAACTGAAACCATTTCCACTAAGCTCAGGAACAAGACAAGGTTGCCTACTCTCACCACTATTATTCAACATTGTTTTGGAAGTTTTAGCCACAGCAATCAGAGAAGAAAAAGAAATGAAAGGAATACAAATTGGAAGAGAAGAAGTAAAGCTGTCACTGTTTGCAGATGACATGACACTATACACAGAGATTCCTAAAGATGCTACCAGAAAACTACTAGAGCTAATCAATGAATTTGGTAAAGTAGCAGGATACAAAATTAATGCACAGAAATCTCTTGCATTCCTATACATTAATGCTGAAAAATCTGAAAGAGCAATTAAGGAAACACTCCCATTTACCACTGCAACAAAAAGAATAAAATACCTAGGAATAAACCTACCTAAGCAGACAGAAGACCTGTATGCAGCAAATTATAAGACACTGATGAAAGAAATTAAAGATGATACAAACAGATGGAGAGATATACCATGTTCTTGGATCGGAAGAACCAACATTGTGAAAATGACTCTACTACCCAAAGCAATCTACAGATTCAATGCAATCCCTATCAAACTACCACTGGCATTTTTCACAGAACTAGAACAAAAAATTTCACAATTTGTATGGAAACACAAAAGACCCCGAATAGTGAAAGCAATCTTGAGAAAGAAAAACAGAGCTGGAGGAATCAGGCTCCCAGACTTCAGACTGTACTACAAAGCTACAGTAATCAAGACAGTATGGTACTGGCACAAAAACAGAAATATAGATCAATGGAACAGGATAGAAAGCCCAGATATAAACCCACGCACATACGCTCACCTTATTTTTGATAAAGGATGCAAGAATATACAATGGAGAAAAGACAGCCTCTTCAATAAGTGGTGCTGGGAAAACTGGACAGCTACATGTAAAAGAATGAAATTAGAACACTCCCTAACACCATACACAAAAATAAACTCAAAATGGATTAGAGACCTAAATGTAATAAGGCCAGACACTATTAAACTCTTAGAGGAAAACATAGGCAGAACACTCTATGACATAAATCACAGCAAGATCCTTTTTGACCCACCTCCTAGAGAAATGGAAAGAAAAACAAAAATAAACGAATGGGACCTAATGAAATTTAAAAGATTTTGCACAGCAAAGGAAACCATAAACAAGATGAACAAATAACCCTCAGAATGGTAGAAAATATTTGCAAATGAAGCAATTGACAAAGGATTGATCTCCAAAATTTACAAGCAGCACATGCAGCTCAGTATCAAAAAAACAAAGAACCCAATCCAAAAACGGGCAGAAGACCTAAATAGACATTTCTCCAAAGAAGACATACAGATTGCCAACAAACACATGAAAGGATGCTCAACATCACTATTCATTAGAGAAATGCGAATCAAAACTACAATGAGGTATCACCGCACACCAGTCAGAATGGCCATCACCAAAATATCTAGAAACAATAAATGCTGGAGAGGGTATGGAGAAAAGGGAACCGTCTTGCACTGTTGGTGGGAATGTAAATTGATACAGCCACTATGGAGAACAGTATGGAGGTTCCTTAAAAAACTAAAAATAGAACTACCATACGACCCAGCAATCCCACTACTGTGCATATACCCTGAGAAACCATAATTCAAAAAGAATCATGTACCACAATGTTCATTGCAGCACTATTTACAATAGCCAGGACATGGAAGCAACCTAAGTGTCCATCGACAGATGAATGGATAAAGAAGATGTGGCACCTATATACAATGGAATATTACTCAGCCATAAAAAGAAACGAAATTGAGTTGATTGGAGTGAGGTGGATGGACCTAGAGTCTCTCATACAGAGTGAAGTAAGTCAGAAAGAGAAAAACTAATACTGTATGCTAACACATATATATGGAATCCAAAAAAAAAAAAATGGTTATGAAGAACCTAGGGGCAGGATGGGAATAAAGAAGCAGACCTACTAGAGAACAGACTTGAGGATATGGGGAGGGGGAAGGGTAAACTGGGACACAGTGAGAGAGTGGCATGGACATATATACACTACTAAATGTAAAATTGATAGCTACTGGGAAGCAGCTACATAGCACAGGGAGATCAGCTCAGTGTTTTGTGACCACCTAGAGGGGTGGGATAGGGAGGGTAGGAGGGAGGGAGACGCAAGAGGGAAGAGATATGGGGATATATGTATATGTGTAGCTGATTCACTTTGTTATAAAGCAGAAAATAACACACCATTGTAAAGAAATTATACTCCAATAAAGATGTTAAAAAAAATATATGCTAACCAAAATTAACATGTTAATATAAGTGGTAGAAGACAAAGTTGAGAAAAATCTCTCAGATAGTAAAATAAAAAGTACAGCTGGTAGCAGTGACAAACACAACAGAAATTGGAGAATTAATTCAGTTTTACCTTCTCATTAAGAATAGTTCCAGTGGGCTTCCCTGGTGGCACAATGGTTAAGAATCCGCCTGCCAATGCAGGGGACATGGGTTCGAGCCCTAGTCTGGGAAGTTCCCACATGCCACAGAGCAACTATGCCCGTTCACCACAACTACTGAGCCTGCACTCTAGAGCCCGAGAGCCACAACTACTAGCCCGTGTGCCACAACTACTGATTTCCCCGTGCCTAGAGCCCGTGCTCCACAACAAGAGAAGCCACCGCAATGAGTAGGCCGCACAGCGCAATGAAGAGTAGCCCCCGCTCGCCGCGAGTAGAGAAAGCCCGCACGCAGCAACGAATACCCAACGCAGCCAAAAATAAATAAATAAATTTATATTAAAAAAAGAGTAGTTCTAGAAAGAGAGAAAACGAAAAAGAAAAGGCTAAAAACTATCAAATAAATAAGAAAATTTCCCAGAACTGAAAGAGATGCATTTCAAATCATACAGACTCACTAAATGCCCAGAACAATGAAAGGAAAAGTATCAAAGTTTATCATCATGAAATTTCCTAACAACATGAGTAAAGAAAAAATCATAGAAGTTTTCAAATCAGAAAAGGAATTGACTCTCATTAAACTTAGCAACAACAATAGAATCTAGGATATGATAAAGCTGTATTTTCAAACTTCTAAGGGAAAATTATTTTCAAGCTAGAATTCTCTACCGATCTATATTACCAATCAACATTTTTAGACATGCAAGGAATAATAATAATAATTTCAATGCACCTTTTACTAGAAAGCTCCTGAAGACTACGCTGCAGAATATGGGAAAGCTATCTATATGAAATCCAGGAGACAGGGATAGCAACACAGGCGGGTAGTAAAAGAACATCTCAGAATGAGAACTGCATTTCTGACAGAAGGAGAAAGTGAAAGACTATATTGCAGTAAATTGCAAGGAAGTCAAACGAGGGTTCCTGGAAAAAAAATTAACCAATATATTATTTAATGTTTTGGCACATAGAAATATTTTTAGCATCACAACAGAACTATTAGATTATTTGGAAAAATAACAATAGAGTCATAGAAAATGAAAATGAATATTTGAAGAAGTTTTTAACTACAAAAAAAAAGTACCCTAAAATAAGTCACAGTATATTACTTGGCTCTGCAATGTACAATATTTACACAGCAATAATATTATAAATACTAACAACTGATTTAACCAAAACTGTGGTAGAGGACTGTAATAGGATAATGGGAACAGAGAAATTAGAAGAATAATAATAAGAGATAAATGCTAAACTATTATATCAAAAAGTTAGGACTTCCTTGGTGGCACAGTGGTTAAGAATCCACCTGCCAATGCAGGGGACACGGGTTCGAGCTCTTGTCTGGGAAGATCCCACATGCTGTGGAGCAACTAAGCCCGTGTGCCACAACTACTGAGCCCACGTGCCACAACTACTGAAGCCCGCAGGCCTAGAGCCCATGCTCCGCAACGCGAGAAGCCCATGCACGGCAATGAGAAGCCCATGCACGGCAATGAAGAGTAGCCCCTGCTCGACGCAACTAGAGAAGGCCCGTGAGCAGCAACAAAGACCCAGTGCAGGCAAAAATAAATAAATTCATTAAAAAAAAAAAAAAGTTAGTATACAATACCCAAATACTGATAATTCAGAAAACAGCAGTGCATATCTATTAGTTAGAAATAGCTAAGTGAATAAAAGAAGAAACAATTATTGAGGGGAATAGGGAGGGATGGAAATAACTTCTTGTTTCTCTTCATAAGTTTTTTTTTAAATATGTGTTTATTATTCCAGCAAAAAATAAAAAAATTTTCAATATATTGTGAAAGCTAGGCATCCTGGAGGAAGAATAGAGAAAAGCTCCTTTTTAAAGCAGGAAGGCAGGGTGAAATATTGAGATTAGGAATGGGGAGAGATGTGTTGTAAGCAATGTGGCCCCAACACAGCTCCACAGCAGAATCCTGAAAGGTGGATCCTTTACAGAGAGGCAACCACCTTGATGCTGTACAGGGGTGGAAGCTACCCCCATGGTACAAAAGCAAAAAGCCAGTGAATTTTTGAAGAACCTTATTAGACTTGAGCAATGAGGATTTTAGAAAGGATGAAAACAAAAAGCAATGTATTTGACCAAACTTAAACCCTGAGGTTTGCTCTCTTAACACTCTGTACAGAAATTATGGAAGCCAAACTGACCAGGTGGAGCAACGTAAGCAATAGTAGAAGCAGTTTGTTTAATGAGAGAAGCGGAAGAAGCAATAAATGGAAATATGACAGTCTTTTGAACATGGGTGAAAGCTGAGAATTCAAAGAAACTGGACAAGAAAGGAAGGGAAGGAATAACAGGAACCAAGAGATTATATTGCTGCTCGAAAATTGTGAAGATCTACAGTACAGGCAACATTCTGGGTAAGTCAGTATCAGGTCTGAAGAATTAAATTGCAAGGTTGTCAATTACTACGTGATCCTGAGCAATTCGATTAACCTTTCAGGTCTCAGTTTCCAACATGAAAGATGAGGATAGTATCTACTTCACAGTGTTGAAGAAAGCAACACTGAAATGATTTTAATAGATGACACCACTTAGGAAATGGTAAATTTCCAAGGCAAGAGTTCCAGTGTAAAAAGGAAATCTCCCCAAGAGAATACTAAAAAAGAGGGAAAGTTTAGTGAGGTGAGGGCAGAGAGGAAAACATGGTTTTTCTCTCAGTCTTTTCTGGAAAGAATATGTCAAGGCCATCATCTGTTTGATTGAACATCCCAAGTTTGATCTATTCCCATTTGATTTTGGCATTTGAGATTGACATAAATAGTACCCTTTTACCATAATCTAGAAATTTAAGAAAATTTCTCCTCAAGATTAAAAATATTTCCAATAGCACAATAATTTAAGCAAAGGTGAGGGTTTACATAATGGGAAATCTAGAAACAAAATAGTAGGAAAACGATTTTAGAGAAATAGCAAATATATGTCAGAAAGGTCTCTAGGTGATCTGTGGCAAAAGCCTCTTTTTCCCGTTACGAATTTTATGTCATATTGCAACAACTTGGTTTTCCTCACTCTGACTTTCATTGCATTGGCTGTGTATTTGAAACGACTGATTTTATGCTTTATTAGATCCTTGCCGCGTTATACTAAAATGGTTCAGAATGTGAGAAAAATAAGAAATAAATATTTAACATGATAATACAACTAACTACTGACATCTAATCTCTCATAGTTTGGGAACAGTGATCCCTCTGCATTTTGATAGATATTTCCACCTAGTTTGAATGATAACGGTTATCAAAAACTGTTTTAGCCTGTCAGAGAGGCAACAGAAAAAAATTTTAAGGCTCATAAACAATTTATTTAAGGCAATTTTTCGAAGAGAAAACCAAAATTTTTGGTCAACCTTTAAAGCATTATTAGAATATACCCTCTCTCTCAAATCCTGAGATTCTTAGATCCATTCTGTGATTCTACAGCTTCACACAGCACTGGTAAAAGCTTGTGAGTTGAATCTAAGCTATTACCTAAAACTGTCATTCGGTGAAAAAATAAGGTAAAATGATAAGCTGAAAGGCACTACATGCAACAGCTTGAATGGATATTTCATTTAGAACCACATTTTTTTCTTTCCTTTTGGGACATCTTTTTTTATTCCAAAGAGGAGAAAAAGCCTGACATTATCTCAGGGGCTTTGTAGGCTGCAATGAATGGGCTGCATTTAGGGAAACTAGCTTTGTTGTCTTGAATTTCTCATGAAAGGACAGAGATTCCTGACTAGAAATCACCCATTAATACTACTCCTATTTATTTGTTCAGCCTAGGGTTTCAAGTTCATTTTCAGTCTGAAATCCTAGACTAATGCTTCTCTTTGTTTTACATTTACAAATGAAATTCAACTAACATTAGTTTTTAAAAAACAACTGAAAAAAATAACAATAAGTGAATCCTATACTACTTCTCAAATTGCCTAAAATCACATATTTGGAAATGTCTAATAAGTGCAATAAAGGCAAACATCTAAGGTCATCCTACACATCCAATTTACCATTAGGACTGTCCATCCTTTGACTAACAAGTAATATGTGATGTATATAACATTGAATCTGAGTGATAACTTCCAGTGAATTTTTTTAACATTGAATCTGAGTGGTAACTTCTAGTGAATTTTTTAAAGTGGCCTCTGCAATGAATTAAAAAATTCTAACTTCCCACTATAAATATAATAATATCTTTTTCATAGAGGGCTTAACAGACATTCTTTTCAAGTAGATAGTTGAGTCGGCAGACCAGGACTCAGTTCCATTTTTGATGATACATGTGTTCCCCCCAGAACCTTGTTTATTGGGTACCTGGTGGCTTTGTTGATTGGTTGTAGAGAAGTCGTAATTCTCTAAATTAATTCTAGAAATAAAGCTAAAAACAAATATGCTTCAATAGTTTATAATGTGACAAATCTTTAACAAAATTAAGAACAAATTTAAGCACCTCGAATTAGGCTTTGCTGTGTTTTCAACAGAAAATTCTTAAAAACAAAATAGAGGGACTTCCCTGGTGGCACAGTGGTTAAGAATCCGCCTGCCAATGCAGGGGACACGGGTTCGAGCCCTGGTCCAGGAAGATCCCACATGCCGTGGAGCAACTAAGCCCATGTGTCACAACTACTGAGCCTGTGCTCTAGAACCCACGAGCCACAACTACTGAGCCCACGCACCACAACTACTGAAGCCACATGACTACAGCCCGTGCTCTGCAACAAGAGAAGCCACTGCAATGAGAAGCCTGCACACCGCAACGAAGAGTAGCCCCCGCTCACCGCAACTAGAGAAAGCCCGCACGCAGCAATGAAGACCCAACGCAGCCAAAAAAATTAATTAATTAATTAATTTTTAAAAAATAGAAAATTCTAACACTGTTAGGGATAGCAATTACTGGGAAAGACATTTACTAGGGAAACTTTCAATCATTCTTCATGCCACACCCCTGGAATAAGGAGATGTCAGAAATACCATGACTGTCTTTAAATAGTTTAAACCAAAAAATAAAACAAAAACAAAACAAAAACAAAAACCTGAACCATAACATGCACTACCCTAATACTCTTTTCCGACAACCCACTGACACAACACACCGGGACTGTGCTGGACACTTCAGGCACCTTGCCACCCAAAAGAACATTATTAGTGCACTATTTTACTGCAGTCAATTATACTGAGAACTTTTTACACACATACTGGAATCCAGATTTTGATTTACACAGATATAGGCTGGTGGCTTCAAGCTATGCCAGCAGCAAGTTGTATCTTTAAGGTGTTTATGTTTTGGTGGTTCTTGTTGAAATACAACTCACATACCATAAAATTCACCCTGTTAAAGTATACAATTCAGTGGGTTTTAGCACATTTATAAAGTTGTGCAATCATAACTAATATCTAATTCCAGAATATTTCATCACTCCAAAAAGAAACCTCTGTAAGCATTACAGCCTTACTCATTCCCCCTGCCCTCAGCCCCTAGAAACCAACTAATCTACTTCAGGTCTCTATGAATGTGTGTATCTTGGACACTTCACGTAAAAGGAATCATATAATATGTAGCCTTTTGTGTCTGGCATCTTTCACTTAGCATAAGGTTTTCAAGATTCATCCATGTTGTAGTATGTATCAGTACTTTATTTCTTTTTATGACTGAACACTATTCCATTGTATGAATAAACCACATTTTATTTATCCATTCTTCAGTTAATGGACTACTGGGGGTCCTTGCACTTTTAACTATTATGAATAATGCTGCCATGAACATTCATGTACAACTTTTTGCATAGACAAAAGTTTTCCATTAACTTGGATATATACCTGTTGGAATTACTGGATCATATGGTAAACCTATGTTCAATTTTTTGAGAAACTGCCAGCTGTTTTCCAAAGCAGATGCACCATTTTATATTCCCAACAGCAAAGTAGGAGGGTTCCATCCACTATTTCCACATACTCACCACTACCTGTCATTATTGCTCATCTGTTTGATTACAGCCATCCTAGTGGGTATGAAGTAGTATTTCACTGTAGTTTGCATTACATTTCCTTAATGACAAATAATGTTTAGTGCGTTTTCATATGCTTATTGGCCACTGTATATCTTCTTTAGAAATGTCTATTCTATTCAAATGCTTTGTCCATTTTTTTTTTACAACTGCCTTATTGAGATATAATTCACATACCATATAATTCATCCATTCAAACTGTAAAATTCAATGGCTTTTAGTATATTCACAGAGTTGCCCACATCAGTTTTGGAACATCTTCAGAGAATGCAGTGAATCTATAGATGAATTTCAGAACTATTTCCATCTAGAAGTGTTGTTTTCCAATCCATGAACATGAATCTTTTCATTTATTTAGGCACTCTTTAATTTCTTAAAATTATGTTTTACAGATTTTTGTTGTAGAAAAATCTTATACTTTTTTGTTAAATTTATTCCTAAATATTTTATTCTTTTTGACACTATTGCAAATGGAATTGTCTTTGTAATTTCATTTTCATATTGTTCACAGCTAGAGTAAAAACAACACAAATAATATTTGTATATTGAACTTGCATCCTACAGCTTTCCTGTACTCATTTATTAGCTCTAATAATTTTCTTGTGGATTCCACAGGATTTTCTAGATGCAAAATAATGTCATCTGGGAGATCGGCCAAGATGACAGATTAGAAAGACACTGAGCTCACTTCCTCTCACAGGCACAGCAAAATTACATCTATTTACAGAACCACCATCAATGAAAAAGACTGGAACCTACCAGAAAAGATCTTCTACAGCTGAAGATATAAAGAAGGAACTCCAACAAGATGGGTAGGAAGGGTGAAGTCATGGTATAGTCAAGTCCCATACCTCCAGGTTGGCAACACACAAATGGGAGAATAATTACAATTGCAGAGGTTCTCCCAAAGGAGTGAGGGGTCTGAGCCCCATACTGGGCTTCCCAGCCTGGGGTTCCTGCACTGGAAAGACGAACCTCCGAAACATTTGGCTTTGAAGGCCAAAGGAGCTTACTTTTGGGAGTCCCACAGGGCTGGGGGAAATAGAGACTCCATGCTTAAAGGACACACAGAAAATCTCACACGCTCTGGGATCCAGGGAAGAAGGATTAATGTGAAAGAAGCCAGAGTCAGACATACCCGTTAATCTAGAGAGTCTCCTGGAGAGGCAGAAGGTAACTGCATTTTACCCTGAGGACACAGACACTGGCAGCAGCCATTTTGGGGAGATCATTCTACCATGTGGACACTGCTGGTGGCAACAGCTATTTTGGAATCCTCCCTCTAGCTTATTAGCCTCAGGATCCAGGTCTACCCCTGCCCAAGAGCCTGGAGGCACCAGTACTGGGATGCCTCAGGCCAAGCAAATAACTGGGTGGTGACACAGTCCAACTCACAATCAGACAGGCTGCGTTAAGACCCCTGAGCCCACAGCCACCCCCAGACACCCACCAGAGGGCCAAGGACCAGACACCACACACCAGTGTACAGGGACTATACCTGGGACCCACAGGGTCCTGCAGCCAGAGACCCCAGGACACAGCTTCACCTCTGGGCGGTCAGGCATAGGCCTCAGAATCACTGGCCCTGCCCACCAGCTAGCCTGCTCTAGACTCCAGACCAGCCTCACCACCAGTAGGCAGATACCAACTGCAAGATAAACACAGCCCCACAGTCTGTGAACCCAGCCCACCCACCATCAGGGCAGATCCTGCCCTGGGACAGGCTGGATCTTGACCCCGCCCACCAGCAAGCCTGCTTCAGCCTGCAGATCTAGCCCACCAACCAGCAGGCCATATCTTGCCCTGAGAACAGCTGGACCCTGGCCCTCCATCATCAGTGAGACTGATCTGCCTCTGGAAAAGCCTCACCCACCAGCCCTGGGACTGGCTGGGCCATGGCCTCACATACCAGTAGGCCATTGCAAGCCTTGGGACACCCTGGACCCCTCAGTCAGCTGTGTCAGGAACTGGCCCCACCCACCAGCAGTCCAACACCAGTGCTGGAAACCCTGGGCCCTGCCACCAGACCCCAAGATCCAGCTCTGCCCACTAGTGGGCTGACACTAGCCCCGGGCCTGGCTTCACCCACTAGTGGGTGGGCAGCATCCCCAGCATCTCCAGGACCCCAAATCTGCCCACTAGTGAGACAGCACTAGCCCCAGGGGTCCCAAGGGTTCTACAGCCAGCTGCCTCATGATGCAGCCCTGCCAACCATTGACAGCAGCTTCTGCACAAGGCACAGCTTGGCAACCAAACAGACCAGGGGCCAACCAAGGCTACCAGACAACCCACAGTAGTCAGCCCAGAAAACAGAAAGAACAACACAGTCCACACAGGGGACACCCCTAGAGCACATAGCTCTGGTGACAAGAAGGGAGTGCACGGGTGGGATGCATGGAACATCCGCTACAAAAGGCCACTTCTCAGGAATGGTCAGGAATGTAACCAACCTACCTGATACACAGAAATAAAAACAGCAAGTTAGGCAAAATGAGGCAATAGGGGAACATGTTCCAAATGAAGTAAGAAGACAAAATTCCAGAAGAACTAAGTGAAGTGGAGATAGGCAGTTTATCTGAGAAAGAGTTCAGGGTAACAATCATAAAGATGATCAAAAAACTTGGGAGAAAATGGCTGCACAGAGCAAGAAGTTAGAAGTTATTAACAAAGAGTTAGAAAATATAAAGGACAACAAACAGAGATAAGAATACAATAATAAACAAAAAATACACTAGAAGGAATCAACAGTAGACTAAATGATACAGAGTAATGAATCAGTGAGCTGGAAGACAGAGTAGTGTAAATAATTGATAATGAAAAGCAAAAAGAATGAAGAGAAATGAGGACAGTTTAAGAGATCTCTGGGAAACATCAAGTGCACTAACATTTGCAGTATATGGGTCCCAGAAGGAGAAGGGATAGAGAAAGGTGCTAAGAACATATTTGAAGACATAATAGCTGAAAGCTTACTTAATCTGGGAAAGGAAAGAGACATCCAAGCCCATGAATTACAGAGAGTCCCAAAGAAAACCCAAAGAGGAACACACCAAGGCATATTGTAACTAAAATGAAAAAAATTAAAGATAAACAAAGAACATAAAAAGCAGCAAGGAAAAAGCAACAAGTTACATACAAGGGAATTCCCATAAAGCTTTCAGCTGTCCCTTCAGAAGAAACCCTGCAGGCCAGAAGGGAGTGGCACAAGAAATTTAAAGTGATGAAAGGAAAAAACCTACAACCAAGAACACTACCTGGCAAGGCTCTCATTCAGATTTGATAAAAAGATCAAAAGTTTTAAAGACAAGCAAAATCTAAAAGAGTTCAGCATCAAACCAGCTTTGCAAGAAATGATAAAGGGACTTCTCTAAGCAAAAAAGAAAAGGTTACAACCAGAAACATAAAAATTATACAAGAAAAAAGCTCATCAGCAAAGGCAAATGGACAATAGTTTGCCAAGACTGAACCAGGAAAAAACAGAAAATATGAACAGACCAATTACCAGTAATGAAATTGAATCAGGAAAAAGAAAAAAAAAAAAGAAAAAGAAAAAAAAAAACCACACACACACACACAAAAACCGCAAAACCTCCTAACAAACCAAAGTCCATGATCAGATGAAACTATTCCAAAAAACTGTAGAGGAAGTAATGCTTCTGAACTCATTCTATGAGGCCAGAATCACCCTGACACCAAAACCAGACAAAGATATCAAAAAAAAAAAAAAATTACAAGCCAATAAACCTGATGAATATAGACGCAAAAATCCTCAATAAAATATTAGCAAACGAAATCCAACAATACATTTAAACGACCATACACCATGATAAAGTGGGATTTACCACAGGGAGGCAAGGATTTTTCAATATCTGCAAAACTATCAATGTGCTACACCATATTAACAAACTGAAGAATAAGAGCCATATGGTCATCTCAATAGATGCAGAAAAAAACTTATGATAGAATTCAACATCCATTTATGATAAAAACTCTCCAAAAAATGGGTATAGAGGGAAAATACCTCAACATAATAAAGGCCATGTACGATAAGCCCACAGTTAACATCATGTTCAAGGTGAAAAGCTGAAAGCACATTCTCTAAGATCAAGAATCAGACCAGGATTCCCACTCTCACCAGTTTTATTCAACATAGTATTGGAAGTCATAGCCACAGCAAGCAGAGAAGAAAAAGAAATAAAAGGAATCCAAATTGGAAAGGAAAAAGTAAAACTGTTTGCAGAAGACATGTTACTATACATAGAAAATCCTAAGGACACCACCAGGAAACTACCAGAGATCATCAATGAATTTGGTAAAGTTGCAGCATAGAAAATTAATATACAGAAATCTGTTGCATTTCTATACACTAACAATGAACTTGCAGAAAGAGAAGTTAAGGAAACAACTCTACAACTGCATAAAAAAGAATGAAATATCTAGGAATAAACCTGCCTAAGGAGGTATAACACCTGTGTTGGAAAACTGTAAGAAACTGATGAAAGAAACTGAAGCTAACACAAACACATGGAAAGATATACCATGTTCAAAGACGAGAAGAATCAATATTGTTAAAATGACCATAGTACCCAAGGCAATCTACAGGTTCAATGCAATCTCTATAAAAAATACCAATGGAATTTTTTACAGAATTAGAGCAAATAATTTGAAAATTTCTATGGAAATACAAAAGACCCTGAATAGGCAAAACAATCTTGAGAAAAACGAAAAGAGTTGGAGGTATCATGTTACCTGACTTCAAACTATACTGCAAAGCTACAGTAATCAAAACAGTATGTTACTGGCAAAAACACACACACATAAACTGAAACCTTTCCACTAAGATGAAAAACAAAACAAGGTTGCCCACTCTCACCACTATTATTCAATATAGTTTTGGAAGTTTTAGCCACAGCAATCAGAGAAGAAAAAGAAATAAAAGGAATCCAAACTGGAAAAGAAGAAGTAAAGCTGTCACTGTTTGTAGATGACATGATAGTATACATAGAGAATCCTAAAGATGCTACCAGAAAACTACTAGAGCTAATCAATGAATTTGGTAAAGTAGCAGGATGCAAAATTAATGCACAGAAATCTCTTGCATTCCTATACACTAATGCTGAAAAATCTGAAAGAGCAATTAAGGAAACACTCCCATTTACCACTGCAACAAAAAGAATAAAATACCTAGGAATAAACCTACCTAATGAGACAAAGACCTGTATGCAGATAACCATAAGACATTGATGAAAGAAATTAAAGATGATACAAACAGATGGAGAGATATACCATGTTCTTGGATCGGAAGAATCAACATTGTGAAAATGACTCTACTACCCAAAGCAATCTACAGATTCAATGCAATCCCTATCAAACTACCACTGGCATTTTTCACAGAACTAGAACAAAAAATTTCACAATTTGTATGGAAACACAAAAGACCCCGAATAGCCAAAGCAATCATGAGAAAGAAAAACGGAGCTGGAGGAATCAGGTTCCTGGACTTCAGACTATACTACAAAGCTACAGTAATCAAGACAGTATGTGGCTTCCCTGGTGGCACAGTGGTTGAGACTCTGCCTGCTAATGCAGGGGACACGGGTTCGAGCCCTGGTCTGGGAAGATCCCACATGCCACGGAGCGACCAGGCCCCGTGAGCCACAATTACTGAGCCTGCGCGTCTGGAGCCTGTGCTCCACAACAAGAGAGGCCACGATGATGAGAGGCCCACGCACCACGATGAAGAGTGGCCCCCACTTGCCACAACTGGAGAAAGCCCTCGCACAGAAACGAAGACCCAACACAGCCATAAATAAATAAATAAACAAACAAATAAATAAATAAATAATTTTTTTAAAAAAAGAAAAAGACAGTATGGTACTGGCACAAAAACAGAAATATACATCAATGGATCAGGATAGAAAGCCCAGAGATAAACCCATG
The DNA here is from genome assembly GCF_028564815.1 of Eubalaena glacialis. Taxonomy (NCBI): domain Eukaryota; kingdom Metazoa; phylum Chordata; class Mammalia; order Artiodactyla; family Balaenidae; genus Eubalaena; species Eubalaena glacialis. The sequence goes on from NC_083724.1 coordinate 39,517,634, forward strand.
CACATATGGTCACCTTATTTTTGATAGAGGCAAGAATATACAATGGAGAAAAGACAGCCTCTTCAATAAGTGATGCTGGGAAAACTGGACAGCTACATGTAAAAGAATGAAATTAGAACACTCCCTAACACCATACACAAAAGTAAACTCAAAATGGATTAAAGACCTAAAAGTAAGGCCAGACACTATTAAACTCTTAGAGGAAAACATAGGCAGAACACTCTATGACATAAATCACAGCAAGATCCTTTTTGACCCACCTCCTAGAGAAATGGAAATAAAAACAAAAATAAACAAATGGGACCTAATGAAACTTAAAAGCTTTTGCACAGCAAAGGAAACCATAAACAAGATGAAAAGACAACCCTAAGAATGGGAGAAAATATTTGCAAATGAAGCAACTGACAAAGGATTAATCTCCAAAATATACAAGGAGCTCATGCAGCTGAATACAAAAAAAACAAACAACCCAATCCAAAAATGGGCATAAGACCTACATAGACATTTCTCCAAAGAAGATATACAGATTGCCAACAAACACATGAAAGGATGCTCAACATCACTAATCATTAGAGGAATGCAAATCAAAACTACAATGAGGTATCACCTCACACTGGTCAGGATAGCCATCATGAAAAAATCTACAAACAATAAATGCTGGAGAGGGTGTGGAGAAAAAAGAACACTCTTGCACTGTTGGTGGGAATGTAAATTGGTGCATCCATTATGGAAAACTGTATGGCAGTTCCTCAAAAAACTAAAAATAGAACTACCATATGATCCAGCAATTCCACTCATTGTTATATACCAAAGAAAACAAAAACACTAATTTGAAAAGATACATGCACCCTAATGTTCATAGCAACATTGCTTACAATAGACAAGATATGGAAGCAACCTAAGTGTCCATCAACCAATGAATGGATAAAGAAGATATGGTATATGTATACAATGGAATACAACTCAGCCATAAAAAGGAAAAAAATTTTGCAATTTGCAACATCATGGATTGAATTGGAGGGTATTATGCTTAGTAAAATAAGTCAGACAAAGACAAATACTGTATGATATAGCTTATATGTGGAATCTAAAAAATAAAAATCTAGTGAATATAAGAAAAAAGAAGGAGACTAACATATAGAAAACAAACCAGAGGTTACCAATGGGGAAAGGGAAGAGGGGAGGGGCAACATAGGGGTGGAGGAGTAAGAGGTACAAACTACTATGTATAAAATAAATAAGCTACAAGGATATATTATACAGTACATGTAAGATAGCAAATATTTTATAATAACTATAAATGGGTTATATAAGCTTTAGAAACTGTGAATACCTATGTTGTACACTTGAACTGTAATACTGTAAATCAATTATACCTGAATTTTTTTCCTAAACATTTCCAACTTGTACCTCAATATCCCTATCAATAGAACGTAAGTCTGACTTATCTATTCACAAGGATAATGTAATTTAAAAAGTGGACAATTAATAGTAAGCCAAAAAAAAAAAAGCAAAAGATAATGTCATTTGTGAACAAAGATAGCTTTACTTCTTGTCTAATCAGGATGAGTTTTATTACTTTTCTTACCTAATTTCCCTTGCTAGAAACTCAGGTAAAATGTCGCTTAAAAGTGGCGAAAGTAAATAACCTTGTCTTATTTGTTCCTAAACTTAAGGAGAAAACTTTCAGTCTTTCACCATTTAAGAATGATGTTGGCTGTAGTTTTTTTATAGATGCCCTTTATTAGGTGAGGAAGTTCCCTTCTAATCCTAGTTTTTAAAATTGTTTTATCAGCAAAGGGTGCTAAATTTGGTCAAATGCTTTTATTGCATCTATTGTGATGACCATGTAGACTTTGTCCTTTATTCTATTAATATGGTGTTGAAAGATTTTGAAAAATTGAACCAACTTTGCATTCCTGGGATAAATACCACTTGGTAATGGATTATAACTTTTTAAATATGTTGTTGGAGTCAGTGGTTAGTATTTTATTAAGTATTTTTTGCAACTACATTTATGAGGTACCAGTCTGTAGTTTTCTTAGCAAGTGTTTTTCTGGTTTTTGTATAAGGGTAATCCTAGCTTCAGAGAATAATTAGGGAATTGTCACCTCGTCTACTTTTTGGACGAATTTGTCAGAACTTGTGCTAATTCTTTAAATATTTGATAGAATTCACCAGTAAAGTTATTTGGGCCAAGGCTTTTCTTTCTGGGAAGGTTTTTTTCTTTGTTTTGTTTTGTTTTGAATTACAAATTAAATCTCTTCACTTGTTATAGTTCTATTCATACTTTCTGTTTCTACTTGAGTCTGTTTTGGTAGTTTGTATCTTCCTAGAAGTTTGTCCATGTTTTCTAAATTATGTAGTTCGTTGGAATACACTTGTTCATAATATTCCCTTATAATTCTCTTTCTTTCATTCTTTATTTTAGTAATTTCAGCCTTTTCTTCTTGGCCAGTCTACCAAAGCCTTGTCCATTTTTCTTTTTATTGGAGTATAATTGCTTTACAATATTAGGCTAGTTTCTGGTGTACAACAAAATGAATCAGCTTTATGTATACCTATATCCCCTCCCTCTTGGACCTCCCACCCCTGCCCCCCATCCTACCCATCAAGGTCGTTATTACAGAGCCCCGAGCTGAGCTCCCTGTGCTATACCACAGATTCCCACTAGCTATCTATTTGATGCAAAGTAGTGTATATGTCAATCATAATCTCCCAATTCACCCCACCCTCCCGTTCCTCTCCTGTGTCCAGACGTCCATTCTCTACATCTACGTGTCTATCCCTGCCCTGCAAATAGGTTCATCTGTACCATTTTTCTAGATTCCACATACATGCATTAATATACAATATTTGTTTTTCCCTTTCCGACTTACTTCACTCTGTATGACAGACTCTAGGTCCATCCACATCTCTACAAATGACCCAGTTTTGATCATTTTTTTTTCTGAGTAATATTTCATTGTATATATGTACCACATCTTCTTTATCCATTCCTCTGCTGATGGACATTTAGGTTGTTTCCATGTCCTGGCTATTGTAAATAGTGCTGCAATGAATATTGGGGTACATGTGTCTTTTTGAATTATGGTTTTCTCTGGGTAAATGCCCAGTAGTGGGATTGCTGGGTCATATGGTAGTTCTATTTTTAGTTTTTTAAGGAACCTCCATACTGTTCTCCATAGTGGCTGTATCAATTTACATTCCCACCAACACTGCAAGATGGTTCCCTTTTCTCCACACGCTCTCCAGCATTTATTGTTTGTAGATTTTTTAATGATGGCCATTCTGATCGGTGTGAGGTGATACCACACTGTGGTTCTGATTTGCATTTCTCTAATGATTAGTGATGTTGAGCATCCTTTCATGTGTTTGTTGGCAATCTGTATATCTTCTATGAAGAAATGTCCTTTTAGGTGTTCTGCCCATTTTTTGACTGGGTTGTTTGTTTTTTTGATACTAAGCCGCATGAGCTGTTAGTATATTGTGGAGATTAATCCCTTGTTAGTTGCGTCATTTGCAAATATTTTCTCCCATTCTGAGGGTTGTCTTTTCGTCTTGATTCTGGTTTCCTTTGCTGTGTAAAAGCCTGTAAGTTTAATTAGGTTCCATTTGTTTATTTTTGTTTTTATTTCCATTACTCTAGGAGGTGGGTCAAAAAAGATCTTGCTGTGATTTATGTCAAATAGTGTTTTTCCTATGTTTTCCTCTAAGAGTTTTATAGTGTCCAGTTTTTCATTTAGGTCTTTAATCCGTTTTGTGTTTATTTTTGTGTATGGTGTTAGGGAGTGTTCTAATTTCATTCTTTTACATGTAGCTGTCCAGTTTTCCCAGCACCACTTATTGAAGAGGCTGTCTTTTCTCCATTGTGTGTTCTTGCCTCCTTTGTCACAGATTAGGTGACCATAGGTGCATGGGTTTATCTCTGGGCTTTCTATCCTGTTCCATTGATCTATATTTCTGTTTTTTGTGCCAGTACCATACTGTCTTGATAACTGTAGCTTTGTAGTATAGTCTGAAGTCAGGGAGCCTGACTACTCCAGCTGTGTTTTTCTTTCTCAAGATTGCTTTGGCTATTCGGGGTCTTTTATGTTTCCATATGAATTGTAAAAGTTTTTGTTCTAATTCTGTGAAAAATGCCATTGGTAATTTCATAGGGATTGCACTGAATCTGTAGATTGGATAGTATCGTCATTTTCACAATATTGATTCTTCCCATCCAAGAACACAGTATATCTCTCCATATGTTTGTGTCAGCTTTCATTTCTTTCATCAGTGTTTTATACTTTTCTGTGCACAGGTCTTTTGCCTCCTTAGGTAGGTTTATTCCTAGGTAGTTTATTCTTTTTGTTGCAATGGTAAATAGGAGTGTTTTCTTAAATTCTCTTTCTGATCTTTTGTTGTTAGTGTATAGGAATGCAAGAGATTTCTGTGCATTAATTTTGTATACTGCTACTTTACCAAATTCATTGATTAGCACTAGTAGTTTTCTGGTGGCGTCTTTAGGATTTTCTATGTATAGTATCATGTCATCTGCAAACAGACAGTTTTACTTCTTCTTTTCCAATTTGGATTCCTTTTATTTCTTTTTCTTCTCTGATTGCTGTGGCTAAGACTTCCAAAACTATGTTGAATAACAGTGGCAAGAGTTGACATCATTGTCTTCTTCCTGATCTTAGAGGAAATGCTTTCCGTTTTTCACCATTGAGAATGACGTTTGATGTGGGTTTGTCATATGTCCCCTTTATTATTTTGAGGTAGGTTCCCTTTATGCTCACTTTCTGGAAAGTTGTTGTGATAAATGGGTGTTGAATTTTGTCAAAAGCTTTTTCTGCATCTATTGAGATGATCATATGGTTTTTATTCTTCAGTTTGTTAATATGCTGTATCACATTGATTGATTTGCGTATATTGAAGAATCCTTGCATCCCTGGGATAAATCACACTTGATCATGGTGTATGGTCCTTTTACCGTTTTGTTGGATTCTGTTTGCTAGTATTTTGTTGAGGATTTTTCTGTCTATGTTCACCACTGATATTGGCCTGTAATTTTCTTTTTTTGTGTGATATCTTTGTCTGGTTTTGGTATCACAGTGATGGTTGCCTCATAGAATGAGCTTGGGAGTGTTCCTCCATCAGCAATTTTTTGGAAGAGTTTGAGAAGGATGGGTGTTAGCTCTTCTCTAAATGTTTGATTGAATGCACCTGTGAAGACATCTGGTCTTGGACTTTTGTTTGTTGGAAGATTTCAAATCACAGTTTCAATTTCATTACTGTAATTTGTTTTTTCATGTTTTCTATTTCTTCCTGGTTCAGTCTTGAGAGATTGTACCTTTCTAAGAGTTTGTCCATTTCTTCCAGGTGTCCATTTTATTGGCATATAGTTACTTGTAGTAGTTTTTTATGATCCTTTGTATTCCTGCCATGTCAGTTGTAATTTCTCCTTTTTCATTTCTAATTTTATTGATTTGAGTCCTCTCCCTTTTTTTCTTGATGAGTCTGGCTAAGGGTTTATCAATTTTGTTTATCTTCTCCAAGAACCAACTTTTAGTTTTAGTGATTTTTGCTATTGTTTTCTTTGTTCCTATTTCATTTACTTGTGCTCTGATCTTCATGATTTCTTTCCTTCTACTAACTTTGGGTTTTCTTTGCTCTTCTTCCTCTAGTTGCTTTAGGTGTAAGGTTAGATTGTTTGAGATTTTTCTTGCTTCTTGAGGTGAGACTGTATTGCTATAAACTTCCCTCTTAGAACTGCTATTGCTGCATCTCATAGGTTTTGAGTCATCGCGTTTTCGTTGTCATTTGTTTCTAAGTATTTTTTTCTCTCTTTGATTTCTTCAGTGATCTCTTGGTTATTTAGCAGCACACTGTTTAGCCTCCATATGTTTGTGTTTTTTTACAGTTGTTTCCCTGTAATTGATTTGTAATCTCATAGCATTGTGGTCAGAAAATACGATTTCAATGTTCTTAAATTTTCCGAGGCTTGATTTGTGACCCAAGATGTGATGTATCTTAGAGAATGTTCCATGTGCACTTGAGAAGCAAGTGTATTCTGCTCCTTTCAGGAGAAATGTCCTATAAATATCAATTAAATCTACCTGGTCTATTGTGTCATTTAAAGCTTGTGTTTCCTTATTTATTTTCTGTCTGGATGATCTGTCCATTGGTGTAAGTGGGGTGTTAAAGTCCCCTACTATTATTGTGTTACTGTTGATTTCCCCTTTTATGGCTGTTAGCATTTGCCTTATGTATTGAGATACTCCTATGTTGGGTGCATAAATATTTATAATTGTTATATCTTCTTTTTAGATTGATCCCTTGATTATGAGTGTCTTTCCTTATCTCTAGAAACAGTCTTTATTTTAAAGTCTATTTTGTCTGACATGAGAATTGCTACTCCAGCTTTCTTTTGATTTCCATTTGCATGGAATATCTTTTTCCATCCCGTCACTTTCAGTCTGTATGTGCCCCTAGGTCTGAAGTGGGTCTCTTGTAGAGAGCGTATATATGGTTCTTGTTTTTTAATCCATTCAGCCAGTCTGTTTCTTTTGGTTGGAGCATTTAATCTATTTACATTGAAGGTAATTATCGATATGTATATTCCTGTTACCATTCTTAATTGCTTGGGGGGCTTTTTTGTGGGTCTTTTTCTTCTCTTGTGTTTCCTGTCTAGAGATGTTCCTTTAGCATTTGTTATAAAGCTGGTTTGGTGGTGCTTAATTCTCTGAGCTTTTGCTTGTCTGTAAAGCTTTTGATTTCTCCATCTAATCTGAATGAGACCTTTGCTGGGTAGGTCTTAGGTGGGGGTTGGGGGCTAGGCTCAGGACCCGCTCAGCCAGAAAAGGCCCTGGTGGGGTGGGGGGGCGGGGCTTAGGCTCAGCACGGCTGTGGGGAGGCATCAGAGTGCAGAGGTTTTGGCCTGGGACCCCAGCTGGCTTCCCAGAGGCCAAGTGGATGGGGGAAATGCTGGCCATGTTTCCCTCTGATTCTCCAATCCCCCAAAGGTCTCTCCTCATCCCTGTTGATCCCCTCCCCGTGGGTGGGCTCCTCCCTATTGTGGGAACCCCTCCCCTCCCCCAGCCATCCCTCAGAGGCACCAGTCCTATCCTGCCTCCACTTCTCCTCCCCCTCCATCCCCCCACGTCCTACTCAGTCGCTCAGGGGTTCCTTCTGTCCCCTTAGGTGTCCAAGCTCCCCCACCAGAGCCTGGTAGGTGCCCTAGTTATGAGGAGACGTGAACTCTGCAACCTCCTACTCTGCCATCTTGACTCTGCCCCTCGCAAAGGTATTGAATTTTGAGGCTACACATTGCTGGGGAAATGGGGATGGATCTAAGACAAATTAAAATACCACAAAGCTCACCATTATTACTGAGATTTGGCCAGTTATCTTATATAAACACTCCTCATATTGTTGCACACCTTTAATTTCCATTGTTCTGAAAATATTGATTGTGACAATTTTTTGTCACATAGTGTTCTCATAGCTTTTATAGAGCAGGGGATTTTTGTATGTGCTTACTTTGCCATTCCTACTGATATAACTCTAAAGTATCTTTACTACGGGTTGGTTTACCAAATCTAACCATCTTGGAGTGAAATACATTTAAGACAGTTGTTGAAATATACGTAATTTAGTAAATGAACAAGAGCTGCAAAAGAATATGGGGGGAAGCTTAAGTTTGTTTACTAGGGATTTAAGATTCTGAAAGATATTTTTAGTGTTTTCTTAAAGATATAATTTTTATACAATAAAGTGTACAAATCTTAGTGTATAGCTTGATGAATTTTGTATACTGCTATATAACCACCACTTAGATCAACATGTATAACATTTCCATCACCCCAAAAGGCTCCTCAAATCCCATTCCCTGTCTACCCTCTTCCTCTAGAGGTAATCATGATTTTAACTTTATCACAATTACTACCATATATTACTTTGTCTTGTTCTTGAACTTCATATAATTAAAATCTTATAATATCTATTCTTTTGTGTCTTGCTTCTTGCACTCAACATAATATTTTTAAGAATGATCCATGTTGCTGAGTATATAAGGAGTTGGTTTTTTTCTACTGTTGTTAGAATATACCACTGTCTCTTTATCTGTCCTACTATTGATGAACATTTGTGGTGCTTCCACTTGGGAACTATTATGAATAAAGATACTATGAACATTCTTGTACTGTCTTTTCATTGATTCCTCTTGGGTATATACCTAGAAGGGGAATTGCTGGATCATTAGGTAGACAGCTGTTTAGCTTTAATAGGTACTGCCAAATGGTTTTCCCAAGTGGTCAAACCAATTTACTCTCCCACCAGCAGTATATAAAATCTTCAGTTGCTCTCCATACTATCTAAAACTTGGTAAAACTTGGTATGGTCAGTCTTTTTCATCTTAGCCATTCTGGTAGGTATGCATGGGTATCTCATTGGGCTTAAATTTGCATATCCCTGATAAGAAATGATGTTGAGCACCTTTTCATATGTTTATTGGCTATTTTGGTTTCTAATTTGACCTACAAGAATTATTAAAAATCTGCTGCCTACAAGCGATACAGATATTAAATACCCTGCCCTTAAAGAACTCACAATCTAAAGAGAGAGGTATACAAATGGTTAAGATCTAGGGTATAAGTGTGATGATACAGGAAATCAGAGAAGAGAGATGTAATCCAACTGTGGAGACTGAAAAAGGCTTCTTAAACGGGAGTAACTCTTACACTAAGATTTAAAGACAGAAAGGAGTTAGCTAGATGGACAAGTTATGGGAGAACAGACTAGGAAATGACATTTCAGGACAAGAGAACCAGAAACAAAGTCTTCCTGCCTTTGGGTCTTTTTGGTTTCTTGATTAAAAAACAAAACAACAAAACAACAAAAACAACAAATCTTTAATTAAAAAAAAGTTTTAAGTTCCCAAAATGAGGGCACAAAAACTGAGTCTGGCAGAATATACATTCAATATACATTCAATGCCATAAATTTTATTAAAGGGCACCAATTTAGGAGTTGATGATGGTGCAGTGCAATCCCAAGGGGACTTTCCCGTTTGCCTCTATCTTGGCTAATTATGGTAGAACTATCCTAGCTCTGCAAAGGACTCCAATTGATAGAGTTCTGCAGAGTTAGAAAATAGAAAAGGCAACTTCACACACTTAAAAAAAAAAAGAGAAAGAACAATCCTTTCACCTTAGGATTTTAATAATGATATATATTACCATTGTTATAATTGCTATGACTATTAACAATGTTATTATTACAGCAGTTACCAGTATGGAGTGTTTGCCATGTTCCAGGCCATATGTGAAGCAATCTACATAAAAGCCATGTGAAATGGGTACTACTTTTATCCCCATTTCACAGATTATGAAACTGAAGTCATAAGGAATGTGTTCAAAGTTGCACAATTAGAAAAGACAGATGGAATTTGAATACAGGTGTGATTCCAGAGTCCATATTTTAATAACAAAACCTTCTGAATTACAACTAATGCCCTTTAGTAAAAGCATTGTTCTTCTCATTCAAATTCTCTTACCCCTGTAACAAGAGAGCTATTTATATGTTTGTGGCAGAGACTGCATACTTCTAGCCAGAGTGTTCATTGTCCATATTTCACACTCCTTTTATGATCCTAAGATATAACATCACCTCACAAATGCCACCTAAATGATGTCTCTACTTTGTCTAATCTAAATTTCTTCTTCCATCTCCTACTGGTTTTAGTTGATGTGATTTTTACATTCTTCAAATACGATCTTAGGTCCACTGCTATATGAATAAGAATATATTATAAATATTTAACTTATTTGTTTTTGGCGGGTTTTTTTTTTTTTTGACATTGTAAGAGCCTAGGCAAATCCTACAGGAATTATTTGGCAAAAGTGAATATACAACACTTTCAGAATTTTTTTTAAAAAGCAAGTAGATTAATAGTTAGGATATTAAGCTTATGGTTCTCAGCTCCATGGATCCCCCAGCCAAAAGCAAGATAAGAGAAGGGAAACTTAGTTTCCCAGCTGAATTTAGATTAATAAGAGCATTTTTATATCAGAATGTCTACCTGTACAATTAGTCAAATTTCCCAATTGGGCTGCTATTTCAGCATCTCTTAGGAAGAAGAAGAAGAGGGGAAGAAACACTGGGTTTAGATGAGTTTAACTCCTATTAAATTAAAAAAATTCATCAGGAATTTGGGGAAAATTCATCTTACACTAAAATCTTAAAATAAGAATGTTTCATGGATGTCTGAGGCCTTTAAATGAATTTTAATTTAATCTCTTTAGATGTTAATGGCTTTTGTGGGCAACACTGTTTTCTAAATGTCAGGGAATATGGGTTTCTGTAAGCACTAGTACTAGGGAAAAAACATTAAACTTGGCTCCTAACGTGAGCTTGGATGAGAACAAACGGGAAGTTTAAGGTCACAAATCGTGTTTAGATAAACAACACAGCACAGTTAATAATCTAGCCTTAATATGTATTAGAAGGTAATGTCACCAAGTGCACACAATCAGTAAGCACAAACTGAGCATGCTTAGCACCTCAATTCTCTTAGTATTTATTCAGTTTAAAAGGCAATTATGAATACAGCTTACTTGTGCCATTTTTCTTCATTAGGTCACATTATTATTATACACTATATTGTTAACATGATAAATATTGCATTTAAACATTTTCATTAGAAATAACTTATAAATGCTGATGCAACCAAATTGTGAGATATACAAAAAGTAGAGGTGGTGGAAGGGAAACATGGATAATGGTGGGCTAGAAAAAAGTTATTTTATGGGTATCAGAATTGAGAGAATTGCATACGTGGAGTGGATGAATAATTTTCCCTCAAGTTTGCATTCAAGTTGCATTCAAGTTTTCTAGCAAAGATATGAAAACTAATATGACTTTAATTACATGGTTATATTTTTACCTTTTTATATATAAATAAAAAAAACACCTTCCCTACTCTGATAAAAACACCATATGTTCATTTAAATTCTATTTAGCTTGAGGGTTTAAGGTATTAAGAAAAAGAGTGTGTTTTGGAGATATTGGGAATTAGTTTCTTTAAATAACAACAAAAAAGGAAAACCCAGTAAAAGAAACATCTGGGTCATGGCAATGCCAGAAATGAAAGAGAGTCAGAGGGTAGACCTACGGAAGGGAATATCTGAGTGATGTGTGAAAGATAAGTGGTCAGAGCAAAAGTAGGAGTAAGTGACTAAGAGGCCAGGAACATCCCAGATTGAAAAACATGACCAGTAGTTTTCTTTAGCAGGGAAGATGCTGAGAGCTATTAGTCTTCAAGAAAAATAGGGAAATGTTAAGAAAGTAATTAGTAACTTTAGATAATTAACATTTAGGTTAAATGCCTGGCCTCTAGAGCAGACCATACTAATCTTGACTCAGATCGCTGTTTTACCATGTTATCAGTGCAAACCTTAACCTCTCCATGCCTCAGTTTTCCTAATCTAGAAACCAGAATGATATTAATTGTATCTCTCCTGTAAGAATGTGCTGAGGACTAAATGGGTATATGCCTAGCATGTGTTGAGTGTTATCTACATATCTGCTATCATTATTATTATTTTACCCAAAAGATATGAAGGTTTTGGGAAAAAGAAAAATGTCTAAAGCAGATGGGGATATAATGAGAAAGAGAACTAAGCACAAGCAAGTTTTCAGATCAGTTGAGCTTATTAACAGGGAGTGATAAAAGCATTCAACGGAAACTCCAAGTTTTGTGTTGCTTTCCAACTTTCAGAGGTGAAGTTAAAGGTATATGTATTGTAAGAACCCTTAAAAAAATCTTAGTCAAGAAAGCTTGAGTGAATAGACTTTGTGTCACATTTTAGATGATATCTAATGATAATACTAGCCTTGGTTATTTGGGTGGGGTTAGGAAGAAGGCTTCCCAGGCTCTGTCTGGGTCCACTGATTTGCAAGTGAGCTAAGGAAGCTGCTGGGAAAATTACCTGACTTCAGAGCACAGGTGCAATACAGACCAAAACAGATGTGCATATCCATGTGCCTGACTGACTGCAGGAAACCTAAAGAAAGCCAAATTTCAGTCAACTATGATGGGGCCCCTGAGAGAGAATTCATGCTGAGGGAAGAAAAATCACAGTGCACCGAAGGGGCCTAATGTTACAAGCAGCAAGTAGATTCAAGAGCAGTGTTTCACCTTTCCTGGAAATCCATTCTGTTCTGCTCACATCCTGGTGGCATAAGGGTGGCCACATAGAAAGACTTATGTTCATCATATGAATAAACCATTTCATTAAATTCTGTAACACTTTTGGCCCTAAGCATACCCCAGAGGAAGGGGAGATGCGTTTTTCCCTCTTGTTTCAAGAGACTGTCATGTCATGAGGAACTAGAGCAGAGCTCTTCAACAGAAATTTCTGCAGTGATGGAAATGTTCTTACCTGTGCTGTCCAAGACGGTTGTCACTAGACATGTGGCTAATTAGCACTTGAAGTATGGCTGCTAGTGTGACTAAGGAAATGAATTTTTAATTTTATTTAATTTTAATTAACTTAAACTTATTATTTATGTATTTTTAACATCTTTATTGGAGTATAATTGCTTTACAATGGTGTGTTAGTTTTGGCTTTATAACAAAGTGAATCAGCTATATATATACATATATCCCCATATCCCCTCCCTCTTGCGTCTCCCTCCCACCCTCCCTATCCCACCCTTCTAGGTAGTCACAAAACACTGAGCTGATCTCCCTGTGCTATGTGGCTGCTTGCCCCTAGCTATTTATTTTACATTTGGTAGTGTATATATGTCCATGCCACTCTCTCACTTCGTCCCAGCTTCCCCTTACCCCTCCCTGTGTCCTCAAGTCCATTCTCTACGTCTGCATCTTTATTCCTGTCCTGCCCCTAGGTTTTTCAGAACCATTCTTTTTTTTTTTTTTTTTTTTTTTTTAGATTCCACATATATGTGTTAGCATGTGGTATTTGTTTTTCTCTTTCTGACTTACTTCACTCTGTATGACAGACTCTAGGTCCATCCACCTCACTCCAAACAACTCAATTTCGTTTCTTTTTATGGCTGAGTAATATTCCATTGTATATAGGTGCCACATCTTCTTTATCCATTCATCTGTCGATGGACACTTAAGTTGCTTCAATGTCCTGGCTATTGTAAATAGTGCTGCAATAAACATTGCGGTACATGTCTCTTTCTGAATTATGGTTTTCTCAGGGTATATGCCCAGTAGTGGAAGTGCTGGATCGTATGGTAGTTCTATTTTTAGTTTTTTAAAGAACCTCCATACTGTTCTCCATAGTGGCTGTATCAATTTACATTCCCACCAACAGTGCAAGAGGGTTCCCTTTTCTCCACACCCTCTCCAGCATTTATTGTTTGCAGATTTTTTGATGATGGCCATTCTGACTGGTGTGCGGTGATACCTCATTGTAGTTTTGATTTGCATTCCTCTAATGATTAGTGATGTTGAGCATCCTTTCATGTGTTTGTTGGCAATCTGTATATCTTCTTTGGAGAAATGTCTATCTAGGTCTTCTGCCCATTTTTGGATTGGGTTGTTTGTTTTTTTGATATTGAGCTGCATGAACTGCTTATAAATTTTGGAGATTAATCCTTTGTCAGTTGTTTCATTTGCAAATATTTTCTCCCATTCTGAGAGTTGTCTTTTCATCTTGTTTATGGTTTCCTTTGCTGTGCAAAAGCTTTGAAGTTTCATTAGGTCCCATTTGTTTATTTCTGTTTTTATTTCCATTTCTCTAGGAAGTGGGTCAAAAAGGATCTTGCTGTGATTTATGTCATAGAGTGTTCTGACTATGTTTTCCTCTAAGAGTTTTATAGTGTCTGGTCTTACATTTAGGTCTTTAATCCATTTTAAGTTTATTTTTGTGTATGGTGTTAGGGAGTGTTCTAATTTCATTATTTTACATGTAGCTGCCCAGTTTTCCCAGCACCACTTACTTAAGAGGCTGTCTTTTCTCCATTGTATATTCTTGCATCCTTTATCAAAAATAAGGTGACCATAGGTGCATGGGTTTATATCTGAGTTTTCTATGCTGTTCCATTAATCTATATTTCTGTTTTTGGTGCCAGTACCATACTGTCTCTATTACTGTACCTTTGTAGTAAAGTCTGAAGTCAGGGAGCCTGATTCCTCCAGCTCTGTTTTTCTTTCTCAAGATTGCTTTGGCTATTCGGGGTCTTTTGTGTTTCCATACAAATTGTGAAATTTTTTGTTCTAGTTCTGTGAAAAATGCCATTGGTAGTTTGATAGGGATTGCACTGAAACTGTAGATTGCTTTGGACAGTATAATCATTTTCACAATGTTGATTCTTCCAATCCAAGAACATGGTATATCTCTCCATCTGTTTGTACCATCTTTAATTTCTTTCACCAGTGTCTTATAGTTTTCTGCATACACGTCTTTTGTCTCATTAGGTAGGTTTATTCCTAGGTACTTTTTGTTGTTGTTGTTGCAATGGTAAATGGGAGTGTTTCCTTAATTGCTTTTTCAGATTTTTCAGCATTAGAGTATAGGAATGCAAGAGATTTCTGTGCATTAATTTTGTATCCTGTTACTTTACCAAATTCATTGATTACCTTAGTAGCTTTCTGGTAGCATCTTTAGGATTCTCTATATATACTATTATGTCATCTGCAAACAGTGACAGCTTTACTTCTTCTTTTCCGATTTGGATTCCTTTTATTTCTTTTTCTTCTCTGATTGCTGTGGCTAAAACTTCCAAAACTATGTTGAATAATAGTGGTGAGAGTGGGCAACCTTGTCTTGTTCCTGATCTTAGAGCAAATGGTTTCAGTTGTTCACCATTGAGAATGATGTTGGCTCTGGGTTTGTCATATACAGCCTTTATTATGTTAAGGTAAGTTCCCTCTATGCCTACTTTCAGGAGGGTTTTTATCATAAATGGGTGTTGAATTCTGTCAAAAGCTTTTTCTGCATCTATTGGTTTTTCTCTTTCAATTTGTTACTATGGTGTATCACATCGATTGATGTGCGTATACTGAAGAATCCTTGCATTCCTGGGATAAACCCCACGTGATCATGGTGTATGGTCCTTTTAATGTGCTGTTGGATTCTCTTTGCTAGTATTTTGTTGAGGATTTTTGCAACTGTGTTCATCAGTGATATTGGCCTGTAGTTTTCTTTCTTTGTGACATCTTTGTCTGGTTTTGGTGTCAGGGTGATGGTGGCCTTGTAGAATGAGTTTGGGAGTGTTCTTCCCTCTGCTATATTTTGGAAGAGTTTGAGAAGGATAGGTGTTAGCTCTTCTCTAAATGTTTGATAGAATTTGCTTGTGAAGCCATCTGGTCCTGGGCTTTTGTTTGTTGGAAGATTTTTAATCACAGTCTCATTTTCAGTGCTTGTGATTGGTCTGTTTATATTTCCTATTTCTTCCTGGTTCAGTCTCAGCAGGTTGTGCTTTTCTAAGAATTTGTCCATTTCTTCCAGGTTGTCCATTTTATTGGCATATAGTTGCTTGTAGGAATCTCTCATGATCCTTTGTATTTCTGTAGTGTCAGTTGTTACTTCTCCTTTTTCATTTCTAATTCTATTGATTTGAGTCCTCTACCTTTTTTTCTTGATGAGTCTGGCTAATGGTTTATCAATTTTGTTTATCTTCTCAAAGAACCAGCTTTTAGTTTTATTGATATTTGCTATCGTTTCCTTAATTTCTTTTTCATTTATTTCTGATCTGATCTTTATGATTTCTTTCCTTCTACTAACTTTGGGGTTTTTTTGTTCTTCTTTCTCTAATTGTTTTAGGTGTAAGGTTAGGTTATTTATTTGAGATGTTTCTTGCTTCTTGATGTAGGCTTGTATTGCTATAAACTTCCCTCTTAGAACTGCTTTTGCTGCATCCCACAGTTAACTTAAATTTAAATAGTCATGTGTGGTTAGTTGCTACTCTATTAGACAGCACAGATTAAAGCATCACCAGTCAACAATAAAGTGCCTGGGAAGCTGCACTGTCACCAAGGTAAAGCAAGTCAGTTGCTCTGTAGTTAAAAATTTGCAGCCTAGTGTCAACGGTCTGACTTGTATCCTAGTTCCATCTCTTATCAACAAGGTAAAAAGTTACCCTGGGAAACGTGTGGGACTTCTAACTCATGCTTGGTATTTAGAAAGTTGGAAAAGCATGCTCTTACCCTCACAAAAACAGAACAAAAAATACTGAACAATTTGAAAAATTCATAACTCCTCCTGAACTCATCAGAGAGTTGAAACTTCAGGGAAACCAACTAACTGGATATTTAAGGAAAGACAGGTGTCTTTGACGAGAGTCAGAACACCAACACTTGCTTACCTAAGGAAAATGCAGTCAGACACTGGGAAGAATTCAAACAAAACCTTTAAGAAATTGATAAAGGCCAAACATGGGCTCATGAGAGAATACAGACCCCTTAGAGGCTACAGATATGAGGGTATTTTACACCTCCTAACGGGCTCTTTGCCATGGACCTCAAAAATTGGAGAGAGTCTGAAGAGAGACTTCCTCATGGTACAGACCCAGTGAGGGTTACAGCAGTCACTCAGATTCTTTCCCCAATCTCTCCTAGAGATCCAAAGCTTTAGAATGATATGAGAAGAGCAATAAACACTGTCACCACTGGACCCTGATGAAACCCATTTCAGCTAGGTGAAGGAAACAAAAAAAATACCTTTACCCATAGTAAAGAGATAGGAATACATGCTTGGCCCAGACGTACAGCCCGAAAGGGGGCAGGAGTACCAGGAAAGCTACACCTCTGGGACTCAGAGACACAGTACCTGCCAAACAGTGAGGCTTAATCACAATAGATAATGTCCCTATTCTACCCTTACCCCCAACCAGACTAAGAAGTGTTGAATAACAAGTAACCCTGGTTACTTGCTGGAGGAGGAGCAAGAACATGAAAAGAGGACATCTCTGAGACACAGTATAAAGGGAACACCTAAAACTAAGAATGAAGCAAATATTAAGAACAACTTCTGGTGAACTAGTCCCCACCTTAAACACAAGGCAACTCCAGAGAAATCTGTAGTCTATGGTACACTGAGTAATCATAGCAACAACAAACAAACCTAGCTCAACTCCTAAACAGATTAACTCTCATACCTACACTAAAAGGGAATAAAAGATGTGCCCATTTCCAAGCATAAAAACTATCTGTTTCTATCATTCTATGCAAGATTTTTGGCTTTCAACAACAACAAATGTATATAAGGCATATAAAAAAGCAAAAATAAAAACTATATGTTATCAAAGACAAAGCAATTAACAGACTCAGATACAGATGTAGAGAGATATTGGAACTATCATACAAGGAATTTAAAATAACTATAATTAATATATTAAAGGCTCTAATAGAAAAGGTGGACTACATGCAAGATCAGATAGGTAATTTCAACAGAGAAATGGAAGCTATTAGAAAAAAATCAAATGGAAGTTCTAGAAATGAAAAACATAGTAATAGAGATCAAGAATGCCAGTTTCACCAGTAGTTTTGACACAGTCAAGGGGAAAAAAATATCAAAGTATTGGAAAGTAAGTCAATAGAAAGTACCCAAACTGAAACACACAGAAAAACAGAAAAAAGTGTAGGAAAACAATCAAAGGATTCAAGAGCTAAGGAACAGTATCAAACTACCTAACATAAATATAATTAGAATCCCCAAAGAAGAAGATAAAGAGAACAAGGCACAGAAAATATTTGAAGAAGTAATGATCAAGAATTTTTGAAAAGTAAGGACAGACACCAAACTACAGATCTACAGAGAAAACCAAGCAGGATGTAAGAAAGGAAGGAATGAAGGAATAAAGGAAGGAAGGGGGAAGGAGGGAAGGAAAAAAAACAAAAAATAAAGTTGTTTCTACTCTGTGTGCCTCGACATTCTTATCTGTAAATTAGATATAGTAGCATTATTTGTTCTGAGAATTAGATGGGAAAATTCATGTAAAACAATTAGAAGAGTGCCTGAAACATAGTAAATACTCAGTAAATGTTATTATGCAAGAGCAGCAAAGTTTAATCATGGTGGTTTCACAATCAGTAACAGATTTTTACTGGTAACTCAAGGTCATTGTCTGGGAGTCCTTGTATACCTGGCCATAAGAGCTATAAGACTAAAAGTAGACACATGTAAGTTACAAGTCGGGATTCTCAAAAATACTTTGAAAATGGAACTCTGCAAGTGGCTGAATTGTCTACATGAGTGAGAGCTTAGAGTTAGCAAGAAAGTCATATTAATGTGAATAAGATTCCAAACACACAGGGACTTCCCTGGTAGTCCAGTGGTTAAGAATCCGCCTTCCAATGCAGGGGATGCGGGTTTGATCCCTGGTCAGGAAATTAAGATCCCACATGACGTGGGGCAACTAAGCCCACATGCCGCAGCTACTGAGCTCACTCAGTCTGGAGCTCATGCGCCACAATGAGGAGCCCAGGTGCCACAGCTGAGGATCCTGCATGCTACAGCTGAGGATCCTGCATGCTGCAGCAAAGATCCCATGTGCCGCAACTAAGACCCGACACAGTCAAAAATAAAAATAAAATAAATAAATATTAAAAAAAAAAAAGATTCCAAGTACAGGATGAGGATCCATGGGACACTAAATATTTACAACATGACAGGCATTATGCTATAGACTCTTTACAGATTTTATTTCATATCTTTCCAATAGCAATTCTCCAGGGTAGTTATTAGTATTATTCCCACTTTACAAATGAGGCTCAGAAAGATTAAGAGATTTCCTCAAAGCCAAAATCCTAATAACCAGTAGTGTCAAGTTTTGGATCCAGACCTGACTATATCTAAAGCCAAAATTCTATCCTAAATGTTACTCTTCATCCCTGTTATTTGCTCTTTTTGAGTGCTCAAATTCACTTAATTCCTGGACCTACTTTAAACTATATAGAATCAGCACTTAGAGGTATACCTCAAAGATATTGTGGATTTAGTTTCAGATCACTGCAGTAAAGCAAATATTTCAATAAAGTAAGTCACACAACTTTTTTGGTTTCCCAGTGCATGTAAAAGTTATGTTTACACTGTATGGTGTAGTATATGTAGTTTATTAAGTGTGCAATATCATTATGTCTAAAAAAACAATGTACATATCTTAATTTAAAAATACTTTATTGCTAAAAAATGCTAACCAACATCTGAGCCTTTGGTGAGCCATAAACTTTTTGCCAGTTATTGCCTTGATGTTGATAGCAGCTGACTGATCAGGGTAGAGGCTGCTGAAGGTTTGGGTGGCTGTAGCAATTTCTTTTTTTTTAATTGTTATTTTTATTTTATTTTTTAAATTTTTACTAAGATATAGGAGGATAGTTGATTAACAATTTTGTGTTAATTTCAGGTGTACGGCAAAGTGATTCAGTTATACATATACAAGTATCTATTGTTTTTCAAGTTCTTTTCCCATTTAGATTATCACAGAGTATTGAGCAGAGTTCCCTGTGCTACACAGTAGGTCCTTTTTGATTATTTATTTTAAATATAGCAGTGTGTGGGCTTCCCTGGGGGTACAGTGGTTAAGAATCCACCTGCCAATGCAGGGAACATGGGTTCGAGCCCTGGTCCGGGAAGATGCTGCGTAGCAACTAAGCCTGTGCACCACAACCACTGAGCTTGCATTCTAGAACCCACGAGCCACAACTACTGAGCCCACGTGCCACAACTACTGAAGCCTGCATGCCTAGAGCCCATGCTCTGCAACAAGAGAAGCCACCACAATGAGAAGCCCGCACACCACAACGAAGAGTAGCCCCCACTTGCTGCAACTAGAGAAAGCCTGCAGGCAGCAACAAAGACCCAATGCAGCCAAAAATAAATAAATAAAAATAAAACAAATTTATTAAAAATATATATATATAGCAGTGTGTACATATCAATCACAACTCTCAAGCTATCCTTCCCCTCCACTTAAAATAAGACAACAGTGAAGTTTGCCACATCACTGACTTTTCCTTTCATGAACAACTCCTCTGCAGTATGCAATACTGCTTGATAACATTTTACTCATGGTAGAACTTCTTTCAAAACTGGAGTCAACTGGCTTTTCCTGCCTAGCTGGCTCATTCCTACAGACCAGGGAGAAGTTTCCCAGAAAAAAATGCCCAGTGTGCTGCGGGGCCCTGGAGCTTCCCAGAGCCACTGCATGTAATTATTAGAAGCAGCAATCCAAAGTTCTACCAAGCCGCTATAAATTTATCACTCTTAACAGCCCTGCAGCCTGTGGAATGGAAACCACAATCACAGAAATTTAAATAAAATGAGAGGGCAGAGGAATATGTTCCAGATGAAGAAACAAGATAAAAACCCAGAAGAACAACTAAGTGAAGTGGAGATAGGCAATCTAGCTGAAAAACAATTCAGAGTAGTGATAGTAAAGATGATCCAAGATCTCAGGAAAAAAATGGAGACACAGACTAAGAAGATACAAGAAATTTTTAACAAAGAGCTAGAAGATATAAAGAATAAACAAACAGAGATAAACAATACAATAACTGAAATGAAAAATACACTAGAAGGAATCAATAGCAGAATAAATGAGGCAGAAGAACAGACAAGTGAGCTGGAAGACAGAATCGTGGAATCACTGTTGCAGAACAGAGTAAAGAAAAAAGAATGAAAAGAAATGAGGATAGTTTAAGAGACCTCTGGGACAACTTTAAATGCACAAACATTCACATTATAGGGCTCCCAGAAGGAGAAGAGAGAGAGAAAGGGCCTAATAAGAAGATATTTGAAGAGATAATAGCTGAAAAGTTCCCTAACATGGGAAAGAAAACAATCACCCAAGTCCAAGAAGCGCAGAGAGTCCCATACAGGATAAACCCAAGGAGGAACACACTGAGACACATATTAGTCAAACTGACAAAAATTAAAGACAAAGAGAAAATATTAAAAGCAACAAATAACATGCAAGGAAATCCCCATAAGGTTATCAGCTGATTTTTCAGCAAAACCTCTACAGGCCAGAAGGGAGTGGCACAATATATTTAAAGTGATGAAAGGGAAAATCCTACAACCAATAATACTCTACCTAGCAAGGCTCTCATTCAGATTCAATGAAGAAATCAAAAGCTTTATAGACAAACAAAAGCTCAGAGAATTCAGCACCACCAAACCAGCTTTACAACAAATGCTAAAGGAAAAGAAAAGGCCACAATAAGAAACAAGAAAATTAAGAATGGAAAAGCTCACCGGTAAAGGTAAACCTACAGTAAAGGTAGGAAATCATCCACACACAAACATGATATCAAAACCAGCAATCATGTGAAGAGTAGAGTACAAATGCAGGATATTGGAAATGCATTTGAAATTAAGAGACCAGCAACTTAAAACAATCTTGCTTATATATAGACTGCTATATAAAAACCTCATGGTAACTACAGACCAAAAATCTCCAATAGACAGACACACAAAAAAGAAAAAAGAATCCAAACACAACACTCAAGTTAGTCATCAAATCACAAGAGTAGAGAACAAGAGAGGAAAGGAAGAAAAAAGACCTACAAAAACAAATCCAAAACAATTAACAAAATGGCAATAAGACCATACATATCGATAATTACCTTAAATGTAAACGAATTAAATGCTCCAACCAAAAGACATAGATTGGCTGAATGGATGCAAAAACAAGACCCATATATATGCTGTTTACAAGGGACCCACATCAGATCTAGAGACACATACAGACTGAAAGTGAGGGGATGGAAAAAGGTACTCCATGGAAATAAAAATCAAAAGAAAGCTTCAGTAGCAATACTAATATCAGACAAAATAGACATTAAAATAAAGACTGTTACAAGAACCAAAGAAGGACACTACATAATGATCAAGGGATCAATCTAAGAAGAAGATATAACAATTGTAATACATATGCACCCAACATAGGAGCGCCTCAATATATAGGCAGATGCTAACAGCCGTAAAAGGAGAAATCGACAGTGACACAACAATAGCAGGAGACTTTAACACCCCACTTTCATCAATGGACAGATGATCCAGACAGAAAATCAATAAGGAAATACAGGCCGGATACTGTAAAACTCTTAGAGGAAAATATAGGCAGAACACTCTCTGACATAAATTGCAGCAATATCTTTTTGGATCCACCTCCTAGAGTAATGAAAATAAAAACAAAAATAAACAAATGGGACCTAATTAAACTTACAAGCTTTTGCATAGCAAAGGAAACCAAAATCAAGATGAAAAGACAACCCACAGAATGGGAGAAAATATTTGCAACCGATGTGACCGACAAGGGATTAATCTCCAAAACATACAAACACCTCCTGCAGCTCAATATCAAAAAACCAAACAACCCAAACAAAAAAAATGGGCAGAAGATCTAAATAGACATTTCTCCAAAGAAGATATACAGATTGCCAACAAACACATGAAAGGATGCTCAGTATCACTAATCATTAGAGAAATGCAAATCAAAACTAAAGTGAGGTATCACCTCACACCTGTCAGAATGACCATCATCAAAAAATCTACAAACAATAAATGCTGGAGAGGCTGTGGAGAAAAGGCAACCCTCTTGCACTGTTGGTGGGAATGTAAATTGATACAGCCACTATGGAGAACAGTATGGAGCTTCCTTAAAAAACTAAAAATAGAGCTACCAAAGGATCCAGCAATTCCACTCCTGGGCATATATCTGGAGAAAACCAAAATTCAAAAAGATATATGCACCCCAATGTTCACTGCAGCACTATTTACAATAGCCACAACATGGAAGCAACCTAAATGTCTAACGACAGAGGAATGGATAAAGAAGATGTGGTACGTATATGCAATATTACTCAGCCATAAAAAAAGAATGAAATAATGCCATTTGCAGCAATATGAATGGACCTAAAAATTATCATACTAAGTGAAGTAAGTCAGACAGAGAAAAACAAATATCATATGATATCACTTACGTGTGAAATCTAAAAAAAAAAAAAAAATGATACAAATGAATTTATTTACAAAACAGAAATAGACTCAGACTTTGAAAACAAACTTATGGTTACCAAAGGGGAAAGGTGGGGAGGAGGGATAAATTAGGAGTTTGGGATTAACATATACACACTACTATATATAAAATAGGCAATCAACAAGGATGTACTGTATAGCACAGGGAACTCTCCTCAGGATTGTGTAATGACCTAAATGGGAAAAGAATCTGAAAAACAATGGATGTGTGTATATGTATAACTGAATCACTCTGCTGTACACCTGACACTAACAGAACATTGTAAATCAACTATACTCCAATATAAAATAAAAGATAGATAAAAACAAAATTGGAGTCAATCCTCTCAAACCCTGAAACTGCTTTATCAACTAAGTTTATGTAATTTTCTAAATCCTTTGTTGTCATTTCAGCAAACTTCACTGCATCTTCACCAGGGGTAGACTCCATCTCAAGAAACCACTTTCTTTGCTTATCAGTAAGAAGCAACTCCTTATCCTGAGATTGTAGCAATTCAGTTACATCTTTGGGCTCCACTTCTAATTCTAGTTCTCTTGCTATTTCTACCACATCTACAGGAACTTCCTCCACTAAAGTCTTGAATCCCCAAAAGTTAGCCATGAGGGTTGGAATGAACTTCTTCCAAACCCCTGTTAATGTCCATATTTGTACCTCTTCTCATGAATCACAGATGTTCTTAATGGCATCTAGAATGGTGAATCCTTTCCAGAGATTATCAATTAATTTTTCCCAGATTCATCAGAGGAATCACTGTCTACAGCAGCTATAGCCTTACAAAATGTATTTCTTAAATAATCAGACTTAGAAGTTGAAATGACCCATTGATCCACGGACTGCAGAATGGATGCTGTGTTAACAGACATAAAAAAATATTAATCTCATTGTACATCTCCATCAGAGTTCTTGGGTGACCAGGTACATGGTCAATGAGCAGTAATATTTTGAAAGAATCTTCTTTTCTGAGCAGTAGTTCTCCACAGTGGTCTTAAAATATTCAATAAACCATGTTGTAAACACATGTGCTGTCATCCAGGCTTTGTTGTTCCATTGATAGAGCATGGGCAGTGTAGACTGAGCATAATTCCTAAGGATTTTCAGAATGGTCAATGAGCACCAGCTTCAACTTAAAATCACCATCTGCATTAACCCCTGACAAGAGAGTCAGCCTGTCATTTGAAGCTTTGAAGCCAGGCATTGACTTTTCCTCTCTAGCTATGAAAGTCCTAGATGGCGTCTTCTTCCAATAAAAGGCTGTTTGTCTACATTGAAAATCTGTTATTAAGCGTAGCCACCTTCATTAATTATCTTAGCTAAATCTTCTGGATATCAGCTGCAGCTTCTACATTAGCACTTGTTGCTTTACCTTACACTTTTATGTTGTAGAGACAGCTTCTTTCCTCAAACCTCACGAGCCAACCTCTGCTAAATTCAAACTTTTCTTCTGCAGCTTCCTCACCACTCTCAGCTTTCACAGAATTGAAGAGAATTGGGACTCTAGAATATACTTTTTTTTTTAAATTTATTTAATTTATTTATTTTTGGCTGCATTGGGTCTTCGTTGCTGTGCACAGGCTTTCTCTAGTTGTGGCGAGCAGGGGCCACTCTTCGTTGCGGTGCGCGGGCCTCTCACTGCAGTGGCCTCTCTCGTTGTGGAGCACGGGCTCCAGGAGCGCAGGCTTCAGTAGCTGTGGCGCATGGACTCAGCAGCCGTGGCTCGCGGGCTCCAGAGCGCAGGCTCAGCAGTTGTGGCGCATGGGCTTAGTTGCTCCGTGGCATGTGGGATCTTCCCTGACCAGGGCTCGAACCCGTGTCCCCTGCCTTGGCAGGCGGATTCCCAACCACTGCACCACCAGGGAAGCCCTAGAATATACTTTTGCTAAAGAGACTCTTGTAGCTGGTTTGATCATCTATCCAGACCACTGAAAGTTTCTCCATATCAGCAATAAGGCTGTTTAGCTTTCGTATCATTCATGTATTCACTGCAGTAGCACTTATAATGTCCTTCAAGAACCTTTCCTTTGTATTCACAACTTTTCTAGCTGTTTGGTGTAAGAGGCTTAGCTTTCAGCGTATCTTGGCGTTTGACATGCCTTCCTCACTGAGCTTAATCATTTCTAGCTTTTGATTTAAAGTGAGATATATGAGTTTTCCTTTTACTTGAACACTTAGAGGCCATTGTAGGGTTATTAATTGGCCTAATTTCAATATTGTTGTATCTCAGGGCATAGGAAGGCCTGAGGACAGGGAGAGAGACAGGGAAACGGCTGGACAGTGGATCAATCAGAACACACACATTTATCAGTTAAGTTTGCCATCTTACATGGGCACAGTTCATGGCACCCCAAAACAATTATAATAGTAACATCAAAGATCACTGATCACAGATCACCATAACAAATATAATAATGATGAAAAAGTTTGAAATATTGCAAAAATTACCAAAATGTGACACAGAGACATGAAGTGAGCAAATGCTGTTGCAAAGAATGGTACCAACAGGCTTGCTCAACACAAGGCTGCCACAATCCTTCAATCTGTAAAAACCGCAGTAGCTGCAGAGCTCAATAAAACAAGGTATGCCTGTACTTGACTTAAGTGTCCTGGTTCATCTTCATATCTGTTACTCATAAAACTTCTAAGTAACATAAAAAGTCTTATTCACCCCTCCAACGTTTACTGAAGTCTTATTATGCCCTAGCCACTGAACTTTATACAGGTTAATTATGTCTTTATACTTTATACAGGTTAATTATCTCATTTAATCTATACAAATACCTCACAAAGGAGATATGAGTAAACACATTCTACAGATTAAAAAACTGAGGAGTGTAGTTATCAGTAAACACATTCTACAGATTAAAAAATTGAGGAGTGTAGTAGACACTTTTTGTGCCCCTCCAATACCCCCTCAATCCTCACCATTCCATCACACAATAATCTGATTACTTACAGCTACAATCACCTGTGACTCTGCCAGGGAGCTGCCTCAATCACTGACTGATGGAAATGGTAGACAAATACTCCTCCTTTCATGCCCCTGGCAGTGGGAGAGATGGGCCAGATGCTGAGGAGTGATCTGCCCTCGCTCCAAAGTTCCCTACCATAGTGGTAACTTGATTGCGAATGCACGTATATTGACTTCCTTGCCTTGCCTGCTTCACTTCTCCCTTCTTTTGTCAATTGTTTCTATAATCACTTTCCAATAAATTACCTGTACTCAAATCCTTGTCACAGGGTCAGCTTCTGGAGAAACTCAAAGTAAGTCGCACTAGTGCCTGACCAAATTTTAAACCTAAATGTTAGGCAGAATTTTCAACCTGGCTCCATATTATAACTATCTGAAAAACAATTTTAAATACTGAGCTAGGGCCCCACGCACAAAGATTTTGATTCAGTGGTCTGGGTGGGGCCAGAGATCACTTTATTCAAAATGCTCTCTAGATGATTCTACTGTGTAGCCAGGGTTGAGAACCTCTTCTCTTCAAGTGTGTTCCCGCTGCAATAATGTGATGATATGTGGCTCACTCTTCCAGTGGGCTATGAGTATCTCGGTGGTAGAAGTTTTATCTTATTCATCTTTTTATCTCAGGTTCTAGATTGGCACATACTATGTATTCTTTAAATATCTGTTGAATGAAAAGAATTTATTCAAGTAATGTTATTTGGGGAACAGCTCTTGTGGTGGTTTTTAAAATATATCCACACATTCTCTGATACTCCTCCTTTCAAGAAGTGGAGCTTAATTCTCCTCCCCTTGAGTATGAACTGGACTTAGTCACTCATTTATAATGAACAGAATATGGCAGAAGTAATGATATTTCACTTCTGAGATTAGGTTATAAAAGACCGTAGCTTCCATCTTGGGTGCTTGTGTGCGCTCACTCTTTCTCTGACTCTCGCTCTCTCACTCTCTCTCAGATGCTCACTCTCAGGGAAGACATGTGGTGGGCAGCCCTATAAGAGACCCAAATGGTAAGGAACTGAAGCCTCCTGCCAATAGCCATGTGAATAAATTGGATCCTTCAGCCCCAGTCAAGTCTTCAGAGACTACAGCCCTGGCTGACAGCTTAACTGCAACTTCACTAAAGACCCTGAGCCAGAAGGCCAGCTAAACAACCCATCAGAAAATGTGTGATATAATAAATGTTTGTTGTGTTAAGCTGTTCAATTTTGGAATAATTTGCTATGCAAAAAACAGATAATGAATAGAGCTCTTCACCAGGTTATACCAAGCCAAGAGTCTCTGGGCTATGTAAATTGGCTGGTAATCTAGGTTCATTCTGGGAACAAGATGACCCAACCACAATCCACAAATATTTCCAGAAAAAAAAGTGTAAGACTAAAGATATTTAGTAAAATATTTTTTGTAAAATATTTGGATATTTGTAAAAATACCATACCAGAGGAAAGTTTTCATAAATGAACTCACCTATCACATCACACCTCATCCTCAGGAGAGGCCATACCGTAGCTCTGTCAAGTTAACCCAGTTCCATTTGGGATATAGTTCTGAGTCTGCCATGACAAAAAAGAGTTTCTGTTGGCCACTGTGTCCTTAACACAGTCTACTCAGTAAGAGAAGTTCTGCTGCTACTCTTTAGGACCACAAGTTATAGAGTACTTGCTTATTATTTAAATCTTAGTAAAAATGAAAGACTTCTTATAACAAGGAAAAAATTTTTAAGATCTAGATTGCCTGTTTTTGGTGGCAGATCTTCTTTCTACATAGAGGTGAATAGTCTACATAGAGGTGAATAGAAAATGTCTTAGATCAGGTCTCCTAAAAGTAGATCCTAAGCCTGCAGTTGATTCATCAAGGAAGTATTCACAGGAGAAGGTAGTAAGGGAGTGGGAGAAGCAGGACAGGGAAGAGGAAGAAGGCAAACAAGGCTGAGGTTTCCCTCCTGAGCCTGACACTCACCCTGATCTTGGAGGGAACATTGTCCTAAAAAGCAAGGTGTCAGTGCCCAAGGCAATCCTTGGTGTTAGCAGTTAGTAGCAAACCCTGGAAAAGCTGGGGGGTGGGTGCACAGAGTGACTCAAGGGGATCTGGATGCGGACACAACAGAGTTTTCTATAGAGACTAACTGGACACTAGTAACATGCTTCCTTCTGTGTAGGATTGGTAGAATTAGCAAATAAAAACACAGGATGCCTGGTTAAATTTGAATTTCAGATAAACAATGAATAATTTTTTAGTGTAAGTATGTCCCAGGTATCCTGTATTTTCTTTGGAACCATATCTTTAGTGTTTTCTTCTCTATTTTTACCAAATGAAACAGACTTCAGTAGTCTGGAGGGTGTTTCTTAAAGTCAGCAGGCACCCCATAATAACAATTAATCAGTTCAAAAGTATACTCTTACTGTTTATACAATGCCAAAATATCAAACATAAAACAGGGGATGTCCAAATATTCCACCCATCCATCCATCCACCCACTGACCTAGCCATTCCATAAACATTTACTACCTACCAGGAACAGTGCTGCATGCAGGGAACACAATAGTGAGCAAAGGACTCTATGTCTGTCCTAATGGGGCTAATGATTGCAAATATCTAAATACATGGTCATATTTTAAACCTCCATAGATATTTGATATCCTATAAACATATTCTGAACCTAAAAGTAAACATTGCTTATGTGGTCTACATTATTTTCCTTGAAATGCTCGTTTGCATTCATTTGGAAGTGATGGGTAGAGGAGGATATCACTGTTTACATATTCAACTCATTTGATTTTATGTGTCATTTGACCAATATGAGTTAATCTAATTTTACCAGTTAAAGAAGTATAGACGTTAACTCCCAGGTGTGTGCTAGAAAGAACTCTCTAAGTGTAATTTGCTTGTTTTGGGGATTAGGCACCTCAAGAGCATGCCACAAGTGTATTATATTTTAATATTACAATAAATAACTTGTTCAGAGAACAACGGTGCTGTCAAAGACAGTTTTCAACTAAAATAGTTCAGAAAAAGTCACAGGTGTTTTCAAAGTATTATACTCTATAATTTTATATCATGAATAAATCTATACCACCACCACCACAACCCCAAAGGCTTTTTAAACTGTTCTCCTGGTATCCCAGTATGTACAATTTCTACCTTTAGTTAGAATCAATAGCACAAATTTCCTCAGAGATAACAGACTTTTGATATGTTGCCAGTTTGTGTCCTCAATTCCCTAATTTCATTCAAAAGTGCAATATTCTTTAATCTGCTATTGCGGAAGGACTCTGCATCCACTGCAGGCCTATTTAGCAACAACCGGGGGAAGAAATTATTATTTTTAAGTACCTTTGCAAACAAATCACAAAATATAGAACCTTGCTGAGTCCCTTTATTTCAGTTAATATAAAAATTGCTTCAGTGTTACTTACCTTCTTTTCCAGAATTTGAAAGAAAAAAAATCAGAGAAATAAACAACAACTGAGTCAACAGCAGCAGAAAATAATCACAAATATCTACATAAGAACACCTAATGGAGATTTTTAAAACGTAGGCCTCCTGTTTCTGCATGCTATTTCTAAATCTCATTTTGTCTCTCAGAATATTTAAGGAGACAAATTTTGGTAAAGAACAATGTCACCCCAAAGACCTGCCAGTGCTCCAGTGGGATATACATTTTGATAAAAGCTTAGCAGAGCTTTCTCTGCATAACATTTATCAAACTATCAGCAAAACTAAAAATGTCAGTCAGCCAGTTTCCTGCTTACTGGCCTAAGACCCTTCAAGAAGCAAACCAGTGCTTCCATGTCCCATCTATTTGCTCACTTGCAGTGACACAGAATTCTACGGTCCCTTGCTGGCCACAGTCTAATGGGAGTCAGCACTATGTAGAATTCCAAGGAAATTATCTAAAATGAATATCCTTGATCAATCAGTAAACAATTCTAAGATACTATCCAGGAAATTGTATAATATTCCCAAATGTATTCCAGGGGATACTAGTTTCAAGGACTCTAACAGATATTACATGGGGGAAAAAAAAAAAAGATCCCAAGGTCAAATGTTTGAAACACCTGAAAAAAAAATAGAAGGGTATTTTCCCCACTGAAGAAGGGTCTTTTAATGTGCTCATGTGTACTGTGACCCTTCAAAGGTGTGCACTTTGCAGTTTCCTCATCTTTTCTGAAGCCCAGAGCCTTTTTTCCATGGAGCATCTGAGGTGATCACTAACGTTTGGAAAGCACTCATCTCTGTGCTCCTCCATCCACTCCCCATGAAAATTTGAATTTTAAAAAAGGGTCCAAACCTGAACCAAAGGAATGAAATGCTGAAGCCTGAATTTCACTAGGTAGATAAACAATAGTTGGGGAAGATTTTGATGAGTTATTTCAACTTCACAGGGCTTCTGGTGACACATCTGCCACCAATAATTAGGGACAGCTCTGCTGGCACATACAGAGAAAAACCGTACTTCTTAGCCTGGGCTTTTGGAAGTAAAAGCTGCAATTCAGAGTTTGCTCTTATATTCAAATTATATTTTTTTCAAATTGTAAGGAACCACCTTTAATTTATTTTCTCCTAGGACTGAGACTTAATCTTCTAGGAACAAAAGGGAAAAGCTGTTAAACTATCATATGCAAATATACTCTTTAGACAGAGACTAGCTATTCTGCTACAATAGCCACATGGTAAAATTCAAAATTTGCCAAGTGTTCACTGCATTGAAGCATATGCAAATGACTATTCACATGAGGTCAAGCCAATCCATTTGCTCCTCCCAAAAAGTGTCCTATGGAATAGGTCATTTCATTTTTAAATGCTCAGTATACCTTGTGGCTCACACGCACATGAGACAAATTTGCTACATGGAATATTCATTTCCAAGGAGTAAGTTGTTTCTTACGCAGTCAACAGAACAGCAGCATTTGTAAACTCTGTTTAGAAAAAAATAATAATAAATCAGATATATTCACCAATTACTGCTTATTGGTGGAAGGCGGGAATATCCCCCCTCAACTAATATGTGTTCTGTTTTCTCCTTCCTTTTTTTTTTTTTTTTTAAAGTTTATTATTTATCTGCCAGGTCTCTGTGGTTCTTTTCTTATTGAAGAGGAGAGGAAAGAGTGCTGTCAATTTCAAAACAGTCTGCTACTGACACATTAGAAGGGGATTTAATTATTCTGGCATAAAAAAAGCTAGGGAAAGCAAAATAAATACATTGAATACAGACAGACTCTCAGCTACTCTAATTGCTTATGTGCTATAAGGGCTTTCAAATAATAAGTCCTTAAATAATAAATTGATATGGGAAAGAATAATGATACCCAGGTGCGAAACCTTAATCTGAAAGCTGGGGCACATACTCAATGGCATAATTGCCTCTATTACCACATTCTTGCCTAACATAAGGGTTTGAGTCATGGAAACTGGATAGAAATGAAAGACAAACTATGTTCAAATCAGAGGATCATACAATAGAGAGCAGGTACCTAAATAGCTACTTGAAATGTAAAAGCAAGCTTCAGTTTTATATGAGACATTCCATTTAAAGATATGCCACCCTCGGTCTAAGTTACAAAAGCAGAGTTAATAGTCCATTAAGAACTTGAATGTTCTTAGCCAAAAATCCTCACAGAAGGAACTTCTTTAATTTCCAAATAATAACTCAAGCTACTCTATTACAAGTAGCTTCTGTTTAAAAAAGATCCTCCTCTGTGCTACTCTTAAGTTCTCTGCCAGGTGGGTTACTCACTACAGACTTCTGAATTCACCCATTTTGTGTTTATCTTCTATTTTGTATATTCATACAGTAATTTACTTGAATGACTAACATATGACCTATGCTAGACAATGGTATTTCTGGAGTTCACACTACTTAATTCCAAAAGAGCACACTAATTGAAAAACAGATTCAGTCCAGTGCCAACATCTTTTGGATATGTTCTCTTAATTTTTCTCTTCATTATCAGGATTAAAGAATAGGATATCTCACCAGTCTACAATTCTGAAATACAAAAAGTTCTGAAACTTGAAAGTTTCTCCATAATTTATTTGTCAGCAAAACCTGACCATTCCTACATTTCACTGAAGAAATATTAATGTATTTGATTATATGACTTTGGCCCAACTCCTCTGTGGATGTTACAAAATATATGGTGTGTATACTATACTGCCTTTCTAAAATCTGAAAAATTCTTAACTATGGTATAAACCTGACCTAAGAATGTCAGAAGAGAGATTGCAATCCTGCTCATATATTATTGACTGAATTGCAATCTGACTTACCTATCAACACACATAAATGACAGAAGAGTGTGACAACTCATGCATTATAAGCAAGGTTGCTATAGTTGCTGTAACCATCTCTCCTGTGATATATAGCACGTGATCTGCATCTTATAGCTTGGGGTCTCTGGTATCACTGATAGATCGCTTCACTCCATTACAAGGTAATATTAACAAACCTGAGCCTAACATTCTTCCATCATTCAACTGCAGATTTTTTTTAAATGTAAGACGTTTATCAATTTCATTGTTGAGTATTTCTGATAGACTCTCAGATAAAGAATCCTCTACTATGTTTATAGATATATTTGTATTAAACATAACTAAACACAAGAAATTCTAGACTGTCACCTTGGGTATGGACCTGGAGTCAAAATTTTTTATTTTTACCTTAAATTCACGAATAGTTGAATTTTTTTATCTTGAACATGTATACTTTTATAATTAAAAATTAACTTCTATTTTAAATTAAAAAATTAACACTACTGTATTTTTTTGCCGCCTTTTACTATCTAGACATAGATATTATGCTCAGTCAACCTGTGGGGGAACTTTTCAGACACGTCTGATTAACACTGACTCTTTTCTGTTTCTCTTCTTCTCACTACATTTGAAGTTCCCTTTGTTTGAAACCTGTATAACTTCCTTCCTGCAGAGTGTGTAACAGATACCCTCCAGAACCACAAACAGAAGAAAATCATCCTTCCCCACATCACTCAAATTCTGTTTTAATATAACCAACGTGAGAATGAAGTGAACAAATGCTCAAATAGAGTCAGAGATGTCTATCATTGACAGCCAAGACAAAGTTATAGCACATTTTCAGAGCCATTTCAAAACAGTTCAAGATAAAATTTAACTGCTACAAGTATCCTACTCTACCCCTGTTCAGCACTCCAGAGTATAACTTTGAGAATTATCTACCTGAGGCATGCCAGTATTAAATACAGTGACACATAAGCATACAAGAAGAGTTCCCCTTCCTAACCTCAGCTCCGAAAGTAAAACCACACAGATTCTCTCTCCATGTGGATTTATAACAGTCTGGATTGAAGAATATGGACTAATGTTCTGTAGAACCTGAAAATCTATCTGTATTTTTCACAGAAATGTTTAGCAAACATAAAAATTTTGTTACATGTTTCTATCTCTTTGTGCATTATAATGTAGTACTTAAGGCTGTAGGTGATGAACCCAGATTCTTTAATTCCACCTATATTATAGACACTTCAGAATTACTGAGGTCCTTTCTGGGCCATGTTCTATAAAGAACCAACCTGTATTCCCCCCAGAAGTTCATACAGAAGCCTATCCCCTTCTCACTATTGTCTCAGATGATATAATTCCTCATAGACTTTTTTTCATTTCTTCAATCTAATCTTTAAGTGAGTTTTCCCAGGGTAACTACTTTGGGACAAGATGCCACCATATATGGATGTCTAAAACAAGGCTCTTGTCCATAAGAAGCTTAAAATCTGGTTAAAGTTATGTTATAAATCTTCCAATGTAATTATAGCTATATACATATGCAATGACACTTTAAAGAAAATATGCATGTCTGCACTGAAACATCAACTTTAAAAACCCTCACTATGACACAATGTTCCTACTTGGAAGTTTCCAGCTGACTGTTTTTATATTCTACATTAGCTGCTCATTTATTCCTGGATTCATTTAATTCACCTATCACAGAATGAAAGCCCCTTGGAAGATAAGGGATGCTCATGACCAAGAGCAGGAATGCCAGTAAGAGAGGACCTGAACTCAGCTATCTCTGCTCTCTCTGCCTTGTCCAGCCTTCTCCATCTCTGTGCCTGACACCACCATTCATCCAACTATGCACCCCAGGAACGCACCAGTTATCTCTGTTGTATTCCTCCTTCCAACACTCCTACCAGTCTTTTGTGGATTTTACTTCCTAAATGTTCCTCAACAACACCACTCATTGTTTTCTTTCTCCACTTCTTAGTCTAAGCTATCATCCTTGGAATAAGAGTTCCCAAACAGAACTCCCTAAATTCACTTTCCAACCCTTTCTCAACAATGCAGCAAGATTGCCTTTAAAAATAATTATAAAAGTAATACATGGCCAAGATAAGAACTTCAAAATTCCAAAAGTAGAGAGCACATGGTAAAAGATCAAAGTCCCCTTTCCATTCCTCAACCCCAAGCCCCACAAACCAGAAGTAATGATCACTTACCATTTCTCATAGGTTGTTCCAGAAAACCTTAGTGTGAATACAAACATTTAAATATTGGATGGGGACTCAGGTGCCCTAAGTAAGGAAGGGATTCACATCCAAGGAAGCAACAAGCAATTAAAAAATAATTCTAAGGCTTCCCTGGTGGCGCAGTGGTTGAGAGTCTGCCTGCCAATGCAGGGGACACGGGTTCGAGCGCTGGTCTGGGAAGATCCCACATGCCGTGGAGCGACTAGGCCCATGAGCCACAATTGCTGAGCCTGCGCGTCTGGAGCCTGTGCTCCGCAACAAGAGAGGCCGCGATAGTGAGAGGCCCGCGCACCGCGATGAAGAGTGGCCCCCACTTGCCGCAACTAGAGAAGGCCCTCGCACAGAAACGAAGACCCAACACAGCCATAAATAAATTAATTAATTAAATTTTTTAAAAAATTCCAATCTTATTTGCATCTTTAGATGAATATGGAAGACTATCAAATCTTAGACAACTACACAACACTTTAAAATCCCCGTTTCTCTGTTTTCATTGTCTTGTATCCCCACAGGTATCTGGAGGCTCATCTCTTGAGATTTTCAGCTCTGAATTTTCTTGCCCCACTCATTCTCCAAATCTCAGCTATAACATCCTGGGAGGGTCCCTGTACCCCCAGAGCAGATAAAGTCTACCACTATGCAAGCTCACAGCACTCTGAGCTACTCTTTCATGGTACCTATCATCATTATTATCAAGTAACTAATTCTGTAATTAGTTAGTTGGTTGATGTCTGACTGCTCTAAGATTCCACACAGGCAGGGATTATAATATTTCTCTTGCTCACCTCTACCTAGTGCAGCACCAAGAGAGTAGGAAGTCTCAAAATATGTTAAATGATGAATGAATGGTCAAAATATTGGTTGACCAACAGCAAATACATTTTAAACAGTAAATCCCCCAATTATAACATTGTTTCTAAAAGAGAGGGAAATTCTAGGTTTTCAAAAACTGACTTTTTAACACATTCACTTTTAAAAAGTAAGCTGTTTGCAAGCTGCCTATATTTCATCTTCACGTCAAAAAAACTATGCCAAGTAAGCAGAGTTTTTAAAAAATTATTATTCTTTGTACCATAAAACCAAAACCAAGAAAGAATTAAATAATCTCTAAGATGACAGAGCTCTTTGGTGGAAGAGTCAGAATTGGGAGGTGGGGCTCTAGTGGCAGAGGGATTAGGAGAAGGGAATCGGTGAGAGGCAGAGGAAAAGAAAATTCTACTAATTCAGCAGAAAACACAACCAACACACAACTTCTTTCTAGAGCGAACCCCACTAAAACTTATATCTTAATGCATATTTGCATATTTATATAGATGACACAAGGGTGGATGGTAAATAAAGGCAGTTAAACATATATGATCCAACCTCACTAAACATAATGATTTAAGAAATACAAAAACAGGAACATATATAATCACATTCAGATACACCAATATTGCTGCAAACACTAATCAATATATACTTACTGCTGCTTCATTTACCTATTGCTACATAGCAAAACACCCACAAGTTGGTGGCTTAAAACAACAATCATTGTAATTACTGATAAATCTGTGGAATAACTAGGACTCAAATGGGAGATTCTTCAGCAGGTCTTACTGGTCTTCTTCAGCACTGTCTTTCATGCAGTTCCAGTCAAATGGCAACCAGAGCTGGAACAAAATGGCTTTTCTCATATGTATAGTGCCTTGGCTGGAACATCTTTACATGTAAGCTGTAAGCCTACACTTCCCAGATCAAGTGTTCCCAAAGGATAAACCTCAAGTGTAAATGTGTTTTTCAAACCTCTGCTTGCATGATACTTATTAATGTAAAATTAGCTAACCCCCGAGTCTACGTAGGAGCAGACTAATATACAAGACCCTGACTACCAGGAGACATAGTTCATTGGGAACCATTAAATTAACAATTAAACACAAGGTAGTCTTTACAACAAAGAAAGGACTACATCAATTGTGCCAAAGGTCACTCAGAGATTATATACAAGCTCAGAGTTCACTTGACTTTTGGGAGATAACCTCTCTCCTACCTCACTGGCTATTCCTTCTTCATGTCTTTGCTGGCTCCTCCTCACCTACTTGACTTCAAAATGCTGGAGTGCCCCAGCCGAGTCATTGCACAGCTTCTCCTCCTTATCCACACTCATTCCTTAGATCATCTCGATCAGTTTCATGACTTTATATAACATCAATGCTCTCAATACTTCCAAATGTATCTCTACCACTGACCTCTTGCCTGAACTCCAGAATTCTGTATCCAAATGCCTTCTAAATATCTCTACTTGAGGGGCTAACGGTCATCTCAAACTTAATATGTTAAAAAGTGACTTTGTGTGTTACTCATCTCAATAAAATTACCTAGTACCTCACACAAAACACTCTGCAGCTATCCTTGACTCCTCTCTTTCTCTAACAATCCATATCCAAAATATTAGCAAATGCTACTGGTTTTACCTTTAAAATGTGCTCCAAATATAGAACTCCTCCTCCATGACCTGGCCAAGCCACCATCACCTGTCACCTAGGTTATTGTAATAGCCTCCTAGCTGATCCATTGCCATCATTCCTGCTCCCCTGCATTCTGGTTTTCTCATAGGAGCTGGAGGGATACTTTAAAAAGTAAATATGATCATAGCATTGCTATGCTGAAACCTTCCAATGGCTTCTCAACTCCCTTAGCATGGGGGAAAAAACTCAGAAGACCTTACCTTAGCTTTCAAGGCCCAACATGAGCTTTTATCCCTTCTACCTCCTAGGCCTATCTCCTACCCTCTCCCTTTTATATATTCCACTACAGTTCAAACCACTTTCTTTGCTATTACTCAAACATATCAAAGCACATTCCCACCTCAGGGCCTTTGCACTGCAATTCCTTTTGCCCAGAACCCTCTTCCTTTAGAGATATCTGCATGGCTCATTCTCTCTCCTCATTGGAGTCTCTGCTTAAATTTCATTTCAATTACAAAGACTTCTTCTATCCACCTTATCCAAAATAACAGCCACATTCAGCAATATCATACAGGTACTAGAATAAGTCTAATCATACCCTTCAGCATATCTATTAATAGTCATTGCCTTATCCTGACTTATTTTTCTTCATAAAACATATCAATTCATCATACTAAACTACATATTAATTTGTATATTTATTCATCATATCTCTCTCTATCAACCCCTCCCCAGAACATAAGCTCCTTGAAGGCAGGAGTTTTTTATTGTGTGTCTTGTTTGTTGTTATAATACCAGCATCAAGAAGAGTGCCTTCTTGATAAATGAATGCATAATTAAGATATGTCTTTATCTCCTGGTTGTTAAAAAATACAGAACCCCAAGAGATTGAAGCAGTAGAATTATCCTAACACTCAGACTAAGTTAAAGCAAAGAAGAGGTTATAATGCTTGGGTAATTTGGGCAAATGTGCTTTAATTTACTAGGAATTTAAGAAATACAAAAATCTATATAAGGTAGAGAAAGAAAACTGGAATGAGATTTGGGAAACTTGGGTGAACATCCTGACTAGGATTCAAACATGTTTTGTAACCCTTATGTAATATGGACAGCCTCAAGAAAATCTCCTTTTATATATATAAAACCTGAGGCCCCAAATACTTGCACAAAATGATTTTCATTCTAAAGAAAAACACATGAAATTAATAAACAATGACTATTGTTCTTAAGCAAAGTATGCCAAGATATTTGTGTCCCATCCAAGAAAAAAGGCTACATGTAATGCTTGCAAATCCCCGATCAAATGGCACCTCATCCCCTTAAAAATCTTACTTGACTACTTTATGAGTTTCTATGAAAGACTATAGAGAAATTTTTCCATCATTGTCCCAAATAAAGAAGAAGGAGAAGGACAGGGGGGTACAGGGGAGGATGAGGGTCTGGGGAAGAGAAGAGGAAAAGGAAAAGGGGGAAGAGGAGGGGAAGATAAAAGAAATAGGAGGAAGAAGTTGAGGAGGAGGAAGAGGAAGAAGACGAGGACAGCTCATGATGACAGGTAGAAATACTCTTCTTCGAAACACCCCTAAACAGTTATTTGCTGGCCCTCCAGGGGCTGGGACAAAAGCCATGGGTAGAACCTCTTGCTACCTGCCCCACTGCCAAGTAAGCTCACTCTACACCAGCTCTGAGATAGTTTGTTTAAATGAAGAGTCCCACCTTCAGGTAAAGAGCAGAATGATTACACTTAATACTGCAATGGATGGGTATTAACGGGCTCTGTCTCATGGTGTCCTACAGCGTACAAATCAATGCTATCAAAAAACCAAAGCACGGCCTTGTTCAGAGAGAGGAGAGATATTCATATTTGGCAAAATAAAGTAAGTTACTATGTTGGGCATGTCATTATACTTTATAAAACTCAGTTTTATCATCTGTTAGTAAGGAAGAGAATGGTGGGTGGTGTGTTCTCTATAATCCCTTCTAGCTCTAAAATTAATTGTTCTAATTATTTAAATTATCTTTTTCTTATTACTAATCTATTTAGTTGGTTAGCTAAATTATCATTTGTGGAACACATAGTTCAGCAAGTTTTAATAGGTTTTCTTCACAAAAAGCATTCCGTGGTAAAAATTAGTCTGGGAAACACTGGATTAGTCATAGTTAAACATGTTTATTTCTGGCAGGACTTCTCCTCCCTACTAATATGCTAATGTACTTTATGAATATCCAAAAGAAGAACACTGCACAGCACATAGTGCTTCCAAATTTCATCATCAATACATTTATCTAGAAACTCTGCCATTCAAGTTAAAGATGACAGATATACAATAGATGTTTATCTCCTCTCCTTCCTGAAAATTCACTTAAATTACTGTAAAAGGAAAAAATTTAGGTTAAACCCTCAATGATAAAGATAATAGAAGGGCCAATAGCCAATAATGGTTCTCAACAAATTTGTGGAATATAATTAAAGCAGTTGAAGGAATACAGGAAGAGGCTAAGGGAAGCCACAAGCAGGACAATGTATGAAGAACAATCCAGTGGAGAATTCAGTCCATGATCTAAGAGGACCACAATGAGGCTCTGGACTTAGAAACATACATACTATGCTGTGGAGGGGGGATGAGTGAGCTCAGAAATGAGACACAGAAATGAAGGTTTCTACAAGAAATACTCAACAGCCTCATCTCTCATTCCCACATACAACATAAATTGGGGTTTATGATATTGTGATTTATAATAAGAAATGTATATTTGGTCCTCATCCCTGTTTTAGGCACAGAGCTCCTAAAACCTTTGGAATTTCCTAAGCGATTAGAGCAGCCATAAAGTTGTCTTTTGTTATTCATAGCAAGCAACTTTCAACCACATCTAAGTTTGTGTTAATGAAGTGATTTTTGGAAAGCCCCTAGGTAACCTAAAGTTGGAGGCCGCTTGCCAGGGGAACTAACCTTGATGAGAGGGTTGATACTTTCACCCCTGCCCTCCATCCCCCAAAACCCCTCCTCCCCACCCTCAGGAAGGGGAGAAGGGCTGGAGATTGAACAGTAACCAGCTGTCAATGGTTTAATCAAGTATGCCTCCTTAATGCAGTCTCTACAAAAATCCCTGGGTTTGGAGAGATTCCAGGTTGGTGAATAAGAATACATCCATGTGCTGAGAGGGTGGTGTACCCCACACTCCACAGATACAGAAAGAAACTCCTGTGCTTGGGACCCTTCTGGACCTTGCCCGAGGTATCTCTTCATCTGGCTGTTCATTTCTACCCTGTAATATCTTTTGTAATAACCTGGTACTCTAGTAAGTAAACTGTATCCCTGAGTTCTGTGAGCTGACCTAGCAAACTAATTGAACCCAAGGTGGGGGTCGTAGGAATCTCTAATGTCTAGCTGGTATAGCTAGTGGATCAAAGCACATGTAACAACCTGAACTTGTGATTGGCATCTGAAGTGGGGAGCTAGGGGTCTTGTGGGACTGAACTCTTTACCTGTGGGATATGATGCTATCTCAAGCTAGACAGTGTCGGAATTGAGCTAAACTATAAAACACGAGCTGGTGTGGCAGAATTATCTGATGTGTAGAAAGCCCAAACATTTGGTGTCAAAAATGAAGTAGTGTTGCAGTATAGTATTGAGTAGAGGAGACACACAGGAGTATGCTTTTTCCCCAAGTAGTGTTCAATATCAAAAAGTTAGAGACCTTCTCTAAAAGTATTGGATGACTAAAGAGAAGATCTCTACATTCATTCATGTAGAGGAATCCTAGTATATCAATCTTCTACCAGGCCATTCATTTCAAAGAGAAGACTTCCAGTTGATAGTGTCAGTAGTGTACTCAAATCTGCTGATAAACTTTTACTGCCTCACTTTCTTCCAGAGAGAGAGAGAGAAACAGACAACTCAGGGAATTAAGGATAGTTGGGGTTTTTTTTAGAAAATGATTTAGCATTCTCAGAGATATTTGAAAAACTGCATCAACAAAACATGACTTGTATTCTATGAAAAAGAAACAATCACAGAGGAAAAACAGACTCTTAAAAATAAAGAATATGATTGCTAAAAATACTACTAGAGTAAAATAAATCACTCAGAATGCAGATCCAAAAGACTGAAAATATTAGAGAAAATCTAAGCAAGTTAAAGTTTACTGTCCACGAGTTTAAAGTTCAAATGGTAGGAGTCACAGGAGAGTATAGAGAAAATGAAAGTGAGAACATCGAGTAAGAACTCAATCAAGATGCTTTCTCCAGAACTTAAGGACTTAAGTCTTCAAAATGCAAGGGCACAACAGTAGCCAGCACAACAAAAGATATCTACTTGGGCACATCACCATGACATATCCAAACATTAAGAATAAGAAGAACCTTAAGGTCTGCAGAGAGAAAATGCAACCTACAACGGAATGAGAATCAAATTGTCATCAAACTTTTCATCCAAAACAACATCCGGTGCAATAATTTTATATTTCTGAGGAAAAAATATTTTTGGATTAAAATCTACCACCAACCAAATTATCATGCAATGATATGACATACAAGCAATCGTCTCACACTGAGAAAATTTATCTTTTGTACAATGTATTGCTTTTCTACTCTCAGCTTCCAAACTACAGGGTTTTCAGAATTCTTAAATTCTTTTGATGTAGAGAAAGTTCTTGTTGTCACTCTAATATTTTTCCCTTCACATCTTACATTCTATTCCCTAAACTTATTTCATACTCATTTTTCCATGTGCCCATAGATCCATTTATTTATCAATAAAGACTGATCGACTATCTTCCACATGCTAGGCATTGCAGTAGGTAAGAGGTACAGATGAATAAAGCACAGTGCCTACCCTCAGAGAACTTGCTATCTAATGAAAGTGACAGACAAACAAATAATTACAATCTCCTTGAGACAGTGCCATGGGAAATCAGATGGGGTGACACACAGTACATTCAAGGATTACCAGTTCCACTAAGTAAAAACCTTCTAATATCTTCCTTAACTTCCTTACCTTCCTTACTTCATTTACTCATTTTAAATTGTTATACCCTAATTTCTTAAAGCACTATCTCTTCTTTTATTTCTATGATCAAGTCTAAAACAATGCTGCCCCCAAATGATA
This sequence comes from Eubalaena glacialis, assembly GCF_028564815.1. Classification (NCBI taxonomy): domain Eukaryota; kingdom Metazoa; phylum Chordata; class Mammalia; order Artiodactyla; family Balaenidae; genus Eubalaena; species Eubalaena glacialis. The sequence goes on from NC_083724.1 coordinate 39,559,653, forward strand.
TTTGGGGCACATGAGCACACTACTAGTATTTTACTGTATAACAGATTACATTGATTCAATAAAAAGAGTTCAACGCCTTTTAAAATCAAGAGCCCATTGGTATTATCATAATAAAATTGCTTCTAGGGGACTTATGAGAAACATAGCTTTTAAGTTTTTGAACTTATGCTGCCCATCAAATAATCAAAATACTTTGTTTAAAACATAGTTTTAAACATACTTTTAAACTAAAGTATAATTTTAAAAGACAACTGCAGATAATAGTTTCAAAATTGGCAGCTAGTGTTGATAATTTATTTTCTTGTCAAACTAATTATAGCTATTTTTACTGCAATCATTATGACTATCAAACATCTTTCTATTAAGTACCAAATTCCTAAAAAGCCATATCTCTACCCAGAGATGTTCTTTGCTCTGTTCGTGAACCAAAAGCAGTAAATTTTTTTCAAGGGATTTATTAGAATGGCAGGGATAAAGCTAAGATTTGATCACTGACTTAGAATTTTGTCCACTAGGTTACTCCCTGACTAAGGACCTATTTGTTTTTCACTTTACTTATCCACCATGCTGAGGTAGCATAGCAATAGGGGAACTTACCTCAGGTACCCTCTACAATGAAGTTGACAGCTCCTGCCAGACCCACACCACTGCCCTGCTATCTTTTAGCTTTAAATTAGGCCTTTCCCATCTTTGGGACTTTCATAAGGGTAACAAACATTTTGGGAGGGCAAGGAGGGCTGCTTTTGGAAATACGTTCTCTTTCTTTCCTTATTATTTGTGAACACTAAATGGCACGTAAAGCTTAGAAGCAATGTTTCTGAAATCAGATCCCAAAGTATTATTTCACAGAGCAATAAAGTGATTTCAAGAAAAATTGGAGAGCTGAAAGTTGAAATAACTATTCCTAGCAATGGAATAGGATCTTAAGGCAGGCTGGTGTAATGTTTGTTGAGATAAGAGAAGGCACTGATATTTGGGGTTCTGGATGCAGTGGGGGTACACTGGGATGGGAGAGCTGAAATACAGTCAAAGTTTTGCACAGTTTTCACATGAATCAAGGTGGTTGTAATGATTTTATCTGGGCTAAATGAAAACAAATATATATAAAATTTAAGTTTTCTAAAATAATTTAGACATTAAAGAGCAGTATTTCTCAAAGTCTAATGCTGGAGTTCTGGTCTACTTGTATTAGAACTACCTGTGTGATCTGTTAAGAACACAGATTCTTGGGCTCCCCATCAGACCTAGTAAATTAGAACCTCTCAGGGAGAGGTCTAGAAACCTGTACTTTAATTAGCATCTCTGGTGAATTATTCTGTTCAATAAAGGTAAAGAATCATGGTAATACAGTAATCAGTTTAGGGAAGGAAAATGACAGGCGACATTAGGATAGGCAATTGGATAAAACATTACACACACACAAACAGACACACAAAATCCAGATTAACTGGGCATATGTAATTAGGGAATTGCGAATAACCATGAGGGGAAATTTAATGCCCAAAGAAAGAAGAATAAGGAAACAGACAACTAGAAATGATGAGGCAAATGAAGGATTAAATGAGTAAAACTGGCAGTGGCAAGCAGTGGGTAGGATAAATAAACTACTAGAGAACCTCAATGAATAAAGATAGATCGAGATGTCTGGGGATATTGCTGTTAGGCATTGTATAGCTGGCTCCCCTGGCAGTAAAAATATTTCTGAGATGTCAACATCACTGTCTCAAAAACCTCAGGTTGTCCCTAACCACTGAACACTACTCAGGGAAGTGGTCTGAACAGTTAAAACAACAGCCTCCCTCGCATCTTCAAAACAACAGGTGTGGTCCTGGCACTATTTTCTGGCTTGACGGATATCAAGACAGCAAGGCAAACATTCTATTGTTTTCTCTGCTATTTTCTGCTGAGTCTAGTTCTCACCTTTTTCTCTGTGGATACAAAGCTTTAAATTACCCAGGTGGATAAGAAACTCACAGTCAAATTAGTATAGCAGCTAAAAAAGTAAGAGAAGGCTGTATCAAATGAGTATTTTATAAAGCTTTCTACAATCAAGTCTCCAGAAGAATAAAAAGAGAAAGTACATTTTAAAATTGTGTGGTGGTCGAAAAGGGACTTATTTTAAAAATGCTATTAGACACCAAGAAGGTAAAACAAACTTGAGCATTGAAAAGTTTCAGGGGTACAGGTGAAATCAATTCTCTAACCAGTTAAGATTTCTTAAAACAGATTTTTCACCCCTAGTTGGTTTATAAGAATGTATCAAGCTTTCCTTCAATAATGAAATGCAACCCTCTCAGAGACATTCAATAACCTAGAAATCAGAGCCTCCATCCTAGGTTCATGGCAAGTATTACTAATTGAGCATTAACTTCTTCACACTGAGCCCAGTGGGGCCTCCCAAATCCACTGAAACCTCCCAAACCTTCTCAATACAAATATTCCAGCAGCCCCACTCCAAAAAATACACATGAAATAATGCCTTTTGCAAGTTGAGCTAGAATGTTGCCACTTACCCAGCTTTTCTTTCAAGGGAGCCCATATTTCCGTATAAACTGGGCAAAGCTTTGAAACTTGAGCATTGGTCCCATGAATCAAAGGCTCTAGCTTTCCCTTTGCCTCCTATAGGGATGCTACCTTTTTGCTGCCGTACAGGTGCTCCTGATTCTACTATGAGTATCTACAGAAAAACCAACTCCTTCTCTCCCTCTTCACAGTGATACCTGCTCCTCTGGCCTTTTCCTGCAAAGAGCACTCACTTCCCTCAAGTTTAGCAAACAGCTAATACATATTTAATTTGTGTAGCCTCTAATATTTTCCTTTAGGTCTGAGGATAATATAACCCAGTCCTTGTGTTTCTATAGTTGAGATCATGTTACTTTGTTTCGGAGCATGGAAGGAGACTTCCTTTTCCTTTGAAAGTGCTTAAATAAGGTTTCTTTGTAATTCTATATGGCTGATTTGGGTACCTAGAAACCATTATGCCATGTGGGCATGGGTGCTCCAACAGTCTTTTTATCCCAAAAGCTTGAGGCACTGAAGTAATTCCATCGCAGTTTCAATACCACTAGAGGAAGGCTCTTCACAAGTGTCAGGAATTCGGTTTCAGCTGGGTTCCAAACTAAGTGAGAATCTAAATTCAGGAGGAGCCTTCCTACATCAACCAAAAACATGGGTATAAGTCTGAAAGCTGAAAATACTTAAGGTGCTACTGGGTGAGCCATAAGGTAGGTGCCCCCAGTGTGGGAGAGCCTAGGAATCTGGCAGAGCTCCTGGAGCCATAAATGAATTGTAGATAACAACCTATTATGGGTATCCACGCATGCTTTGGAAAGATACAAGATATCAGGAAACACGATCTATACTCCAGCAATCATCAGTGTAAGAAGAATGTTAAAAACCTATTAATCCAACCCACCCCACCCTTTATTTGATATTTAGGATAACTGAGATCTAGAAATATTACCTAACTTGCTTAAAGTTACACAGAGAAGGAAACTCTAGTTTCCTGGTTCTTGAGCCAGTCCTTTCTCCGCTAGCCACCAATCCACCAGTTCTTAGTTAAGAATGGTTCATATTCACTCAGTATTTGAGAAGTATTCTTTTTGTTTAAAAATATATATATTTCTGAATGAATCTTCCATTCCTCCTCCTACTGCCTCTGTATCGTGGGCTCTGTCTTCATTAATACTATGTTTAATTACAGTAACATTTTGTTAGAGGGTCCATGTTTGATTTTGAAAGACAAATGAGTTACTTAATGAACAAAAATAAACAGCATTTATTATTTAGAGTTTGATGATAATTTAGAGATCAGAAAATAAAGCAGAAAAATGATGTAAACTTGGAAGTCAGTGATAAAGTCCTGCCTCCTTTCTGGCATCTGTCAACATGGTTGCAAAACACTAATTTCTAAGAAGTTTTACAAATAGCCCTCAGAGGAAGATTTAGTGCTGCATATATTTTTACTTTGGTATTTCAGAACACAATATCCAACTTCTGTAAACCTATGTGAACATGACTGTACTCACTATCTGCTTTCCTCATTCTCTACTTCAGCTCCTACTGGCAGTGCAAAGTTGCCTTTGGAATATGTCCTATTTGTTTCTTTTTGAAAATATATATCTATTATTATAATTTTTAAAACAACAGTAGATATCCAATCTCTGCTTGGAGACACAGAAAGCAGGAAAGAGCGTTGCTCCCAACATTTTGGTGAAAAAAAAAAAAAAAAAACTGGAAAAAAACAAATTCATGGGCTTCCCTGGTGGCGCAGTGGTTAAGAGTCCACCTGCCAATGCAGGAGACATGGGTTCAAGCCCTAGTCTGGGAACATCCCACTTACTGCGGAGCGACTAAGCCCGTGCGCCACAACTACTGAGCCTGTGCTCTACAGCCCGCGAGCCACAACTACTGAGCCTGAGTGCCACAACTACTGAGGCCCGTGCACCTAGAGCCTATGCTCCACAGCAAGAGAAGCCACCACAATGAGATGCCCATGCACTGCAATGAAGAGTAGCCCCTGCTCACCACAACTAGAGAAAGTCTGTGGGCATCAACAAAGACCCAGTGCAGCCAAAAATAAATAAATAAATATTTTTTAAAAACCGAATTCATTACTATTCTCGAACCTATCAGTGTGCTAATGTCATGGGGCAACCAACTGGCCCAGAATCTAGGGAGAAAGAGGCCCCTACAGGGAGAGGCAAGATATGAACTGTAACTTACCCAGATCAAACTCCAGTAAGAAGTTTATCTAATTTGATTAGATTAAAGTGGAAGCCAAGCACCAATAAGAAGAGTTCAGCTAAGGAGACAGGCAAATTTCTGGAGGCCAACAATACATTGGTGAGAGGGTAAAGCCTTAAGTGCAGCAAATTTAAAAACTTTTTCCTCCACAAACCTCACTGGACACTCACAGAAACAATTGGGAGAATCCTGAAAATGTCTCCCTTCTGGTGTAGAACTAAAAAAGGAGAAAAGCAGTCACTGTAGGAGTGGCAAGAATTTGCCCAGACCCTTCTCTCTTTTCTTACCTACAAAAATAAAGGGAGGGAGGGAAGGAGGGAGGGAGGGAGGGAGAAAGGGAGGAAGGGAGGAAGGGAGGAAGGGAAGAAGGGAGGAAGGGAGGGAGGTAGGGAGGGAGGGAAAAAGGGAGGGAGGCAAGAGAGAAGGAAGGAAAAGCTTTAAGCTGTGGGGAAAGGGGAAAAAACACCATCACACCTTGGACATTAGTAAAATCCCACTGAAGCTGGGGGAAGACAACAGGAAACAAACCTGGACCCCTGAGGGAGGAGTAGCATATATGTGCAAAGTTCAGAACATCACTGGGGGAGAAGCAGGATCAATGTTAAGGCCACATCCCCAAGATACAGGGACACAGTGACTGCCTAAGACTGTGGCTTAAATAAAACAAAGGAGAATACCACTCCCCCCAACCCGCAGTTCCCACTGCCAGACTAACAAGCATTGAGTCACAAGTAACATGCAAGAGATAGATCTCTCGGAGGGACAGCACAAAGGAAAGACTTAAGGCTGACGATGGAATAATCACTGAAAAAAATAACTCTTTCACACCAACTACTATCCTAAACAGAAAATATCCCTAGAAGAATTTAAAGCCCATGGTGTAATCAGGATAATCATTGCAACAGTAAACCTCAAACCTAGCCCAACTCTTAATTAGATTAACACAAATCCTGGTACTAAAGGCTTGGCTAAAGGAAATGCACACCCATTTCCAAAGATAAAAATTATTTACCTCAGTCTCTAATGTCCTACACGAGATGTTCAGCTTTCTATATTTAAAATAGATAACCAACAAGGACCTACTGTATAGCACAGGGAACTCTGCTCAATATTCTGTAATAAGCTAAATGGAAAAAGAATTTGAAAAAGAATAGATACACGTATATGTATAACTGAATCACCTTGCTGTACACCTGAAACTACCACGGCATTGTTAATCAACTATACTCCAATATAAAATAAAAATTAAGAAAAAAAAGGGTGTTCGGCTTTCAACAAAAAAGGACACGGAATAAAAAAGCATAAAAAAAAAACACTCTCAAAAGACAAAGTGATCATCATAACCAAAGTCAGATATAACAAAGATGTTAAATGTCTGCCATAAAATTTTAAATAACTAAGAATTAATATGTTAAAGGGTCTAATGGAATAGCTGGACAATACCTAAGATCAGATGGATAATTTTAGCACATAGGTGGAAACTGTAAGAAAGAATCAAATGGAAATGTGAAATCAAAAGCATAGTATCAGAGAACAAGAATACTTTCAATGGGCTCATAAGTAGACTAAAGAATCAGTGAACAAGAAAACTAGGTCAAAAAGAGTTATCCAAACTGAAGTACAAAGAGACAAAAAGAGAATTAAAAAGGATGGAACATTCAAGAGCTGTGGGACAATATCCAACAGTATAATGTATGCATAATTGTAATTCCAGAAGGAGAAAAGAAAGAGACTAGGACAGGGGAAATATTTGAAAAATAATGACCAAGAATTTTTCAGGATTCATGATAAATGCCAAACCACAGATCCAAGTAACACAGGGGAAAAAAATTTAATTGCTAAAATCAAAACACAAGAGATACGCAGGCAGGCAGAGAAAAAAGAGACATTACATGCACAGGAAAAAAAAGACATTACATGCACGGGAGAAAAAAGGAAAAAAAGATAAAGGAATAAAAAGATAAAAACAGTGGATTTCTCTTCAGAAACTACGCAAGCTAGAAAATAATTATATAATATACTGAATATATACAAAATACTGAAAGATGAAATTGTCAATGCAAAATTCAACCCCAGCAAAAATAACTTTCAAAAACAAAGGAGAAATAAAAATTTTCACAGACACATACAAACCGTAGGAATTTATTGCAAGTCAACCTATTCTACAAGAAATAGTGTGACTGATGTCAGCAAGATGGCCAAATATGTCCTCCAATTGCATCCCCTCTGAAAAACAATGTGGCATTCATTCACTCACAAAAGTGCCTTTCTGGGAGTGCTGGAATCCAGGTAGGAGATTGTGAAACCTCAGTTAAGTCCAAGACTGAGGAGAGCCATGTTGAAAAGGCAAGTTCACATCCAAGCAGCTAAATCACTGACCATGGTCCCAGCTAGAGACCCAGAAAAATCTCCATCCCCTGAGGACTTGGCTATAGCCCCATTTGGCTTGGTCCTGTCACAAGCATCATACACCAAAGGACCCAGTAGAAGTCACATCTACCTCAGCATTGGGTAATAGGCATATAGAACTTGGTCCCAGCTGTGCTCCCTGAATTAGTCCATGAACCAGCTCCAGCTCCTCTCAGCCACAGTCTGAGAGCCCCTGGAAGTAAGGCCACTAAAGGTGGTCAGACTGTAGATTCTGAAAAGGCCCTATAACTGGGCTCCAGTTCATCCCAGTCATATTCTGTGAACAGTCCTGCTGTCACAGAGACCTGGCAGGAGACTCTCCCATCTGTGCCCCAGAGATCCATAAAGGACCCTATACTTGGCTCCAGCTCCCTCACAACCACAGTTTGCCAACAGTCCTACAGGTCAAGGGTCCCAGTGGGAAAAAACCCCATCTGCAACCTTGAAGATCCATAATGGGCCCTATACTAGGCTCCAGCCACTTCACAGCTACAGTCTACCTATAGTCCTGAGTGTCCAGAGTCCCAGTGGGAGACACTACTGTCTGCGTTCCCAGAGATCCTGAAGGGGTTGATACTCAGTTCCAGCTCCTCTCAGCTTCACTCCTCGGACAGTTCTGCGAGCACAGGAACCCAGTGGGAGAAACGCCTATCTGGGCTGCCAAAAGTCATGAGAGGGCCCCACACGAGGCTCCAGCTCCTCTCAGTCACGGTCCACAAGCGGCACTGCTGGCCCAGGGACCCAGTGGGAAACTCAGAACCGCACCTCAGGAGATCCAGAAAGCGCCCTATTCTTGGTTCCAGCCCCTCCAGCCATGGTCAGGAAGCAGTCGAGCCCAAGCAGGGGCCTGTTAGGAAGACATGCCCATCCATGGCTCCAGACCAGGTCTAGAGACCTCAGTCTTGGCTGTGGAACCTGAAACAGCCGTGGGGCTTGGTCCCAGTCCCTCTCTGCCATGGTCCAAGACCAGCCCAGCCTATCCAGAGATCAATCCAGTGACCAAGGCAGGAGCCCTTCCAGGAAACTGGCAGAACTCACACCTGTCCATGTACCTGGTAACAAGCCCACTAACAGGGAACCCAACTGTGGATCTTAAAGCAGACCCTTGTCCAAGTACCACCCTATTGAACAAGGTACTGAAGTCAGTCCAGTCCACCAAAGGACCAGACAGGATCCACACCCACCAGAACCCCTTGTAACAAGCCCACGAGCCACAGACCCCACCACAAACTTGTGATAGCCTCATAAACAGCTCCAAGCCAGCACAACTAAGATCCTGGGGGTAATCCTATCAGCCCAGGGAACCAATAAGAGAAGATGTTTACCTGCCAAAATCAGGCGTTAAAAACTGGAAGAGGTGTTTTTTTCTTAAAATGCACAAACACCAATGTAAAAGCTATATGGTTCATAAAGGGGCAGGCAAATATGACACCAAAGCAAACTAATAAAGCTCCAGTAACTAACTCCAAAAAATGAAGATTTATGATTTGCCTGACAAAGAATTCAACATAAGAATCTTAAAGAAACTCAGTGAAATCCAAGAGAACATAGACAAACAAACAAAATTAGGAAAACAATACTTAAAAAAAATGTTAATGAAGTTTAATAAAGAAATAGAAACCATAAGAAAGAAACAAACAGAAATCCTAGAGCTGAGCAAAACAATGACAGAACTGAACAGTTCAATAAAGAGCTTCAACAACAGATTTGATCATGGAGAAGAATCACTGAACTCTAATACAGATCATTTGAAATTAGCCAGATAGAGAAACAGAAAAAAAAAAAATGAAGAAAGCCTACATGAATTATGAGACACAATTAAATGAACAAGTATTCCCATCATGGGAGTCCCAGAAGGAGAGGAAGGTATAGAATGTTTACTTAAAGAAATAATACCTGAAAATGTTCCAAATCTTGGAAAAAAATATGTACAATCAAGTACAGGAAGCTCAAAAGACCCCAAGCAAGATCAACCCAAAGAATATTATGCCAAGACACGTTATAATCAAAATGTTAAAAGTAAAAAATAGATAATTTTCTAATCAACAAGAGAAAAAACAATTCATCATATACAAGGACCCTCCCCTCCCACCATAAGATTAACAGCAGATTTCTCTGCAGGTCAGAAGATAGTGGGATAATATATTCAAAGTGCTCAAAAGAAAAAAAAAATTGCCTACAAAGAATAATATATGTGGAAAAACTGTCCTTCAGAAATAAATGAGAGATAAAGACATTCCCCAGATAAACAAAAGCTAAGGGAGTTCACCACCACTAGACCTGACTTACAAGAAATGCTCAAAGGAGGTCTTCAAGTTGAAATGAAAGAACACAAAGTAACAACATGAAAATGTATAAAAGTATAAAACTCATTGGTAAAGGTAAATATATAGTCAAATTCAGGATACCCTAATACTGTAGGGGTGGTGTGTAAAGCACTTTTACTTCTAGTATAAAAGTTTTCTAAATAGTATTAAAATAACTACAGCTGCAATAATTTACTAAAGGATGCACAACATAAAAAATATATGAAGTGTGATATAATAGCATAAAATATGGGGGAGGAGAAGTAAAAGGGTAGAGCTTTTGTATGAGTTTGAAGGTAAGTTGTTATCAGCTCATATTTATAAAACGTTTTATGTAAGCCTCATGGTTACCACAAAGGAAAAGAAAAAACCTACTGCAGATACACATAAGATCAAAAGAAAGGAATGAAAGCATACCACTCCAAAAAAAAAAAAAAAATCACAAAGACAGCAAGAGAGAAAGAAAGGAACAAAGGCACTTTTAAAAAAATAGACACTTCTACCCTAATTGTTATGGATGACAAAGAGCTGTCTGACTGCCATGAGGCCCAAGGACAAAAGGAACTTGAAAGAAGTGAATGGGGTTTGAGACAATTTGGAAACAAGATTGCATGACTCAACAATGAACAAAAACATTGCTTAGTGGCTGGGTTTTTGTATCTGACCATCATTTCTTCTCATGTTTGAGTTTTATATTCACAATATTCATTATCTTTGCATTGCCAAATGACACAGAATTAAATCATTTAATCCAGGGTTGATATCGTTAGACCATGACTATTTACTAAATATTTCTTATAATATCAAAAAAAATAGTCAGAAAACAATTAACAAAATGACAATAGCAAGTCCTTACCTATCAATAATTTCTTTAAACATGAAAGGATCACATTCTCCAGTAAAAAGACAGAGTGCCTGAGTGGATGAAAAAACACAAAAATCAATAATATGCTGCCTACAAGAGACTCACTTTAGCTTTTTAGGACACACACAGGCTGAAAGTGAAGGGATGGAAAAAGATATTCCATGCAAGTGGTAACCAAAAGAGAACAGAATTGTCTATACTTACATCAGATAAAATAGACTTAAAGCCAAAATTGGTTATAAGAGACAAAGAAGGTCACATAAAATGATATAAGTGATAAAGGAGTCAATTCATCAAGAGGATATAACAACTGCAAATATATATGCAGCCAACATTGGAGTACCTAAATATTTAAAGCAAATATTAACAGAACTTAAGGGAGCAATAAAATAATAGTAGGGGACTTCAATACCCCAATTTCAACATTAGGTAGATCATTCAGACAGAAAATAAGTAAACAGAAGACCTAAGTAATACTATAGACTGAAGTGATCTAACAGACATTTACAGAATATTCCATCCAACAGCACCAGAATACAAATCCTCTCAAGTACGTATGGAACATTCTGCAGGACAAAATATGTGTTGGGCTACAAAGCAACCCTTAACAAATTTGACAGGATTGAAAATATATCAAGCATCTTTTCTGACCACAGTGGTATGAAACGAGAAATCATTAACAGGAGAAAAATGAAAAAAATAATCAAAAAAGCTTTTATACTAAACAACACACTCCTGAACAATCAATGAATCAAAGAAGAAATCAAATGGGAAATCAAAAAGTATCTTGAAGCAAATGAAATTGAAATCACGACACACCCAAAAGTATGGGATACAGCAAAAGCAGCTCTAAGCCAGGCATTTATAATGATAAATACCTACATTAAGAGGCAAAAAACAAAAAAAAAACTCAAAAAAAAATCTAAAATTACATCTTAAAGAGGTAGAAAAAGAAGAAAAATCTAAGCCCAAATTAATAGAGGAAGTAAATAATAAAGCAGAAACAGACAAAATAGAGACTAGAAAGACAATAGAAAAATTAATAAAACAAAAAGTTGGTTTTTTGAAAAAATAAAACAAAACTGACAAACATTTAGCCGGACTAACCAAGAAAAAAAGAAAGAGGAGTTAAAGAAAATTAAAAATGAAAGAGGGGACATTACAACTGACACCACAGAAATACAAACGGTCATAAGAGGCTATAATTATAAACAATTATGTGCCAACAAATTGGAAAAACCAGAGGAAATAAGTAAATTCCTAGAAACATACCACCTATCAAGAGTGAATCATGAAGAAACAGAAAATTCAAACAGACCAGTAACAACTAAGGAGATGGAATCAGTAATTAAAAACCTTCCAACAACCAAAATCCCAGGACCAGATGGTTTCACTGGTGAATTCTTCCAAACATTTAAATAATTAATACCAATACTTCTCAAACTCTTCTAAAAAACCAAAGACAAACGCACACTGCCAAATTTATTTTACAAGGCCAGCATTACCTTGATACCAAAGCCGCATAAGGACACTACAAGAAAAGAAAATTACAGACCAATAACCATGGTGAATATAGATGAAAACATTCTCAATAAAACACAAGCAAGGCAAATTCAGCAGCACATTAAAAGCATCATACATCCTGATCAAGTAGGATTTATCCCTAGATGCAAAGATGGTTCAGCATATGCAGACCAATAATTGTGATACAGAACATTAATAAAAGGAGGGATAAAAATCATATGATCATCTCAGTAGATGCAGAAGATGTGTATTATTCAGATTTTAAAAAGAAGTAAATCCTGCCAGTTGCAATAACATGGATGAACCTTGAGGGTATTATGCTAAATGAAATAAGTCAAAGACAAATACTGTATGATCTCACATATATGGTATATTAAAAAAGCCAAACTCATAGAAACAGAGAGTATAATGGTTGTTACCAGGGCTAGGGGTGGGGGAGGCAGGGGGGTGGGGAAATGGAGAAATTTTGATCAAAGGGTACAAACTTCTAGTCAAAAGATGAATAATTTCAAGGGATCTAATATACAGTATGGTGACGATAGTTAACAAAACTGTATTATATAATTGAAAGCTGCTAAGAGAGTAAATCTTAAATGTTCTCACTACAAAAAAAAAATAGTATTTATGTGAGGTGATGGATATGTTAACTAACCTTACTGTGGTTATCAGTTTGCAATAATATGTATATCAAATCATCACATTGTACATTTTGAGTTTCTTAAAAATGCTGGGGGAAAATATTAAAGAAGAACAAATGATGCAAGACAAACTTGTATATACACAAAGAAATAAAATGTACTTGAAATAGAGCAAAATGAACAAAATTCACTTTTTCCTCTTTTAATTGGTCTAAAATACAACTGTGAAAAGCAAAAAAAAAAAAAAAAAAAAGCAATGAGTTCTGTGTTTATAGCATGTATAAAAGTAAAATGTAGCACAACAGTACCGCAGAGGATGGGATGGAGGAGTTGAAAATGTCCTATTGTAAGGTCCTTATGCTACAAATGAAATTGTATTAAAATATTTAAAGATATATTCTGATTAATTAGAGATATATATTGTAAACCCTAGGGTAATTGCTAAAAACTTTTTTAAGGAGATATAAATAATAATTCATTAGAGGAGATAAAATGGAATAAAAACTGCTTCATTAACCTCAAAGAAGGATGAAAAAGTGAAAACAGAAATAAATGACAAACGGAACAAATAGAAAATAGCTCTCAAGTTGGTAGATTTTAGTCCACCCATATCAATAATCACATATATGTGAATGGTCTAAACAAACCAATTAAAAGAGATTATCACATTAGATAAAATAGCAATATCCATTTATATGCTATCTATAAGAAAGCCACTTTACACATAAAGATATAGATAAAGTAAAATTAAAAGGATAGAAACAAATATATGATACAAACAGTAGCCAAAAGAAAGCTGGAATAGCTATAATAATATCAGAAAAAAGAGACCTCAGAACAAGGAATATAATCAAGGATAAAGACAGACATTACATAATAATAAAGGGATCAATTCTCCAAGAAGATGTAACAATCCTAAATTGTATATACTAAACAACAGAACTTCAAAATACATAAAGCAAAAGATGATAGAACTGAAAGATGAAACAGATAAATTCACAATTACAACTGGAGACTTCACCATTCTTTTCAGTAACTGATAGAATAAGAAGGCAGAAAAATCAGTAAGGATCTAGATAATCTGAACAATGTTATCACCAACTTAATCTTATTAATATTTAGACAACATGCCATCAAACAAAAGCACAATACATTTTTCTCAAGTAGACACTGAATGCTGACAAAGATAAATCATATTCTGAGCCATAAAATATATCTTACCAAATTGAAAACAGTATCAACCATACAAAACAAATCTCAGACCATAACCAAATTAAACTAGAAATCAGTAACAGAAAAATACCTGGAAAAGCCCCAATTATGTGGAAATTAAACAGCACACTTATAAATAACCCTTGGATCAAAACAGAACTATCAAAGCAACTTTAAAAAATAATTTGAACTGAATAGAAATGAAAATTCAATATGTCAAAATTTGTGGGATATAGCTAAAACAATACTTAAAAATAGCATTGTTTTTATACTAAAAAAGAAAAAAAAGTTTTCAAATCAGTAACCTAAAATTCCACCTTAAGAAGCAGAGAAAGGACAGCAAACTAAACTAAACCATGCAGAAGGGAGAAAATTATACAGATAAGAGCAGAAATCAATGGAGTTAAAGAAAAACACCCCACAAAAACAGCATTATCAGACAAAAAAATTCACTCAAGATGATATAGATAGCTGAGTAGTCCTATATCTACTAAATGAATTTGTATTCATAGTAAAAAAAACTTTCAAAAAAGAAAACCCCAGGCCCAACTGGTTTCACTGGTGAATTCTAGCAAACATTCAAGAAAGAAATAATACTAATTCTACAAAATCTCTTCCCAAAAAATAGAAAAGGAAGAAACCCTTCCCAACTCATTTATGAGGCAAGCATTACCCTAATAACAAAGACATCAAAAGAAAAGAAAATTGCATATCAATATCCTTCATGAACACAGATGCAAAACCCCTCAAAAAAGTTAGCAAATCAAACTCAGCAATATATAACTAGGATAATATCAAAAGAATGAGAAGACAAGATACAGACTGGGAGAAAATATTTGTAAAATACGTATCTGCTAAAGGACTGTTATCCAAGATACAAATAACTCTTAAAACTCAAATTTGTAAATGGGCAAAAAACCTGAACAGACACCTCACCAAAAAAGATATACAGGTGGCAAATAAGCATGTAAACACATGCCCAACCTCATATGTCATTAGGAAATTGCAAATTAATAGAATAATGTTATCACCAAACATCTATTAGAATGGCCAAAATCCAAAACATTGATAACACCAGATGCTGACAGGAACATGGAACAACAGGAACTCTCTTCATTGCTGATGGGAATGCAAAATGATACAGACACTTCGGAAGACAGTTTAGCAGTTTCTTACAAAACTAAACATTCTTATTATACAATTCAGCAATAGCACTTCTCGGTATTTACCCAAATGAGTTGAAAATTTATGGTCACACAAAAACTTGCACACAGAGTTTTATAGCAGCTTTACTCACAATTGCCAAAACATTGGAAGCAACCAAGATTTCCTTCAGTAGGTGAACGGATAAACTGTATTATATTCAGGCAATGGAATGTTAGTCATTAAAAAGGAAGGAGCTATCAAGCCATGAAAAGACATGGAGAAACTTTAAACACATACATATACAGAAAGAGTCAGAGACAAAGATACAGAGAGAAAGAGAGCTCAAATTATAAGTCAAATGAGGTAGAATGTTAACAAATAAGTGAATCTGGGTAAAGGGCATAATGTACTACAGTTGTTGGCCTTCCTATCTGCAGGCTTCACATCCTCGGATTCAACCAACCAATCCCGGTTGGCTGAATCCAGGGATGTGAAACCCATGGATATGGAGGGCCAGCTGTATTCATTATGCTAGCCATTTTATAGAATGGACTTGAGCAAACACGGATTTTGGTACCCAAGGGGAACTCCTGGAACCTATCCTTGATGGATACCCAAGCACAACTGTATTCTTGCAACACTTTTCTGTGAAATTTTCCAAATAAAATAAAAATGAGGTGTATCTGAAGGTGATGACACAGAAAGTTACGCAAGACAAATTATGTGAACAAAGCAAAGCACTATAAAGTCAGTAAGATGCAATACTATTGTATAAATTTAAAAATCATTACAATCAAAGAGAAGGAGGGAGAAAGTGGGGGGAGAGAAAGAGGAAAGGAAACAAATGAAGAATAAAATCATTTTTCTGGAAGGATACTGAAAACAAACTGTTAACCATAATTTATTTTTCAGTATTGGAAGAGGAGCCTGAAGAGAAAGGTTTTGTTTTTGTTTTTGTTTTTATTTTATATCTTTATAGTTTGAATTTTTGACCTTGTGAGTTTATGTTTATTTTTAATAAATTAAAAATAGAAAAGTATCTGATGAGAATACATTCCCTTTTATTATATAAGACAAATGTCAAAGTTAGTATACATAATAATATTTCACAATTTGGATTGAACATTCAATTTCATCAATATGTTGAATGTGTGTTTTTTTAACATACTATGAACCAAAGTATTTTTAAAGTGTTAAAGGCCTGGTCCCAGGAAAAAGGGCCTCTCCTATCTATTTGCTTTCAGAGGAAAAACATGAAATTGTGAGGATCCTTCTGGTCTAGAATATTTGACCGTTCAAATTCAAAGTTGAAGAGCAGAGTTTAACTTTAAAGTTGTTATAAAACTGAGGCAAGAATACCCCCAGTCTACTTCCTTTCTTACT
Source organism: Eubalaena glacialis (assembly GCF_028564815.1). Classification (NCBI taxonomy): domain Eukaryota; kingdom Metazoa; phylum Chordata; class Mammalia; order Artiodactyla; family Balaenidae; genus Eubalaena; species Eubalaena glacialis. Next base: position 39,575,882 of record NC_083724.1, read on the forward strand.
ATACTCAGCCTCAGGCTTTTTTACAGAGGGCTGATAAGTGCCTCTTCTTAATCTCGTTTGGTACCTAACACCATCCTTCACTACTCAGTGAGAAATATGATTTTATGTATACACATACATAAACCTCCTACTAATTCATTTGTTCTGATGTTTCAGAATCCAGCAAAGGAAATTTCACTTCTATGGGGTAATTTTTAAAGGATTAGCTCAGCCAGTTAAGGCGTTCTATAATCACACCACAAAACCCTCTAAAGCAGTGCTTCTCAAATTTAAATGTACCTAGGGTTCTTGGTAAAATGCATATTCTGATTCAGTAGGTCTGGGGAGAAACCTTTGAGTCGGTCTGCATTTCTATCAAATCCTCAGGTGATGCTGATGCTGTGGTCTGCAAACCATCACATTGAGTAGGGAAGCTATAAAGAATTGAGCACAGGTAGAGAAGGGACATAGGCCTAAGTTCTTCCTTGCTTATCTTTTTTTTTTTAATAGTCTAGCTATGTTTTCCCTGCTTTTATCAAGCTAGCAATCCTCAGAACTACTTGAGGGCAGACACTGTATCACTTTCAACTATTCCAGTCTGGACCAAGGCTATCATCTCGGAAATTTTCGTCACACTGAGCTTTTAAAAAGATACACTTGTGAAATGTGTCCATCTGGTATTTTCAGTTAATGGTCATAGTATTTTTTAAAAAGTGAAGGGTTAACTAGTTGTCCATCTGGTAGAAAAAAACAATTTATAATCATGTTGAGACAATCTCATTCTGGTGAAAAAATATTTTGTGGGCCTAATCCGTGGCGAAGCTCCAGCCCCCAATTTATGTCTCAAACTAGTTTAAGAAGAGTTGCTTAAGAGGGGCTTTCCTATAACATGTGCACATCTGTAATGTTAAGTGTACAAGAGGCTTCTGTATGAAGCAAGTACCATGCGTATGACTTATGACAGCAACTACTGTCTTCATTCTGTCTCTTAGGAGCCCTTCAGGGTAAGAGAAGCACTGTCTGCCTCAGGATCTACTTCCACACCCATCACACCTGTGGGAGACTAATGTTTTAACACTTATGGTTAATTGTCCTTTGCAAAAAAAAAAAAAAAAAAAAAGGATATGCACAAAAAGGTACAGGAAAGCCCATGGAATATCAATCATAAAGTAGAATAATTAATCCCTCAAGATAAGTGAGTTAGCAGGAAACAGCCCCGATTTTATTAAAGACTAAAGACCCTGCTGCATTTCCCAAACAGTTTAAAAAGAAAAGTATGTTGACATCAAACATGTAGCCCACATGGATTAAATTAGGTCACTCTTCATGTTACAGTTTAAGATTTCATAAAGTACAGCTTGTGGTTAAATCATGTGTTTCAGTTCTGAAGGGCTGGTTGATGACTTCCCAATCTTTTCAATATTGTACCGCCAGTGATATTTACCCAAGCACCACCACAGCCCTCTTAAATCTGGTCTTAATAATCCAGCCCCCAGCTTTGTAGCCCACTCCACAGTTTGATTCCCAATAAACAAATATTTGTGGTGTGTCCATGGGCTGTTTAACTGCTAGTGTATTTGGTGCAGGACCACATTCCATCCGTGGGCCCTGAGTTAAATGTTGTTGGGGATGGGATTTCACTGAAAGCACTAGGTCTTTTTCTCTTTTTTACAAGGGTCAGTGACAGCTGATGGAGCCTAAACTGGGACAGCTGCTCAAGATGGACAAGTCTTCCAAAGCGTCTAATGAGAAATTTTTCTTTTCCGCCCCCACTGCCCCTACTTTACTTGGGAGCCCCAAATGCTAAAGCATTAATGGATTTTCAGATAAGCAGGAAACAGAAAAGACAATGGAAGGGAGAGATTTCCTTTTATACATATGCAAGGTCTCCAGATGCTTCAGTTTCTGAACTTCTTAGCACGAATCTGGGCATAGACTTAACCACTTGGGAGCTCACATAGGCAAGCAATGTTTATTCATCTCAATATCTTCCTGTTTCCAGGATTAGAGGCTGTCAAAAACAAAGACATCAGCAAGTCCACGCTGTCTGTCTTGTTTCACTTAATTCATTTTGTTTGCAGTCATAACAAGCATGTTATTTATTTAGTTGTAAGTACATACCAAAGTAAGGATGCATTCACTTTAATCCTTTAATTTAACAAGATCACATACTTTAGGAAGCCAAAGGATTTACAGCAAGATTAGAATAAAGAGTTCTGTTTCCTCTTAGATTAAAAAAGATATCCTGAATATTTGATTTGTGGTATTTGATATTTAGGTGCTCTCTTCCTGAGGTCTAAATTAGTATGTTTATTAAATTCCCTCTAAGTGGCATTTTACCCACTGTGTTTACATTTAGAATCATCTTTCATGATAAAGTCTGCCATGAAATGGGAAAACTGATTTACTGCCTACATTTCTTCCAAGTTTGGTAGCTAAGACCCATCTGTCAGTAGAAATAAAGCGTGTGCATGCATGCGCGCATGCGCGCGCGCGCACACACACACACACACACACACACACACACACACACACAACCTTTGCTTCCTTAAAAAATCTGTGGCTCTTTAGCCCACTCCCCTTCTTAGTTCAGTTTTCAGCAGCAGGAGAGGTGCTCGTCAGTTTGTTTCTTTTCTGATTGCCACCAAAATTTTTCTTTCCAGTGCACTCTCTTTGCACCATTATAGGAGGTCAGGCTGAGTTTGCATTTAAAACCTTCTCTAGGCTGGCAAGATTTAGGCAGAAACAGTCTTTTGAACAAGGAATTGTTTAATTGGCAAACTAAACTTCAAGCATCTACCGTTGAGGAATAGATGGAGATAAATTTTAAAATAAATTTAAAATAAATGATCATTTTGGCTTGAGAAAACCACCCCCAAAATATGTTAATCCAAGAATGGAAACCTTGAATGGTTAAAACAACAAATGACTATGGAAACAGTAAATCAGTTTCTACAAAGATTCTGAACTGACCAGCTTTTATTTAGATGACTTGCTCCTCTCCACCACAACCAGGCCTGGTTAGCCTACGTGCAAGTGAAAAAGGTCTCTAACAAATGGCAAGATTTGAGAGGTAAAGCAAAGCCCTGATGGCACAAAGGTCTAGCTTCCGGAGTCCACAGTAATGGCTGCACTTTCCGCATGGGTCTTCCCTTTGCATAGAAAAGTAGAGCCAACCCTCCCCCAGCTCATGTATCCCCTGTCCAGTCCCCGTACCGGTGACTGTGCAACCTCTACTTTATAAGACAGCCCATTCCAAGTCTGCACAACTCAAACTGCCACCATACCAAAAAGCACACCATCAAGCCCAGGAGCACTCATTAATACATTAGCCTGCAGAAATTTATCAAGTTAACTAATCCAAATACCTGGTAGATCATGAGGAATTGGAGTTCAGAGGAGGTATGTTTGGTGGGAGGAAAAGGAGAGAAAGATCTGAAGAATGGACAAGTGTCATGAGGGCAGCTGGAGAGAAGTAGCTTGTGCACCATGGAAAGAACACTGGTCTTGGAGTCAAACAGGCCTGGGTTCATGCTCCTCCTACAGCATCCTCTTATGTTGGGTGATGTTTCAAATACTATACAGAGTGACCCATTTAATCCTCTCAACAACTCCAGGAAATAAGAACTATAAGCATTATTACCTTCACTTTACAGATGGGAAAACGGAGGTATGGAAAAGTTTAAGTAATTACCCAAGGTCCCACAGTTTGTAAGGGGTGAAGCTGGAATTTGAGCGTAGGCAGCCTGTCTGGAAGAGTCCACATCTGCAACAAACTATTTATGTTAACTTTAAGATGTTCCATTAAGTGAGTGATTTAACCTCTGAGCCCCAAGGGCCTGTTTAGGAAAGTAGAGATAAAAATATTTATATCAATTTGTGTTGTGAGAATTTAATGTGAATATGCAAGGCAATCATTAAAAACTAGTTTCCTTCTTAAAGGGGTGAGGTATCTGCAGAAAAGGGAACAAAGAGGGCATGAAAAGGGAACTTCGCCTGCCTCACAGTTTTGTTGGCATGTCTCTAGGCTTCCCACCAATGCCCATGTGTCCCCAGCCTGCTAGGCTCTGCACCGCATCGGTCATTCCTCCAGCCCTGTCTGCAGATTAATGAACAGCTGCTTGAGTAGGACCACAGGGCACTTTCATCTCCAGCACAACAGAAAGAAGCAATCAAGCGGAGAATATTAATAACAAGCCAAGTCCTCATCTTCTGGAACTAGAATGGAAAACTTGGGTTATTTGTTTCAATATGTTTTCATTCTCACGACTTGAGCAAAATTCCTTAGTGCTAACTGGGTAAGAATTCAGCCTGCTGAGAATTACTTCCACTTACCAGAAACTGCCTTTTTTCTCTTCACTTTACATTTTCCAAAGCAAGACTGTTTTGATGTTGTCACATCAACAAATATATATTCACTGCCCACAAAGGTTCTGGAGAATGCTGCAGCAGGACCAGCAGAAGCTACATGCAATTGGGAATTAGAAGAAGTGGGTTCTACTTTTGGTTCTCCCTCTCTTCTGAGTGAGCCTTAATTTAACCCTTCTATGTTTCTTGACCTTCCTCTGTAAACCGTAACCATCTCCTGTGTTCCGTCCTAGTTCTAACTCACTGAGGTCCTAGTCACACAGCACGCTGGGGTTGTCGTAACAAACTATCACAAACTAGGTGGCTTAACCAACAGAAATTTATTGTCTCACAGTTCTGGAGGCTGGAAATCCAAGATCAAGGTGTCAGCAAGGTTGGTTCCTTTTGAGGGCTGTGAGAAAAAAATCTGTTCCATGCCTCTTTCCCAGCTTCTGGCAGTGTGCTGGCAATCTTTGGCATTCCTTGGCTTGTAGAGCATTGCCCCAATCTGAACCTTTGTCTCCACATCATGTGCTCCTTGTGTGTGTATCTGTGTCCAAATCCTCCCCTTTTCATAAGGACACTGGTCATAATGAATTAGAAGCCCACCCTACTCCAATGTGAGTTCATCTTTGTCTAATTACATCTACAATGACCCTATTTCCAAATAAGGTCCCATTTTGAAGTAGCGGGGATAAAGATTTCAAGATATGAATTTGGGGGGAACACAATTCAACTCATAACAATTACCCTTATATATTTTCTTCATAGAAGTTATCCCAATCTGATTAAAAAAATTTTTTTTTGCTTATTGTCTACGTAAAAACCTGGTAAATTTTCAGTTTCCATTGAGGTTCCAAAATATGACAGATATTAGATATCAACATGAAGTATGAGGAAGATTACCAAAAGAAACTTTAAAGTAAGAGACTAAAAATAGATTAGATCAGTACTTCTCAAACTTGAATGTGCACATAAATCACCTGCAGATCTTGTTAAAATGCAAAGCGTGATTTAGCAGGTCTGGGGAGGGCACAATATTCTGCATTTCTAATAAGCTCCCAGCAATATTGATACTGCTGGTCCACAGACCACATTTTTAGTAGCAAGGGATAAGATGATAGATTTATAAAAATGAAATTAAAAAGATGAAAGAATGGAGAGAGGGGGTTTTTGTGAGGAGGATTATTTTACTGAGAGCCGAACCATGATTATTCCTTCTCCTGGACTCCCAAAAAGAAGAGATATGTATGTGGGGGAATGCTGCTTCCCAAACCCAAGCCTAGTACAAGAGATTTCAACTGAAGCTCTTGGAGTCAGCTACGTGACCCTCAGCTTTTTGGTGTTTTTTTTTAACATCTTTATTGAAGTATAACTGCTTTACAATGGTGTGTTAGTTTCTGCTTTATAACAAAGTGAATCAGTTATACATATACATATGTTCCCATATCTCTTCCCTCTTGCATCTCCCTCCCTCCCACCCTCCCTATCCCACACCTCTAGGTGGTCAAAGCACAGAGCTGATCTCCCTGTGCTATGCAGTTGCTTCCCACTGGCTATCTATTTTACGTTTGGTAGTGTATATATGTCCATGCCACTCTCTCACTTTGTCACATCTTACCCTTCCCCCTCCCCATATCCTCAAGTCCATTCTCTAGTAGGTCTGTGTCTTTATTCCCGTCTTGCCACTAGGTTCTTCATGACTTTTTTTTTTCCCTTAGATTCCATATATATGTGTTAGCATACTGTATTTGTTTTTCTCTTCCTGACTTACTTCACTCTGTATGACAGACTCTAACTCCATCCACCTCACTACAAATAACTCTATTTCGTTTCTTTTTATGGCTGAGTAATATTCCATTGTATATATGACCCTTAGGTTTTGAACGGCGAATGAACTGAGTCTGACTGTCATCTGAGAAGCCTAATAGGTTAAAGACTGGCTGCTGGCTGCTCTGATGGCAGGATCAACCCAAACTCCCAGAGTTTGTCAGAAAAACAATGTGTGAGAAATGGACCACAGGCAGAAAAGAAACTGTCTCAACAGCATCAGTCAAGTAAGGATTTCCTGATCCCATTTCCTTTCCTCCACCTCAATACTCCAATGCTGGAGGAATCAGAACAGCAACTAACTTATGAGTAGAAGAGAAGGTCAAAAACAAAAAGAGAAGAAGCCAACCATACTCTTTCTCAGATGGTAGGTTTTCACCTAGGGAACATGGGGAAGATGTAAGTTGAGACTGTGCTCTCAGCTTCCAATGACTAAAATATTTTATTACCTGAGAGTGACAAGAAAGGTCATAGGATTACCAGAGTGTTCATGAAGAAGTCAGGGAAAGGATGACTTCCACTAAATAGGTTTAAAGAGATAGTAGCAGGCAAAATAAAGATGATTTTAGGAATACACTCCATGATTCCTGCAAGCTCGTTGTGCTGGCAAAAACCGTATCTCCTTGGCAGAAGGTAAGCCCTGTAAGAGCAGAATTCTTGACTATTTTATTCACTGCTGTTTCCTTGGCTGCTGTATTTGCATGTGCAGGCTATGCACTGCACAATGGCATGACATCCAAGAAGATGTGATTCAATTCATAGACACAGATTTCCAGGTTTACTACCAAACTTATCCAGCAAAGGCAGTATATTTCAATAAAATCAGGATATTATGACAATTTTCCATAAGAAAAATCTATTGAGGAAGCTAATTCTCACCACCACCACCAACAACAACAACAAAAACAAAACAAACAAACAAACAAAAAAACCCAACCGTCCTGGCTAATGATGGCCCTGATATCTAGGGCCTTGAAGATTCCCTGACATATAGTAGACATTCAATGAATATTTGCTAATGAATGAATCAGAATTTCCTATTAACCCGTCTATGAATCTATATTGAACTGATGACTAATATTTTAAAGGAAAGTCCCAGAATTATTATACACAATGAGAAAATTTGCAAAATGGCTAGTTACAGAATTAACATACAGTTGTCCCTCAGCATCCATGGGGGACTGGTCCCAGGACCCCCCGCAGATACCAAAATCTGCAGATGCTCCAATCCCTTATATAAAATGGTGTAGTATTTTCACATAATCTATGCACATCCTCCTGTATACTTTAAATCATCTCTAGATAACTTATACTACCTACTACGATGTAAATGCTATGTAAATAGTTGTAAATACAATGTAAATGCTATGTAAACAGTTGTAAATACAATGTAAATGCTATGTAAACAGTTACTGGTGTGTGGCAAACTCCAGTTTTGCTTTTTGGAAATTTCTGGATTTTTAAAATATTTTTGATCTGCAGTTGGTTGAACCTGCAGATGCAGAACCTCCAGCTAAGAAGGGCCAAATGTACAGAAATCAATAGTCTGCATTTATACAACCAGACAGAATATATAAAAGAAGAAAAAAGCCTATTTACAATAATAACCCAAAAAATGTAATATCTAAGGATAAACAACAAATCATGAACAATCTATGTGAAGAAAACTTTACAATACACTAAAAAGACTAGAACAAATAGAGAAAAGAAGATATGGCAAACAATAGGTCTTATTCTTGAGCACATCTGAGACCATGGAAACCCCATAACTGGGAGGAGGTAAGAGTGCTTGAAATCTCATAATAGGTGGTTAATAAAAGAACAAGTGAAATGTTTTATTTCTATCAGTGTGTCCCCCATTTTAAATTGTGTGCTGGACTGATCTGGGGGATTATCAGTAACACTAACCTTTTCCCTTCCTGCAGATGGGCATTTGTCTGCCCATCTCAAACCACGTAAGAGTTACATATATAATGGCTCCCTGACAGAGTCTTCAGTAAATCCCATGGAGAATAGTCAAAGAGAACTCATAAATCTAAAAAGGCACAGCCAGTACTCCCACAAAGGCCAAATGGAATCCCAGGAGTCCCCACTTCCCCTGCATTTCCTCCCTAGCACACTCATGAATGAGCAAGGGTCATTTATAGCAAGAAAAGACTGCCCTGGGACAGCACCCAAGGGAACTCTAGAACCTTTGGTCTGTTCTTCCTAGTGCAAAGAATTCTTGTCCCCCAAACAGTTACTTGGCTGGAACTTTATCATTCAGGTCTCAGCTCAACTATCATCTCTTCAGAGAATGTATCCCTAACTACCCCATCTAATGCCCCACACTCCATTCCCACCACTTTCTATTGCTTTGCAATTTTTAAGATTTTCTTCATAGGTCTTACCCCTCTAAAATCATCATATTTGTTTACTTACTGTCTGTTTTCCCAGGAGAATGAGAGCAGGATATTGTATCCCCACCATCTAGAATCTGAAACTTCTAACCCCCTTAGGGGCTATCATGGCTGTTTTTTCCTCTGGTTCCTCTGTTTCATTGGATTAATCCTCAGCTTATTTAATATTTTTTAACACCTAATATGTATTTTGTACTGTTCCAGGTGCTTGCGATACAGCAGAGGAAAAACAATCTCTGCCCACATGGAGTTATATTTTGGTGGAAGAGGTGGATGATAAACAAATAAATAAATATATACCCTGTCAGGCATAGAAGTGCTATGGGAAAAATATAAAGAATAAGGGATTAGAAAGTGATGGGGTGGTGAGCATGAATGTTTGATGGGGGATCAGGGAATATCTTTCTGGGGAGGTAACCTGAAGGATTATGGAAGCAAGCCACTCAGCTAACTGGAGAAGAGTGCCCGAAGCAAAGAGAATATCACATCCAAAGCCCTGAGGAGGAACGAGTTTGGTGTGTTCAAAAAACAAGAAAGTGAGTGTGGCAGGCCAAGAGTGAATGAGGCAGGGACTGAGAAGAAATGAGGTAGGAAGGTAGCTGGCAGCCAGATCATATGGGGCTCTGCACACCGTGGTAAGGACTTGGGCTTTCATTCTTAGTGAGACGATGAACCATTTGGAGGGTTCTGAGTTTCTGAAAGTAAACCAAAGCTACTGTGTGGTGAAAGACGGTGGCTTGGTGGGGGCGGGGGCTGGGGTAAGAACAGAAGGAAGGAGGCTGGATGAAGTCTACTGCCACATCCCCCAATTTAAAAAGTGGTGTTAAGAGAGGCCGCGATAGTGAGAGGCCCGCGCACCGCGATGAAGAGTGGCCCCCGCTTGCCGCAACTAGAGGAGGCCCTCGCACAGAAACGAAGACCCAACACAGCCAAGGATAAATAAATAAATAAATAAATTTTTTTAAGAAAGAAAAGATGACTACTATCTTAAAAATAAATAAATAAATAAAATAAAATAAAATGAAGTGTATGCATCTGAATATTTAAAAAGTGGTGTTGGCTTGGAGCAGATGGCAGGATAAAAAGTATTGGGGGACATAATTTGAAGAAAGAGCTGAAGGGATTTACTAAAGCATTCAATACGGGATCTGAGGACAAATGTCAAGGTCCTGACTTCAGTTTTTTCCTCTAACCTGCCTGCTTTAAGTTTCCCCAGTGAGTTCCTAATCATAGCCCCCCAGCACATTACTAATCTGATCCTCCTCCACAAGGCAGGTGCTAGTTCTCACACGGTACCCCCTCCATGACCATGTAACTAGTTGAAAATATATTGTTCCATACAGTTATTCTGAGTCCCTACCTGCCTGTCCTGCTTTATTTTACCAATCCTTTATTTTCACCCTTCACTCAAATCAAAATATGTTGCTTCTGAAACATTCAAGTCCTAACGGTTCTATAAAGCTCACTCAGTCCAAACGGATCTCTATGTCCTCTAAAATTTACAGAAATTATAAAATTCATCAGCAAGCTATTGTTTTGTATTATGACATCTCTTGTCAATTTAACTATTTTATTATTATTTAACATTGCATGTGATCTTATATCATTAACTAAAATATAAATTCTTCATGGGCAGAGAATCTACCTTATATTCCTTCATATTCTCTTATCACATACTATCTACTAGCACATAATTTCTTATACTTAGTAGATGATAAATAAATACATGCTCATGTGATATGTATAAACTTGATTATACTCTAGCTCTAGCCACTGCCTCCATTTCCTCTTGTTCTCGTCATCTCCTTCTTGCCTAATTAATTTGGCAGGCAATTGTGTCTTTAAATGTTTTTTAACAAGGGGATGGTATAACGATAGCCATGTTTTAGTAAAGAAGATTAATCTGCCTATTTGAATATTATGGATTGGAAGGGAATAGGAAGTGAGGGTTGATATTCCTTACCTAACTTTTGAAAGGGTCCACATGAGAAGTATTAAGGGCTTGAAATAAAGGGCTGGCAAGGGAAATGTGAAACATACAATGGAAGGAATGTTTTAAGAGAATCTCTAGGACTCTTGATAGATTGGATATAGTGATTGAAAAAGAAGGAGGGGTTATATGTGACCAGTTTTAATCCTCAGTGCATGTAAAAAATTATTATATCATTTATAAAGACAGGGAAGTAAAGGAAAAGTTGACTGGGGGAAGAACACAGTGACCTATTTTCAACCTGTTGACTTTGAGATGGCATTTAGCCATACCGAGGTGCCCAGGAGGCAGGTGGAGACAGACGATTATAGATTAAAAGACATTGTCAGTACTAGACACAGAGTTTTGTGAGAGATAATGGTTTGTAAAAGCACAACCTTCACTTTCCACAATTTAACATGTTGCCCCCACTTAAACTAGTCTAGCTGCTACACCCAAACTATCCCCAACAAGAGTTAGCTTCCAACAGGGGTATTCAAAAGAGGAGGATAAAGAATTTGAGATAAAGTATTGGTATGGCTGGAGCTGGAATGACAAGTTAGGCTCCTGCTCTAATGTGACCATACCCCCCTTAACTTGTTCAAATTCTTCCCTTGTTATATTATTAGGACATCCAGTACAGGCCTATGAATTTCTCTCAAATACATTCTACACCAGTACATTTCACAGTAATGACATAGTAAATATGCTAACTGACATGGATTGCAGTCATAATGCAATGTTATATTTGTGACAGAACTCAATGTTATATTTGTGACATTACTGACTTGCCTCAATCAACCACACACTCACACACAATTTCTAGAAAAACTGCACTCTCCAGAAGGTTTGGTACAATTCCATACAGATCAAGCACTACATTCACAGTCGATTCTCCCAGTATCTCTCCCAGCTGATAGAAGTATGAATTCAATGATTCAAGTATGAAATTCAAGTATGAATTTCAATGATGAAACCAAGAGAATGGTTTTGTTGAATTGGAATAATATCAATTGGAAGCAATGGTGAATGAATCGTAAAACACCAAAGCAGTGTAGATGTATTTAAAGCAGATTGGAAAAGAACACAAGTGTAATTTCTCCTGAGTCTCAAGAGGTAAACCTGTAACTTATAGCCAAGAAAACCAATAAGCAAAGTACTATCTACAACCCTAGACAAATGGAAAAAGGAATACAGAAATTATGGCATAAAAGACTAAACCAATCATTATGAGAATAACTAAAGTTACAGTTTATGGGAGGAAGTTTTACAGAAAATTTACACTGGGAAAGTGCCACAAGATGTACAACTCTGAGTGTGTTTCAAGTACTGAGAACAGACTGAGATTGACAATAAAGGGTTTCACATGCTTTTCTTTAGATCTGTATCTCTTATAACTGCACAAATAACAAATAATCACCCAAAGTAGATACAAAAATTCCTAAATTGGAGACAAATTATGCAATTATAAAGATGTTTTAAAATGGGAGAATCTTTAGAAACCATGAGTTTGAAAAAAAAACTCCGGATGAAATATCATATGCTAATTTGGGGAGTTGTGACTTTAAACACTAGGCATGTAAGCATATCAAAAGAAAAAAGGTCAGGTGTAGGTTAATATTTCTGAAATTCTGTTTTCTATGATTTCATTCGTATGATAACACATAGTGATTTCAAATCAATATTTAGCTATTCAGTTGCCATAAACTTCTTCGACACCAGAAAAGAGGAAAATAATAGAAGGAAGAAAACAAAACAGTTCTATTGAATGAAGCACTGTTTTATTTTTATTTTTTTAACATCTTTATTGGAGTAAAATTGCTTTATAATGGTGTGTTAGTTTCTGCTTTATAACAAAGTGAATCAGTTATACATATACATATATCCCCGTAACTCTTCCCTCTTGCGTCTCCCTCCCTCCCACCCTCCCTATCCCACCCCTCTAGGTGGTCACAAAGCACCGAGCTGATTTCCCTGTGAAGCACTGTTTTAAATATTAATGTTTGTTCCAGAAACACTAACACTGCTTTTGGCGTACCTGTACCAGTCTGTGTGTGTGTGTGTGTGTGTGTGTGTGTGTGTTGGTAGACGAAGAGTATTTTCACTACTTGAGGCAATGTGTGAAAAATTGAAATCAGATCATTCATACTAATGAAGCAATGGGGGTGCAAATAGTTAGCTAGTGTGTAATAATACTAAAAATACTAAACAATAAGATTGTGAATCTCTGAATAAATTAAGCCATAGAAAACTAAACAGACAGAAAAGAAATAACATGCAAAATGAAAACCTTGTAAAAGCCACTGGATAGACTTACAGAGGTTCAACACTGGACAGCAATGAACAACTCCAGAGGGTGCCATTACCAGTTTGTGTGAATAGCTCCCATGGAGTTCACAGAACAACCTGTGCAGCCATGAGTGGCCATCCTGCTTGATGTGAATATGCATACAGGATTTTTTTTGTGTCATTCATGAGTCAAGTCCCAAACTACTCAGGTGCCAACTCTGATTTTAAAAATGGCTAACGCTTTAAGAGGCCAAACATTGGTTTCCAGGCCATACTCATGCATCCTTAGACCCCTAAATTCAGATGAAATTAATTTCAGGTGTATTTCCCTTCTTGAAAAATAGATTTTATTGATATGGTCTCCCTTAAACTAGAAGCAAAAGACAAGAAAATAAAATCCACCAATCTTTAAAAGTTGGGCCTAAATAATAGCAGTATTTAAAATTCTTTCTCAAATAAGAGCAAATAAATGATTCCTATTTATTCGACTTTTCTCCAAGTTACAGTTGTGGTTTTTAAACAATGAAAAAAAAGTGACTTTTTGATATTTGCAGAAATAATATTTTACTAAAAAAATAGGTAAGAAATAGAAAAGTTACTTTGAGACCATTCAATCACTTCAAGCACCAACAAAGTAGCTCTCAGATGGTAATCAGCGCTGGTCATTATAAAGTTGATGTCAGCTTGAACTTGTGACCTAAACCTCAAAACTTATATTACAACTAATTCTCAGAGTTATACATCTATGTGACCCTCTCACTGCTGCCAAATATCACTGTGGTTTTGAGGTATTAAAAATCTTCCACAAAATTTCATTTATTTAAATGCATTTAAATTCAGGATAGCTATAAAAAGCAATTATAAATTCAAAGCAAATATATTATTTTCAACATTTAGTGTAGGCTGACTGATTTTTGGTAATCACATGCCATTCTTAAAGCAACCAAAATATGTTTGAAATAATTAGCATTTAATAAACAAAACCTGCCTTATCTAATTTAAATGTTAGATGAAACCTATTTAAACAATTTAATAGTTTACTCTTTAAATTGTTGAGTCAAAAATGTACAGAAGTAATACAGTAATAATTGCCCCTGTGCTATTAAATCTACCAAGAGAGTAATGAGTGTTAGATTATTTAAAATAATGACACCACCTTTCTTCCCCCAGAATATGGAGCACGGGTAAATGTTTAATTAAGAAAATTCAAGAAGGTCTCAGGAAAAATCCACTTCAGAACTAAGTGTCTCACTAATTCAAATTTTTCAGCACAAATTTAACACTGATACCATTCATATCAAACAGATATCAATAACATATGTGGAATCTAATCTATGAAACAGAAACAGACTCACAGGTATGGAGAACAGACGTGTGGTTGCCAAGATGGGGGTGGGGGTGGGGAAGAGATGCAGCGGGAGTTTGGGGTTAGCAGATGCAAACTATTATATGGATAAACAACAAGGTCCTACTGTATAGCACAGGGAACTATATTCAATATCCTATAATAAACTATAATGGGAAAGAATATATATGTATAACTGAATCACGTTGCTGTACAGCAGAAATTAGCCCAACATTGTAAATCAACTATAATTCAATAAAATAAATTTTAAAAAGACAGATATCAAGGCAGTAATGTGGAGTGAAATCTTATTGCGGAGAACCAAAGAGTACCATACTCATTCTGCCTTTCAAAGAACTATCATTGTAATTGCTCTAACTATAGCCTGGTTTTGTGGTAGCACTTATGCCATAATTTGATTCCACAGAAAATGCTCAGTATACCCAGACTTTCCACATACTCTCCCCTGCCTTCTGTAATTAGGAATCTAGGCATTTTCCTGAGTTTAATGAAGCAAAGCCTGAAGCTGAATGGAGCAGAATCAGAGCTGTCATATGCCCCAGAGAGTTAGATCCCTGACCACATGAGGCATCTCAATTCTGTAGTCCTGGATCTTGCCCCCAAACCACTTGTCTCCATCTCTAACAGTGACTGTAAAATCAAGGGCTAAAATGTTCCATTTTAACCTTCAGACTGATGCCTCTGCAAATGTCCAAATCTCCAGGAAAAGGGCCTATGAAGGTAAAAACATTGTCTATATTTCTCATTTTTCTGAACCTGGCACTATTTCTGGCACAGAGAAAGTCTCAATAAATATATGCTGACTGACTGACTACAAAGCCACCAGACAGTTCACCCTGGAGTTCAATCTCCATCATTGCTACAGAAGAGAACTAAAGTTTCAGGATCTAACAAAACACCCTTCTATGCACAAAGTCATTTTTATATGAACATTTTCAGAGGAAAAATCTGAGAAAC
This sequence comes from Eubalaena glacialis, assembly GCF_028564815.1. NCBI lineage: Eukaryota > Metazoa > Chordata > Mammalia > Artiodactyla > Balaenidae > Eubalaena > Eubalaena glacialis. Next base: position 39,591,018 of record NC_083724.1, read on the forward strand.
TAATGCCTATACATTTCTCAAATATGTAATACAAAAGAAAATCCCTATGTTATGCTTAAGACCAAAATCATTATCTCTTTCCTCCCTCAAACCTCCTGCTCTTCTGATAATCCTTATCTCATCTCATGACAACACACCTACCCAGTCAACCAAGATAGAGACTTCAGCAACCTTTGACTCCTTCTCATTAACCTCCAGAACTATAATTAGATGCTATGCTGTGGAAATTTCTTTTTTCTTCCAACCCTTTTTTAATCTATTCCCCAACCTAAATCACCACAGCCAATACTGATTCTTACCTGGAATAAACTGCAATAGGCCAGCCCTTCCCTCTTCCTCCATATATTACTCTCTTATAAAAGGAAATTAGGTGAGTCTGAGAGAGTTTATTTTTTATAAAGCCACTAGACTCATGAAATAGTACTTTCTTTTCAAATTATATTTTGTGATATTTTTAATATACTGCTAGATTTAAAGGCTAAACTTTCCAGGATATAAACTGCATCTACTTTTCCATATCTTTCAAATTATCCATTTTCCAAATATTTTCAAAATTACTTCCAAATTATGGAAAAGTGTTCCATGAGGAGAATTTCAAGTTAACATGAGTTACTTTTATAATCCCTCCCCCAAAAAGTTTTGTATGTATTGTACGTTTGTGTATATGTGTTTTAAAGGTAAGCATCCATGATTTGCAAAAACGCTTTTAACAGTTTTATTTAGATATTACTGACATATAATATATTGCATGTATTTAAATAACACAGTTTGATAAGATTTGAAATATATACACATAAATGAAGCCATCCATCACCACAATCAGGATAATGAACGTATCATATCCATTACCCTCAAAAGTTTCCTCATATTCTTTTCTAATTCTTCCTTCCTGATGTGCAGTGTTTTGAAAACCATTGCTTCATACATTTGGACTGAGTGGGGCTTTTTTCCTTGGTTATTTCAGGTGAAAGGGTAAATCTGGTCCCTGTTTCTCTATATTTTGCAGAAGCATAAGTCCATCAGTTGATTTTTTTACTATATATTTTAAGTTTTTTTTTTTTTTTTGATGTGGACCATTTTTAAAGTCTTTATTGAATTTGTTACAATATTGCTCCTGTTTTATGTTTTGGTTTTTTGACCATGAGGCATGTAGGATCTTAGCTCCCCAACCAGGGATCAAACCTGCACCCCCTTCATTGGAAGGCAAAGTCTTAATCACTGGACCACCAGGGAAGTCCCGATTCACTATATATTTTTAGTTCTTTTCTTAGTGATTGATCTAGGGATTATAATATGTATCTTATCATAATCTACTTCAAACTAATACTAACTTAATTCTGGTAAAATGCAGAAACTTTACTACATTCTCCATTTGCGCTATTATTATAATATATATGTATGTTATAAACCCAACATTATATTATAATTATTGCTTTATATACTCTAATGTCTTTTAAAGAATTTAAGAAAACAATATTTGTGCAGTCTTATATTTACCCACATATTTTAAACATGTGTAATACTCCTTATTAATTCTTGTGGATTTCAGTTACCATCTAATGCCATTCCTTTCAGTCTAAAAGACTTCCTTTAGTATTTCTTGTAAGACAAGTCTGCTAGTAACAAATTCTCTCAGCCTTTATTTATGTGAGAATGTCTCTTTTTCATTTTCATTTCTAAAGGCTAGTTTTCCTAGATATAGAATTCTTGGTTGACAAGTTTTCTTTTCTTGCAGCATTTTGAATTTATCATTTCACTGCCTCATGGCCTTCATCATTCCTTATAAGAAGTCAGTTGTTAATCTTATTAAGGTTTCCTTATACTTGATGAGTCTTTTTGTTCTTGCTGCTTTCAAGATTTCCTCTTTCAGTTTGACTAAGACGTGACTAGGTATATATCTCTTCGTATTTATCCTACTTGGTGTTTGTTGAGCTTCTTGTATCTCTAGAGTCACTTTTTTATCAAATTTTTGAAGTTTTCTGCTGTTACTTCTAAAAATATTCTTTCTAGCCCTTCCTCTCTCTCTTCTCCCTCTGGAAGTTCTGTTATATTTATGTTGATAAACTTGCTTTTGACTCATAGGTCTCTGGAGCTCTGTTCATTTTCTTCAAACTTTGTTCTCTCTGTTCTTCAAATTGGATAATTTCTACTAACCTACTTGAAGTTTGCTGATTCTTCTTAAATCTTCTGCTGAGCCCCTCTCATGAACTTTTCCTCAGTTATCATACTTTTCAACTCCCAAATTTCCATGTAGTTCTTTTTTACATTTTGTATCTCTTTGCTGATAGTCTCTAATTACTGACTGATTGGCATCATAATTTCCTTTAATTTTTTAAGCATGGTTTCCTGTAATTCTTTTAATATATTTATAACAGCTGTTTTGAAAGCTTTGTATGAAAAATCTAACATCTGTACTTATTTAGTTTCCATTGACTGCTTTTTTTCCCCTGAGTATGGGTCACCCTTTCTTTTTTCTTTGAATGTTTCATTATTTCTGTTGAAAATTGGACACTTTAGATAGTGTCTTACAGTAATTCTAGATTGTGTTGGTGGTAGTTTTTTTGTGTTTGCTTGTTTTAGAAATTTACTTTCTGTCAATCTATGGAATTGGTTTCCCCTGCCATGTATAGCTTCTGGTATCTCTTCTCAGTAATTTTTTAAATTCTTGATTTATTTTTAAGCTTGGCTTCCTTGAGGTCATCCCTGTGTCTGCACAGCTTAACCGTCAATCAATGATTCATCAGAGGTTATACTCAATCACTTTGAGCCAATAAGCTTTCTACCGTTTATTATTGCTTCTGTGTGTGGGTTCATTCAAAGTTCAAAGACTTTCTGTCCTACCCCAGTATCTATTTTCTTGCATCTACTCTGCACAAGTGTGAGGTGTCTCAATTTGCCAGGGGTTATTTGGATATATTGGACTCTCTTTGGTCTCACATGTGCATGCAAAATGAAGGCAGCCAGGGATGTGTAGAGATATTACCAGCCGCCTCTATGGCTATCTCATATCTAGGATCTCTCTATTTAATGCCTGGTTGGTCCACTGACCTGCTGCTTTTCCCAAATGGGACTACACCTCAAATGAGCAGTTGCTGGCCTTCCTCATTTGCATGCTTCCAGGATCATTACTTTCACTGAAAATGCTGTTGAGGGTGGGTTTTTCACCTTCCACCCAAAATCAAGTGAGTCCCTTCTGGCAGCAAAGCTGCTGCTTTCAGAGCCTGCCCCACATAGTAAAACCACCATACTTACCAAAGTAGGAAAGATGAAAAAAGCTCCAGTCAAGAATGTGATTGATTCCCAATGTTTTTATGTGAAGTTCAGCAGTTTTTCATGAATAAGTAATTCTCAATTTGTTTCTTTGCCTTTGGTTGACTTCCAGAGCCACAAAATGTTTGTTTTTGACAATACTGTCCAGTTTTATACTTGTTTTTTAGGGAGAGGATTTGACTCTCCCCTCACTTTGCAATAAGGTAAGTTAGGCTTCTCAAATGATTGACTTTTCTATTTATTATGGGTCATATTTTCCTGCTTCTTTGAATGCTTACTAATTTTTAATTGGATGCCAAACAATGTGAATTTTACCTGTTAGGTGCTAGATATTTGTGTGTCCCTATATATAGTCTTGAGCTTTGTTCTTGGACACAATTAAGTTGATTGAAAACAATTCGATCTGTTATGGACTGAACATTTATGTCCTTAAAATTCATAAGCTGAAATCCAAACCCCTGAAGTGATGGAATTAGGAGACAGAGCCTTTAGGAGGTGATCAAGTCATGAGAATAGAGCTCCATGAATGAGATTAATGCCAATTATAAGAGACCCCAGAGAGCTCTCTCACCCTGCCATATGAGGAGACAGTGAGAAGACAACCATCTATGAACCAGAAAGATAGCTCTCACCAGACACCAAATCTGATCACACCTTGATCTTGAACTTCCCAGTCTCCAGAACTGTGGTAAAATAAATGTTTGTTGTTTAAGCCACCCAGTCTGTGGTATTTTTGTTATAGCAATCTGAATGAAGACATGATCCTCTTGGGTCTTTCTTTTAAACTTTGTTATGTGGGAACAGAGCAGAGTTTAGTCTATAGCTAATTTTGCCACATTACTGAGTTAAAAACCCTCTGAATGACCTTATATTCTCACCTTTTCGAGAGTGAGTAATAACAGGAACTATTCTACCTGGTAAAAACAGGAACAATTCCCAGCCCTATGTGTGTCCTGGTGATTATTCCTTCTAATTCTTTCAGGTGGTGCTTTCCATGGCCTCAGGAAGTTTCCTCAATAGCATGTGCTGATAATTATTCAGCTGAAGCCTCAAAGGAGAGCTGCAGATCTCTGAAGTTCTTTCTCTATACAGATCTCTCCTCTCATCCCCTGCCCTGCAAACTCGAGCTGCTTTGATCTCCCCAGATTCCCCGCTCTGTCTCATTAACTCAGGGAGATTACCCAGTTTTACCTGAGTTCTTCCTCACTGTGCTACAACCTGAAAACTCTCTCTAGGAAGCAAGCTGGGGCAATCATATGGCCTTCCTCATATGCTTCTCATTTCTCAGGAAATTGTCCTTTATTGCTTGATGTTCAGTGTCTTGAAACCATTGTTCCATATATGTGTCTTATTTTTTCAAGTTGATTCAGGTAGGAGAGTAAATCCAATACCTATTGGCCCATGCTACCTGGAAGCAGAAGTTAGGAATGCTTACTTTGATCAGGGGAACACATTTAGTTGAGTCTTGATTTTTCTTCCCTTCCTTTGCTTTTCCATATCCCTCCTGTAAACCATGCATGGTCATTGCCACTCAAGACAGACTTGACCTAGGCTTAGTCAGGCAACATTGTATTTTTTAAGTACAGATCTTCCTCGACTTATGGTGGATTTACCTCCTAATAAACCTATCATAAATTGAAAATATTAAGTCAAAAATGCATTTAATACACCTAACTTACTGAACATCATAGCTTAGCCTAGCCTACCTTTAACATGTTTAGAACACTTACATTATCCTATAGTTGGGCAAAAGCAGCTAACAGAAAGCCTATTTTATATATATATCTCATATAATTTACTGAATACTGTACTGAAACTGAAAAACAGAATGGATGTATGGGTATAGAATGCTTGTAAATGTATCAGTTGTTTACCCTCATGATTGCACAGCTGACTGGGAGCTGTGGTTTGCTGCCAGCATCATGAGAGAGTATGGAACTGCATATGGCTGAACCAGGAAAAGATCAATATTCAAAATTTAAAGTATAGTTTCTACTGAATGTGTATCACTATCACACCATCATGAAGTTGAAAAACTGTAAGTTGAACCATCAAACTGAAAAACAGCATGGATGTATGGGTATAGAATGGTTGTAAATGTACCAGTTGTTTACCCTCATGATTGCACAGCTGACTGGGAGCTGTGGCTGGCTGCCAGCATCATGAGAGAGTATGGAACTGCATATGGCTAAACCAGGAAAAGATCAATATTCAAAATTTAAAGTATAGTTTCTACTGAATGTGTATCACTATCACACCATTATGAAGTTGAAAAATTGTAAGTTGAACCATCATAAGTCAGGGACTATCTGTATTCACTATAGCCAGCACTGTCCTAAGTGCTGAGGATATAGAGACAAATTAAAACAGCAACCACATGATGAGGGGTATGTGGCCAATCTGCTTTGTCACCATCAAGTCTTTCAGATCAGCAATCTCTCTCTTCTTCCTTCATCTAGACCCACATACTTTTATCCCACCTACTAGCTCTACTACAGGCATACCTCATTTCATTGTGCTTCGCTTTACTGCACTTTGCAGACAGTGCATTTTTTACAAATTGAAGGTTTGTGGCAAGCTTTCATCGAACAAGTCTATTGGTGCCATTTTTCCAACAGCATTTGCTAACTTTGTGTCTCTATGTCACATTTTGGTAATTTTCGCAATATTTCAAATATTTAAATTATTATTGTATTTGCTATGGTGATCTGTGATCAGTGATATTTGATATTACTATTGTAATTGTTTTGGCATTTTTTAACAACAAAGTATTTTTAAATTAAGCTATGTATATTGTTTTTATAGACATAACACTTTGTTATACTGACTATAGCATAGCATAAAGGTAACTTTTATATGTACTAGGAAACCACAAAATTCATGTGACTCACTTTATTGTGATATTTGCTTTATTGCAGTGGTCTGGAACCAAACCCACAATATCTCCATGTTATTCCTGTACTCACTGTGCATTGAATGTGCCTAACTCATTTAGCTGAAAAGGATATTTTTAAAGCCTCATACACCTTTTCCTTATGAAAGGAAATTTTTCTCTTCATGCCATCCTTCTCTAATAAAGGGAAAATATTTTCCTCTCTCTATTATCCAGGCCTATATTTATTCTGTTTTTCTCTCATTACGTTAATTTTATTTGGGCAAAAGAACAATAATCATGTTTAAGCTTAGGATGGGAAACAACACAGCAGGGTTCCATAAATAGAGTTTAATTACAGTCATTACGTTAATTATATATCAACTGATTATTTTTAAGACATTTATTGAGCACCATCAGCTTTCAGAGGTACCCATCATTCTCCTACTATCTTTTTCAGATTCTGTATCCATGCTCAGAATAATCAACTATCATTTGACACATGGTATAATAAGTACCTAATGAAATCCCAATTAAAATTGTATTTGAGATGCTTATTTTAGAGATAAATTAGAAATAATTACATGATTCAAGAATCCACATCATACAGGAGAGACACAACTATATCTTGACTAACGGGAAAGGACAAGCACAGATGAAGCCTTTTAATGTGCTTTCTAAAACCTGTTACAAAACATTACTGTACCTCAGCAGATGGCACTGAGAGATGTCTTTTTATTTTTTTTTAAATAGACAGCTCCCTTTCATACGCTGACTTGAGTGATTTTGGTTCTCATTATTACTGTCATCTGTTAGAGACAGAAAAAAAGTGGGGTGGGGAAGAAGCACATTATTTTCCATAAGGCAAGAACATCACTATGGAAGCAGCCTTTGAGCATGCTAAGTCTAATTTACTGAGCCGCAATAAGCAGGAGAATGCAGCCACTGTCTCTTAACTGTTCATTTCAAACAACTTATCTTCATTTGGAGCTGAGACACTTGGTGCTTGCTGGATACAGTGCTTCCTCTCTCTCTCCTCCCTCTATCCCGCCCACAGATAATTTTTCCCCCTTACGGTTTAATGAATTCTGGAACCAACCGAATTCAGGTTGTTAGGAGACACTAGCCAGGTAAAAGCTTTAATATCATCTCTTCCAGAGTTCAAAAGGTCATTTCCCTACTAGGATCACAAAAATATATATATTCCCTTCTGAGAGAACTATTTAGCCTCCAAGGGGGAGCAGAAAACTGCCCATTAAGTCCACCAAGACTTTGCTCATAGCTTCCTCTCCTTCCTGCAATATCTTATTCAGAGGACAACAGGCTCATTTACAACCTCACTTGGGGAAACTGTTAACCGTTAATTTCTGATCTATGTAATTTGCTGCTAAAGAACACAATAGCATCTAATAGAAAACAGCTGTTACAAAATCCACTCTTTCTGGCAGGAGCAGTTCCTAATGTAGGATTTTAATTTTATCTCCTGATTGATAACACCCCATTAGCCATATCCAGACTCCTAACTGCAAAATGACGCATGGGCACTATTTTAAGCTCCCTCCCAGATGGATATCATTATGCTTGCTTGTCCCTCTGAGCAGAAAGTCCACAGTTTGGGCAGTGGAGTATGATACAGGCACTTATTACTGCCCTGACACACCAAACGGGAAATACTGGTCACAGGTGCTCCAGAGTGTTCAAAATGCATACATAAGGCAAGGAAAGAGATTTGAACAGAAGAGAAAAGATAATGAGTGTTCAGTATTACAAAACTCTAGGGACATAAAACCAAAAGTAGTGTGCATTTCATAAAAACATAAAATATTTTTCTTTCATACTTTGGACTTTTGAGTTTTGTAGGAGAGACACAGGAAGTGTCTTCTTTCACTAGTCACATAGGATTTTATTCAGGAATAGTTAGATTCATAGGAAAGATGTCAACTTGGGCAACCAGAATTAATAATTATTGAATCATCTCTCCTATGTCCGTGGGAAAAGCTAAACAATAATTAATCTAAAGGGAAGGAGGGGTATTTTCCTATGGCAACCTTGTTATAATAGTACCTCAAATGGAAAAATTATAGAATCTTCATCAAGTTTCATCAGCAAAATATTCAAGAAAAAATAAATTTCATTGAAGTGGCAGCAGGAAGAAGGCAAAAGTGGGTCTATGCCCAAGTTCTTGAAATTCTAATAAAATCAGTCACTGATTCATCATGCTTTCTGGAATAACTTTGATTATACATTTAAAACTATCCTTCACTACCACAGGCATGACAGAAAGGCACAGAGCCATATACTAGCCTTAATGAGATCTATTCAAAGCATCTCAACAATTATTTTGTAATGGTCTCAAGTCCAAAATCAAGGTACATTTCTATATGGAGTTCTAAGAGCACCTCAGGGCTGAAGTGCTCTGTTCATCAGCAGGGACTGTGGTTCATTAAAGGAGACAGGAGCTGGAAAAAATGACCAAGTTGCAAGACCTGGAGGTCTATCAAGTTCCTGCACAGTTTGTGCAGCATTTCTTCACCAGCTACAGACCTTTCTCGAACAACCTTGTTCTCCTCACAGTTAGAACTAGGACATTGATAGAGAACTATCCACACTCCACATCTGCTGATCTTTGTCATGCCCCAGAACTGACCTTTTCCTAAACATTACTGGACATGCTCGCTTTTGTTTTCACCTTTTACTTAAGTATCACTTCCTCCAGGAGACCTGCCCAGACCCCTGGAATAGGCTGGGTCTCACACAGTGTATTTACATAGCACTCTACGCTTCGCCCGTAGCACTTCTTATCACATTTAATGCCTGTCGACAGGAATTAACCTTTTAGGTAACCTATGAATCCATATTGCAGACAGTGAACTGACTTCTGCCCCACCCCCAGTTCCTACTGAGGATCTCTTGGAATTTGGAGACTCTATGTTAGGATTCACTAATCTGATCTAAATCCCTTATTTTATGAATTAAGAAATAAGCACTATCTATGGTAACATATCCAATCTGAGGCAGGCTTAGACTAGGATTCAGGTTTCACAATTCGACACAAGGGACTTCTAAGTGTTGAGATCATTTTTTTAACCCATCACAAGAATCTGACCCATGTTTCCCCCATTTTTTTTTAGCACCTGCCAATCCTCTCACCTTGCCCTCAGCCTGGCTCAGACCGGCATTTAACAAACTGAAGGAGAGATGTACTCTGACTCTGCCACATCCTCTAAAAACTACATCATCCTCTAAATATTCTGCCAAGCCACACCCCTCAGAACACTCCCTGCCTCTGTTTCTCCAACCCAGCTAGTATTCCCTCCCCCACCACCACTTTATCACACTTCTCACCACTGTTGCCCTTGCAAAGACTCTCCTCCCCCTGAACAAACATTTTGACTTAGATTACCCCAAGACAGTAGCCCCAGATCTCAGCTAATAATCTTTTGGCCTTCAAATTCCCCAGATACTAAGTTTAAAAGCTAAAGCCACTACTTCACCCCTTCTTATTGATGTCCTTTTTATCAACTTTCAATAAAGTGTTAGATGAAAGTGAGTGATAAGCATTTGTTCCCTTTCCTACTCAGGGAGCATCCACTATTATGTGAGCCTTATGCAAAGCAGTACCTTGCCTCCCACCCCTGGAGAGAAAGAAAGGCAGATGTTCCCCTCCCTGTGGCAGTTCAGGTATTTGCTCATGATGTAGACTCCACCAATCTTGCCTCATACTTTGAGTCTCTAGGGAGGCAGGTGAATATGAAAGGACAGTCAGAGAGTATTCATAACTCAGGACTGCAAGTCCAGGGTAAGATGCCAGATGCAAGTATCAGGAATGTTGCCTCTAATATATCTTCTTCCCTCTTTGTTGTGTCATTTTCATACTCACACATTTTAACTCATTTCCTTTTTCTTTCCTCTCCCTTTTCCCTAACTATTGTGCATGGACTGTGTTAGAAATAGTTAACTTTATAGTTTATTCCTTAGGTTGTGGAAAATGGAAAGAGAATCAGGACAGAACATGGACAAACTGTAGAGATTTTAAGTTTGGAACAGGATGAAGCAACTGACAAGACTTAGAACCCTACATGTGAAGATGGGCTATATTGCCAGTTTTACAAGGAAGAGTTAGGTTCATTGTTAAGTGGAGGCTTCGTTTGTCTTTTAAAGGTATAAGTACAGGAAGAGTTAGGTTCATTGTTAAGTGGAGGCTTCGTTTGTCTTTTAAAGGTATAAGTACAGGAAGAATAGTGTATGTGGCTGTTGGACAGCCAATGAAGGGGAAGGAGGGGGCATTTTTTATTTTTTGGTTATCTACAATCTGAATCCCTGTCCTAGTTTTGGAGAATTCTCCATTGTGTGGGTCTTGGCTGTAGGATGAACAGATGATTTATCATCCACGTGGAAAAGCTACTAAGAGTTAAAGGGGCACTGTTAATAATTATGCTGGAACAATCAACATCAACCAGGACTGCTCCAGGCAAGCTCCAGACTGCTCCAGTCTCTGCCTTCTACAATAGAATCCATCAAGAGACACAATCCCTCTCCCTGCTCCCTGACAGTTAGGGCATGGGCATGTATACTGGCTCAGTCAGACACTCCTTGAAGAAATGATGTAAAAATATAGTGGCTGTTAAAAAATATTACTAGCAATAGCAAATTAAGCTTAAGAGTCTAGTCACTACTAGACATGTGAGTGTCCAGTGGCTACAGGGCCAGCAAAAACATCCCCCTAGCCACACTGTTCTTTTGATATGACCATACCTGGGTGTGGTATCTAGTCTCCAAAATGGCTCCCAATGAACCCTGCCTACAGGTATTTCCCCCCTTATAATAGTCCCTTCCTACGATGAATGTGGGTTGGCCTGTGACTTGCTTCAACCAACAGAATGTGGAGAAAGTGATGCTGTGCCAGTTCTAGACCTGAACCTTGAGAAGACCTGGCAGCTTCTTCTTTTGTTGTTTGGGGAGCCCTGGGCCACCATATGAGAAGTCTGGTCAACCTACTGGAGAGACCACAGGTAGAAGGAGAAGCTCCAAGATATCAGAGAACAAGAAAGGCCCAGCAGTTCAGCTGTCCCTGCCAAAGTGTCAGACGTGTAAAGTCTTAGACATCCAGCCCAGTTCAGTGTGCAAATAAGTGTAGCCATGCTCAGCACAGTCAACCCACAGAATTAAAGGAGGTACTGTTGTTTAAAGCCACTAAGTATTAGTGTAATTTGTTACACAGTAGTAGATAACTAAAACTCTAAGTAATCAGTTTCCTGGCCTACTTTTGTTACTCCCATTTCATGAGCCTGGTTCTCTAATTCTCCTGTTTCAGTTCATTAGTCCTCATACAAACTGTTTTTCTATCTCTTGATTTACTGATTGGTTTTCTAATTTTCCTGTTTCAGTTCATTAGTCTTTATGCAAACCTCTTTTCTCTCTCCTGATTTACTGATTGCTTTCTAAATATAATTATCTCCACTTTTTTTCACTCTAGGGTAGGGGCTCCCCAACATTTCAAACATGAGCGCTCCATTTTTACTTAATAAATTGCATGTAATAGGTGTACTTTTTGTAACCATTGACTGGGTAAACATAAAATGGCCAAAAGCAGTTAAGAACTCAGGAATAGCCTGAAGCGGATGTGTCTGTTCTTCAGAATAACCACAGACATACATTCAAAAACAAAGAACAAAACATCCATGTAGAAGCATGTTACTTGTTCAGTACTTAGGAAGTTTACAAACATTTGGACTCTTTCCATGGCTCCTCACCCTCAAAGTCCACAGCCCCACAGGATGGGAGTCACTGAGCTGGCACACGTTTCTCTTTGACATTCCCTTGAGATGAAGTGGTTCCCAAAATACACTATTTCTTGGGAAAGAAAAGCAATCTGGAAAACACTGTAGCTCTGGACAGATAATATCACTGAGAGCAGACAGAGTAAGTACGTAATTTTTTTTAAATTCCAAGAAACAATCTTCGGAGAATGAGGTAGTGAGGGAAATCAACATTTTGGAGAGGAACGGCTCACAGACCGGCATCAGAGTTTTGCTAACAAGGCACCTGGATTATAGAAGCAAAGGTATTCATGAATTCTATTAATGGCTAACCATGTACACCCCCTCAATCTGGGCACTTCCCTTCCCCACATCCTTCCTATAAATAGGAAGGCATCTACAGGCAGACATTTTCCTATTTGGCCAACTGGCCCACCAATGGAAAAAATGAGTTCTTTATGGTTGGAGAGTATGCCAAAATTTAAAAGGTGGACTTTTTTTGGGGGGGGGGCGTTGTTTTGCACACGAACATTGCTGATGGTGAGAAAAAAAGAATTAAGATAAAGGAATAGCTTCTTTTTTGAGAACTTATCTAATTCACTATTCCTTCTTATTAAAATAAAAAAAGTTACCCATACAAAGTTAGAAACAATTTCTCCTCACTGTGTTTTTAATACAGTGGATCCAGCAGTTACTTCAAATAGGGTCATTTTTCAGTTGCACAGGTGTCTCTCTGGAGATAACCCCAGGGATATCTTATACATATTTGTATTTAAAAGCAGGCACATAACACTTTAGAGGAATCTAAAAAGCACCTCTTGGTGACTGATGGATAGTCCAGAGCTTAGCACAGAAATGAGAGCTTATAACAGAAACGTCCTAAATTGATACGGCATCTTTATAGATGATATTTTTTAACCTTAATGGTAATATAAAGTAATGGCATTAATGGGAGGTTAGCCAAGTGGGAAAGTTTCAGACTGTGCTTTCTGGCTTAAAAATGACCAGCATAACTTTTCCCCCTGTAAACTGTAATATTCAGGTATTGCACTTCTACCAGTTTTGTGATCATCAGCTCTTGAAATCCCTGTGAAAATAAGTCAATAGACCAACTTCTCTCCTAGGCTGTCTGTCTAAATTCACTGCCACTATCCAATCATCCAGTTTCAATAAATCCCAAACTAATAATTGCACGTATCCAGCAGGATGTTATAATTATTTTCTTAAATTAAAAAAAAAATTCTCCTCTTTTGAACAGGGCTGTTTTTCTCTCTCAGCTGAGGCCCTAGGCCCAGCTAGGAATCATTAGCCACTGAATGGATATAAGAAATTCAAACATATTATGAAAATCTTTGAATAATTCAGTTACCAAGTCAGTGAGCCATTAGAGGCAAATGCCCAAGAAATCAGGCTTCATTAGCTAGCTGCCAGCTTCATATAGAGCTTCCCTAAGGATTCTGGGTGCTAAAAAATATCCCTTACTCCCAATCTTCCCTGTCAGAGCATATTATGAACTACTTTAAAAGTTAGAACATAGGGGAAGGCAGGGGCAAGATGGGGTTTGAATATTTATCAAGTGCCTATACTGTTCCAGACCCTACCTCAGACACACATATATTATTTTATTTCATCCTTATAACAAACCATGTTAGCTATTATCTTCCCATTTTACCATTTTACAAATGAGATTCTTGAAACTCAGAGACATCCAAGGTCATGCAGCTAATGACGGTGAATAGTAAATTTGAACACAGGTCTGGCTAACTCTACACCTCACCCACTAGCTATGTGTGGGCACAAACCCATAGGCCTCTCTTCCCAGTCCACGCCACCTTACAATCAGGAAGTAGAAAGTTGAGAGACAAAGAGGAGAGCATGCACAGTGAAGGAGTACGAAGTATCAGTTAACAACTTGGTAGCAAGAAAAATATACATATATAAAGTTCAATCAGACAACACAAGACTTCTATATTTTGCAGGAACATGCTCCAAAACCAGTCTGTGGGCCACTCTTTCCTCCTCGGCCTACCCATGACTGGCATTTAGCAACCTCCCATCAGCCAAAGGCCCAAGCACCTTCACACTCGTCTTTTGGAGCACTGTTATTGTTTTATAAAAAATGTTCAACTTCCAGTATTTGCACTCTCAACAAATGGAAGAAAGATGCCTTCTGTCTAATAGAGACTTACCATAGATTTCCAATTGCTAAGTATGTCCTATCAGTTATTAAAAATGATGTTTACTTTTGTCCAGGCTGCGGTTTTCCCCTGACTCAGAAAATATACACAACAATGAATCTAGTATACTTAATCAAACATCCTCAATTTACATTTTCATAAAAGCTGATCACTTTTTTAATTTTATTTATTTATTTTTTATACAGCAGGTTCTTATTAGTTATCTATTTTATACATAGTAGTGTAAAGCTGATCATTCTAATCGAGCTTATTTCCCGGTTATCATCTTTAATGCCCCATACACAGGTCCTTAACTTCACCTATTAATTGGTAAATGTAAACTATATGAGAACAGATTGTGAGGTATATAATAAATCATTAAAACCCTCTGTACTCAGAAATGAATTTTCTGGTGTATAAATCCGGTGCTTCGGGACCTTTGAATCAGACTGAGAGGAGACAATCTGTCCTCATTCCGAAGAGATAGGGTGCTTCTTAACAGTAATTGTGGGTTGTTGATGAAGCCTTTCAAGATGCACAGTCAAGTGGAAGGCTGCTTCTTACAGGGCTTTCTTCCTTACTGGTGTGTGTTGGGAAACCTTCTGCCTTTAACACATGTTTAGATGGGGAATTGAAGACCTCATTCATGAGATTATCTAATACTCACAGAGTTGCTGCTTTCCCTAGCCAACTCTCAACTGGGAAAGAATGAAAACAGAAGTTGGGGACCTAGGGAACAGACTGTGGGAAGCAGAGCTCTCACTAGGGTTTTTGAATGCAATTCTCTCTTCATGAAATAGTAGAAATATAACAGGTAATGCAACATATGGCTAGAAGTTGTAGAACAGCAGTGTAAGGGATTAATGACAGAAGTTTTCATTCTACCACAGAAGGCTCATAACTTCAAATAAACTGCTTTAAAGAAGTGAGTGAGGTACATTCCTCAACTCATTTTCCAATGTTAAAAAGTTTACAGGGAGGTGTATCAGTTGTCTGTTGTCACAATAATGCTGTGTTCCAAATGTGCCAAAGCTATCTGCCTTAAAAAATATATATTATTACCTTACTATTTGTTCTGTGTCTATGGATTGACTGGGTGATTCTGCTGACCTGGGTGTGAGGTTTGGGTGGTCTCAGCGAGGCTCAGTCATGTGAGTACAATCAGCCAGTGTGTGGGCTGGGAGCTGGTTTGTCTAGGTGGCCTTAGCTGGGATGATTGGCTCTCTTTTATAAATCCAGAAGACCAGCGTAGGCACATTCTCAAGAGAACAGGTGGAAATCTCAAGTGTTTTTCAAATGTCTGCTTGAGTCACAATTGCTAAAGGAAATCACTGGCCAAAGTAAATCACACGATCAAGCCCACTGTCAGAGAAGGAGCTACAAAGTTACAGCACAAAGAGTAGGGACACATTAATTGGGGCCCTTAGTGCACTCAATGGACAAGGGGTCTTTTAGGGACTAATTCTAAACAAAAATTTTGAACACTGGTTAAGTTGTGGCTCCCTGTGACTATCCTCTAGGTAAAAATACACTTTCATTAGACCACGCATCAGTTAAACAAACGGGAAAAACACAGTTGGGGCTAGTTAATCTTATCTTTCTAGATGTGTCCTCATTAGACTTTGTCAAGTTTATTATATATCAGGAAGAGTATAGAGCTGAGAAGAGTGTGGGTAATAAGTAATTTAATCTGCCAGTGATATGCACTGCTAAATGCTAAAAATATGCATTTCTGAAGGTTAAAACATTCAAAATCACCAACTGAGTCAGGAAAACTGAAGCCAGAGGTTAGCATAGCAAAATTTCCCATGGTTTTTGTGATTACAAATTAGACTATTAAATGAAGAGCTTACTATAATGATATAAAAGTGGCAAAGTTAAGGTCCCCCTAAGGACTTTCAGTTCTACAGTTTCTGACTCTTGTGGGTTTAAATTTGTAACCTGTCACTGCACTCAAGAAGCTTTTGCATTTAATTATTTTGGGGGAGAAAGTAAGAGGGAGGGACAGTAGGAGGAAGTAAGAGAGAAAGGAAGGGAAGGAGAAAGTGGGGTTGGGGGAGAATAACTGAGCATATCACTCCTCAAAGCTCATTTTCTTACAGTTAATGTTGCCTGCTTCATCCCCGATTCACAACTCCCTACAGGGAGCAGGCGAGATCAGCCTCCTTTCTGCTTCTCCAGCTTTCCAACTGAAAGGACAGGTAGAGAAAGTTATCGGGCTCTGGGTTGATATATCAAGAGGACTTTTCACCTCCCAAAATAGTTAGCTGTATATTGCTGTCATTCAAGTCCAGCTGTGAACTATTCTACGTCGTACATCTGGGAATCACATGGCATTTTGCACAGCAATTCTAAAATATGATACATTCTTGAACAGTGGCTTCCTAATTTTCCCTCTCCCCCTCTCTTCTCCTCCCTGGCCAAAGCATCAAGGCCAAAGCCTGGAAAACACCTGTTTGAGACATTCTCCTACTCCCAGAATTGTTCATTGTTCTGTAGGAGCAGCAATGGAATCCCACAGTGGAAAATGTGAACGACATTGCTTCTTGACAGAAGATTTCTTTCCAGGATCCCAACTTCCCTCAACCTCTTGTAATGCCAAGAACTGAAGAGATTTAGAGTAATTTTTTAGAACATAGGAAAAAACATATAAAAACTGACTTTAATTTAGAAGTTTCTTCCGATTCAGAACATTTGGTATGAACTAGACAATTTTCTAGCTCCTGAGGTTATAGATGTGACTAAACACAGACCCTACCTTGAGCATCTCACTTTCAAATGACAATTCTGAGTTTTTAAAAGGCAACTAGAACATCACTGTAGGTGATTAGCAGTGGCCTAGGTGGAAAGAGAGCAACTAGCCCTGAGGAAGATAAAAGATCAAGGAGGCCTGGTTGAACCCTGGTTGAAGATAGAGTGGTGGAAAAAGCACCTTCCCCACATGTGATGGCCAGCCCGGTGTGTAACCTTGGTTCACCAAGGTATGCAAACTGGGGCAAGTTACTTCACCTCTCTGATCTTAGTTTCCTAATAGGTAAAATGGGATTAATGGGAGACAAAAGCTCATGGGGCTTTTGTAGGGACTAAATGAGTTGGTCTACATAAAGTGCCTGGCACAGTAACTGTAACATACTGATCATTTAATAAACATTAGGTATCATTATTAATTGTTGTTGCTAAAATGTGTTTAGTACTGCTGGGTATAGCATGTTGCAAGCAGTATCTTATAACCCTTGATCTGAATACTATTATTATCCCCATTTAGCAGATGAGGATACTGAAGCATACAGGAGTTAATACGATTCGAACCTCAGTCTTACTTCAACTCCCTCACTCTGTATAGTGATCAAAAGGTTCTGTAACTGCTGTGACTTTAACCATAAGTCTCTCTTCCAAGCTCATGATACCTTAAAGTCAACAAGTTGAAAATTGCAAGACTGGAAGTGGAGGGCACATTCAATGAAGCAGTATGAAGTATCAACTAACGACTTGGTGGTAAGAAAAAACATATAAAGTCACTCATGAGAATTGGAAATTATAGCAGTCTGGAACCATTTAGCATGGGGGCAAATAAACTGCATAATTCAATGGCACTTAAAGTTAATACTATACAAGAAAACAGGAGACCTTCAAGATGGCAGAGGAGTAAGACATGGAGACACCTTCCTCCCCACAAATACATCAAAAATACATCTACATGTGGAAAAACTCCTACAGAGCACCTACTGAACGCTGGCAGAAGACCTGAGACTTCGCAAAAGGCAAGAAAATCCCCACGTACCTGGGTAGGGCAAAAGAAAAAACAGAGACAAAAGAATAGGGACGGGACCTGTACCTCTGGGAGGGAGCTGTGAAGGAGGAAAAGTTTCCACACACTAGGAAGCCCCTTCACTGGCGGAAACGGGGGGTGGGCGGGGGGAAAGCTTTGGAGCCACAGAGGAGAGCGCAGCAACAGGGTGCAGAGGGCAAAGCAGAGAGATTCCCACACAGAGGATCGCTGCCAATCAGCACTCACCAGCCTGAGAGGCTTGTCTGCTCACCCACAGGGGTGGGTGGGGGCTGAGAGCTGAGGCTCGGGCTTCGGAGGTTGGATCCCAGGGAGAGGACTGGGGTTGGCTGCGTGAAGACAGCCTGAAGGGGGCTAGTGCGCCACAGCTAGCCGGGAGGGAGTCCGGGAAGAAGTCTGGACCTGCCAAAGAGGCAAGAGACCATTGTTTCCTGGTGCGCAAGGAGAGGGGATTCCTGCTCCGTGTGCCCACAGAAGGCAGAGCACCGCCTAAACGAGCTCCAGAGATGGGCGCGAGCCGCGGCTATCAGCTCAGACACCAAAGACGGGCATGAAACACTAATGCTGCCGCTGCTGCCACCAAGAATCCTGTGTGCAAGCACAGGTCACTATCCACACCTTCCCGGGAGCCTGTGCAGCCCGCCACCGTCAGGGTTCCAAGATCCAGGGACAACTTCTCAAGGAGCACACACAGCGCACCTCAGGCTGTTGCAATGTCACGCCAGCCTCTGCCACCACAGGCTCGCCCCACATTCAAATTATGACTACCGTACCCCTCCCTCTCCCTGGCCTGAGTGAGCAAAGGAGCCCTAATCAGCCACTGCTTTAACCACCTCCTGTCTGGGCGGGGAAAAGACGCCTGAGGGTGGCCTCCACACAGGGCGGGGCAAAAACCAAAGCTGAACCCCAGGAGCTGTGTGAACAAAGAAGAGAAATGGGAATTTCTCCATGAAGCCTCAGGAGCAGTGGATTAAATCCCCACAATCAACTTGATGTATGCTGCATTTGTGGAATACCTCAATAGACAACGAATCATCCCAAAACTGAGGCGGTGGACTTTGGGAGCAACTGTAGACTTGGGGTTTGCCTTCTGCCTCTGATTTGTTTCTGGTTTTTATGTTTATCTTAGTTTAGTTTTTAGTGCTTCTTATCATTGGTGGATTTGTTTATGGGTTTGGTTGCTCTCTATTTTTTATATATATTAAAAAAAATTTTTTTCCTTTTTTCCCTTCCTGTGAGTGTGTATGTGAATGTTTCTTTGTGTAATTTTGTCTGTTTAGGTTTGCTTTTACCATTTCTCTTAGGGTTCTGAGTGTTTTTTCTTCTTGTTGTTTGTTTGTTTTCTTTTTATGAGTGTGTATGTGTGTATGTTTCTTTCTGTGATTTTTTATGTTTAGATCTGCTTTTACCATTTGGTTTGGGGTTCTATCTGTTTGTTTTGGGTTTATTGTCCCTTTTTTCTTCTGCCTTTTCTTCCGATCCATGTGGCTGGAAAGGTCTTGGTGCTCCGGCCAGGTGTCAGGCCTGAGCCAATGAGGTGGGAGAGCCGAGTCCAGGATATTGGACCACCAGAGAACTCCCAGCCCCACATAATATCAATTGGTGAGAGCTCTTCCATAGATCTCCATCTCGACACTAAGACCCAGCTCCACCCAACGGCCAGCAAACTCCAGTGCTCGATGCCCCATGCCAAACAAATAGCAAGACAGGAACACAAAAACACCCATTAGCAGAGAGGCTGCCTAAAGTCATACTAAGTTCACAGACACCCCAAAACACACCAATGGATACAGCCCATCCCACCAGAAGGACAAGATGCAGACACAACCACCAGAACACAAGCACCAGTCCCCTCCAACAGGAAACCTACACAAGCCACTGAACCAACCTCACCCGCTGGGGGCAGACACCAAAACAACGGACTCTATGAACCTGCAGCCTGCAAAAAGGTGACCTGAAACACAGTAAGTTAAACAAAATGAGAAGACAGAGAAATATGCAGTAGATGAAGGACCAAGGTAAAAACACACCAGACCAAACAAATGAAGAGGAAATAGGCAGTCTACCTGAAAAAGAATTCAGAGCAATGATAGTAAAGATGATCCAAAATCTTGGAAACAGAATGGAGAAAATACAAGAAACATTTAACAAGGCCCTAGAAGAACTAAAGAGCAAACAAACAATGATGAACAATACAATAAATGAAATTAAAAATTATCGAAAAGGAATCAATAGCAGAATAACTGAGGCAGAAGTACAGATAAGTGACATGGAAGATAAAATAGTGGAAATAACTGCTGCAGAGCAGAACAAAGAAAAAACATGAAAAGAATTGAGGAGAGTGTCAGAGACCTCTGGGACAACATTAAACACACCAACATTCGAATTATAGGTCCCAGAAAGGAAGAGAAAAAGAAAGAGCCTGGGAAAATATTTGAAGAGATTATAGTTGAAAACTTCCCTAGCATGGGAAAGGAAATACTCAATCAAGTCCAGGAAGCATACAGAGTCCCATACAGGATAAATCCAAGGAGAAACACGCCAAGACACATATTAATCAAACTATCAAAAATTAAATACAAAGAAAAAATATTAAAAGGAGGAAGGGAAAAGCAACAAATAACATACAAGGGAATCCCCATAAGGTTAACAGCTGATCTTTCAGCAGAAACTCTGCAAGCCAGAAGGGAGTAGCAGGACATATTTAAAGTGATGAATGGGAAATACCTACAACCAAGATAACTCTACCCAGCAAGGATCTCATTCAGATTCGACAGAGAAATTAAAACCTTTACAGACAAGCAAAAGTTAAGAAAATTCAGCACCACCAAACCAGCTAGACGACAAATGCTAAAGGAACTTCTCTAGGCAGGAAACACAAGAGAAGGAAAAGACCTACAAAAACAAACCCCCCAAAATTAAGAAAATGGTAATAGGAACATACATATCAATAATTACCTTAAATGTAAATGGATTAAATGTTCCAACCAAAAGACACAGACTGGCTGAATGAATACAAAAACAAGACCCGTGTATATGCTGTCTACAAGAGACCCACTTTACACCTAGGGACACATACAGACTGAAAGTGAGGGGATGGAAAAAGATATTCCATACAAATGGAAAGCAAAAGAAAGCTGGAGTAGCAATTCTCATATCAGACAAAATAGACTTTAAAATAAAGACTATTACAAGAGATAAAGAAGGACACTACATAATGATTAAGGGATCAATCCAAGAAGAAGATATAACAATTGTAAATATTTATGCACCCAACATAGGAGCACCTCAATATATAAGGCAAATGCTAACAGCCATAAAAGGGGAAATCGACAGTAACACAATCATAGTAGGGGACTTGAACACCCCACTTTCACCAATGGACAGATCATCCAAAATGAAAATAAATAAGGAAACACAAGCTTTAAATGATACATTAAACAAGAAGGACTTAATTGATATTTACAGGACATTCCATCCAAAAACAGCAGATTACACTTTCTTCTCAAGTGCTCACAGAACATTCTACAGGATAGGTCACATCTTGGGTCACAAATCAAGTCTCGGTAAATTTTAAAAAATTGAAATCATATCAAGTATCTTTTCCAACCACAATGCTAGGAGACTAGATATCAATTACAGGAAAATAACTGTGAAAAAATACAAACATATGCAGGCTAAAGAAAACGCTACTAAATAACCAAGAGATCACTGAAGAAATCAAAGAGGAAATAAAAAAATACCTAGAAACAAATGAATGAAAACACGGCAGCCCAAAACCTATGGGATGTGGCAAAAGCAGTTCTAAGAGGGAAGTTTATAGCAATACAATCCTACCTCAAGAGACAAGAAAAATATCAAATAAACAACCTAACCTTACACCTAAAGCAATTAGAGAAAGAAGAACCAAGAAACCTCACAAGTTAGCAGGAAAGAAATCATAAAGATCAGATAAGAAATAAATGAAAAAGAAATGAAGGAAGCAATAGCAAAGATCAATAAAACTAAAAGCTGGTTCTTTGAGAACAAAATTGATAAACCATTAGCCAGACTCATCAAGAAAAAAAGGGAGAAGACGCAAATCAATAGAATTAGAAATGAAAAAGGAGAAGTAACAACTGACACTGCAGAAACACAAAGGATCATGAGAGATTACTACAGGCAACTCTATGCCAGTAAAATGGACAACCTGGAAGAAAGGGACAAATTCTTTGAAAAGCACAACCTCCTGAGACTGAACCAGGAAGAAATAAAAAATATAAGCAGACCAATCACAAGCACTGAAATTGAAACTGTAATTAAAAATCTTCCAACAAACAAAAGCCCAGGACCAGATGGCTTCACAGGCAAATTCTATCAAACATTTAGAGAAGAGCTAACACCTATCCTTCTCAAACTCTTCCAAAATATAGCAGAGGGAGGAACACTCCCAAACTCATTCTACGAGGCCACCATCACGCTGATACCAAAACCAGACAAAGATGTCACAAAAAAAAGAACACTACACACCAATATCACTGATGAACATAGATGCAAAAATCCTCAACAAAATACTAGCAAACAGAATCCAACAGCACATTAAAAGGATCAAACACCATGATCAAGTGGGGTTTTTCCCAGGAATGCAAGGATTCTTCAGCATACGCAAATCAATCAATGTGATAAACCATATTAACAAATTGAAGGAGAAAAACCATATGATCATCTCAATGGATGCAGAAAAAGCTTTTGACAAAATTCAACACCCATCTATGATAAAAACTCTCCAGAGAGTAGGCATAGAGGGAACTTTTCTCTATATAATAAAGGGCATATATGACAAACCCACAACCAACATTGTTCTCAATGGTGAAAAACTGAAACCATTTCCACTAAGATAAGGAACAAGACAAGGTTGTCCACTCTCACTACTATTATTCAATATAGTTTTGGAAGTTTTAGCCACAGCAATCAGAGAAGAAAAAGAAATAAAAGGAATCCAAATCGGCAAAGAAGAAGTAAAGCTGTCACTGTTTGCAGATGACATGATACTATACATAGAGAATCCCAAAGATGCTACCAGAAAAATACTAGAGCTAATCAATGAATTTGGTAAAGTAGCAGGATACAGAATTAATGCACAGAAATCTCTTGCATTCCTATACACTAATGCTGAAAAATCTGAAAGAGAAATTAAGGAAACCATTTACCATTGCAACAAAAAGAATAAAATACCTAGGAATAAACCTACCTAAGGAGACAAAAGACCTGTATGCAGAAAACCATAGACACTGATGAAAGAAATTAAACATGATACCAACAGATGGAGAGATATACCATGTTCTTGGATTGGAAGAATCAACATTGTGAAAATGACTCTACTACCCAAAGCAACCTACAGATTCAATGCAATCCCTATCAAACTACCACTGGCATTTTTCACAGAACTAGAACAAAAAATATCACAATTTGTATGGAAACACAAAAGACCCCGAATAGCCAAAGCAATCTTGAGAAAGAAAAACGGAGCTGGAGGAATCAGGCTCCCTGACTTCAGAGTATACTACAAAACTACAGTAATCCAGACAGTATGGTACTGGCACAAAAACAGAAATGTAGATCAATGGAACAGGATAGAAAGCCCAGAGATAAACCCATGCACATATGGTTGCTTTATCTTTGACAAAGGAGGCAAGAATATACAATGGAGAAAAGACAGCCTCTTCAATAAATGGTGCTGGGAAACTGGACAGCTACATGTAAAAGAATGAAATTAGAATACTCCTTAACACCATACACAAAAGTAAACTAAAAATGGATTAAAGACCTAAATGTAAGGCCAGACACTATACAACTCTTAGAGGAAAGCACAGGCACAACACTCTGTGACATACATCACAGCAAGATCCTTTTTGACCCACCTCCTAGAGTAATGGAAATAGAAACAAAAATAAACAAATGGGACCTAATGAAACTTCAAAGCTTTTGCAAAGCAAAGGAAATGCTAAACAAGATGAAAAGACAACCCTCAGAATGGGAGAAAATATTTGCAAACGAATCAACAGACAAAGGATTAATCTCCAAAATATACAGGCAGCTCATGCAGCTCAATATCAAGAAAACAAAAAACCTAATCCAGAAATGGGCAGAAGCCCTAAATAGACATTTCTCCAAAGAAGATATACAGATTGCCAACAAACACATGAAAGGATGCTCAACATCACTAATCGTTAGAGAAATGCAAATCAAAACTACAGTGAGGTATCAACCCACACCAGTCAGTATGGCCTTCATCAAAAAATCTACAAACAATAAATGCTGGAGAAGGTGTGGAGAAAACGGAACCCTCTTGCACTGTTGGTGGGAATGTAAATTGATACAGCCACTATGGAGAACAGTATGGAGGTTCCTTAAAACACTAAAAATAGAACTACCATACAACTCAGCAATCCCACTACTGGGCATATGCCCTGAGAACACCATAATTCAAAACGGGTCATGTACCACAATGTTCACTGCAGCTCTATTTACAATAGCCAGGACATGGAAGCAACCTAAGTGTCCATCGACAGATGAATGGATAAAGAAGATATGGCACATATATACACTGGAATATTACTCAGCCATAAAAAGAAATGAAATTGAGTTATTTGTAGTGAGGTGGATGGACCTAGAGTCTGTCATAAAGAGTGAAGTAAGTCAGAAAGGGAAAAACAAATAACGTATGCTAACACATAAATATGGAATCTAAAAAAAAAAAATAGTTCTGATGAACCTAGTGGCAGGACAGGAATAAAGATGCAGATGTAGAGAATGGACTTGAGGACACACGGAGGGGGAAAGGTAAGCTGGGACGAAGTGAAAGAGTGGCATGGACATATATATACTACCAAATGTAAAATAGATAGCTAGTGGGAAGCAGCCGTATAGTACAGGGAGATCAGCTCGGTGCTTTGTGACCACCTAGAGAGGCGGGATAGGGAGGGTGGGAGGGAGGCGCAAGAGGGAGGGGATATGGTGATATATGTATACATAGAGCTGATTCACTTTGTTATAGCACAGAAACTAACACAACATTGTAAAGCAATTATATTCCAATAAAGATGTTAAAGAAATATATATACCAATGCCAATGATACCACTAAAAATAAAAAATAAAAAATAAAAATAAAATACTGGGACTGCCCTGGTGGGACAGTGGTTAAGAATACGCCTGCCAATGCAGGGGACACGGGTTCAAGCCCTGGTCCGGGAAGGTCCCACATGCCATGGAGCAAGTAAGCCTGTGCGCCGCAACTGCTGAGCCTGTGCTCTAGAGCCCGCGAGCCACAACTACTGAGCCCGCATGCCACAACTACTGAAGTCCGCGCACCTAGAGCCCGTGCTCCACAATAAAAGAAGTCACCACATTGAGAAGCCCGCGCACTGCAATCAAGAGTAGCCCCTGCTCGTGGCAACTAGAGAAAGCCTGCGTGCAGCAACGAAGAACCAATGCAGCCAAAAATAAAAATAACTAAATAAATTTATTTAAAAAATAAAATAAAACAAAATACATTTAAAAAATAAATAGAAAATAAAATACAAAAACAGTGCAATAGGGAATTGTATATTAATGATCCTAAAACATCAAGTGAAAGTCAAATTATGTTCAGTTTTCTGTTTAAGAAGTGAGGGAAGTGTGAAATATTTTAAATAAAATTTCCTATCAAAAATAGAGAAATTTCTAAAATTTATGGTAATTAAAGGAATAAGCTCCACTTACACATAAAAAAGTCTTATTTTTTAGATGGTGGTACACAGAGTAACAATCAAATTATAGGTATGCAATGTCTTTAAAAATCCTCTGGCCCCCACTCCTGTATTTTGAAGGTAAGGAAACAAAGACTCAGAAAGGTTGACTTGCCCAGAGTCACTTAGTTAATTAGTACCAGAGCTGGGACTTGAGCTTTGAATTGTTACTGAAAATGCTTACTGTTTGATCAACTGGTTAAGATCAGTTTGGATCTCAACTTTGAAATCATGGGGAGCTTTCAAAAATCCTGATGCTTAAGCCACACCAGACTTTAATATTTTTAAAGCTCCCCAAGTGATTCTGATGTGTAGCCAAGATTGAGAACCACTGATCAATAATAATTTATGGTGCATCTACTAAGAGCCATGTAATGTCTTAAGCATTGGGGATAGAGGAAAGAATAACATAGCGCTTGCCCTCTGGATGCTTACACCTAGCAGATAAGCATATGAACCGATAATCGTCAATCAATATGATAGATGCTAGAATCAAGTTAAGCACACTGGAATCACTAAGGGACCTTTTGAAATAATCAGAATCTTTAGGGGTGGTGCCTGAGCAGTGGGTATTTTTCAAAGCTCTTCAGGCCAAGCTTTGAGAACCACTACAACATGCAAAATGTCCTACCAGAACAGCCCTCTGGGCTGTGGGTCTTAAGAGACACAACATATTTGGACAAGAGATGAATGAGGAAAGGGTTATTCAGGCAGGCAGAAAGCCCAGACATGGAGACATGAGACATCATGGAGTGTCTAGGAAACTACAGGTAATTCAGGGCATCTGGGGAGTCCAGTGAGACGAAGGAGTGGACAGAAGATAAATTAGACTGGAGCTAGAGGCTGGGGTGTGATAGTTCGGCATGCTACATTGAGAAGCCTGAAATTTACCCTGTAAGCTGGCTTTAAAAAATTACATATATAAACTTAATTTGTACTTACTACATATACCTATCACTCTCACTAGCTAATATCCCAAGGCATAGATTACACTGTGGGAGAGATTCTTTGTTAATTCAAATAGCCTTCTTGATAACTTCTGTTTCTTTTTGGCTACTTGTCAGATCTAATTAGGTTATGATTGCACTTGCCCATAATGTAGCTGATAAAGAGCTTGTACTAAGAAAAAGCAAACTTCCAGTTCTGCAATTGTCTTATTATTTCTTTGTAAGTCACTTGCCCATTCTAAGGGGAGTTCATTTGGTTAAGATTGGATGGCATAACCTATAAATCCAGTTAAGCAGATTCACAAGGGCATTGCTTTCTACCACTCTGTGTTGTGGAATTCCCTCTCTTTCCTTTGGTTACCTCAACTCCAAACACAACACAGAGACAGAGTATGGGTGCCAGTGTCACTCTATATTAAATGGCAATACCTCTTTATTTCTTAATTCTTTTGAACTGTGTGTGTGTGTGTGCACGTGTGTATATCCTAGCATTTATTCCTATAACCCATCCAGTCACCTTGAACACTCTGAAGAACACTGCCGTAGTGATGGATGGTGCACCATGGAAGAGTTCATGATTCAAAGAGTAAAAAGATCACTGATGGCAACTGCAAAGAAGGACATCCAATACTGGAGGTGGGAAACCAACTAGATAGCTCTGGCAAAGGACAAAGTGAGCAAGGATTAGACTAAGAATGAACAAGTCAGTGACAGCAAGAATAAAGAGAAAAGGAAGTATTCTAGAAATATTGAGGATGAAAAGATGGCAGGTCCCATGAATTTGGGTGTGAGAGAAAAGTGAAGAATCAATTATGGCTCCATGTTTTCTTCCATATCTTTATGGAAGAAAACAAATTATCAAATAAACAGTGACAGCAACACTGGCAAAAGTATCGGTAACTGGCTTTGTGTTAACACAGCAACTTTCAAAGCTTTCAAGGCTTTTACATTCCCTCTTATTTTTTAGAATCCATCCATTTATTATCTCTGATAATAAAGTCAGTGCAAACTCAGAGGAGCTTATTCCTTACATATATATGAGAAGCAGACGAAACCCCCCTCTTTGCACCATCAATCACAGCAAATTAGCTCTTTCCACCACCCTCCACTCTTTAGAGAGATTTAAACCATGAGACACAATCAAATGAACAGATGAGCCTCTCAGTCAGTATCAGTATCTTAACCACCACGGACACAACCGGCCATGGTGATGCATTACACATTTTTCATGTTGTGTGTGTATGCCTAGTTTGTTAACTCAAATTTCTTTTGCACTTAAACTGCTGTCATCCCAATAATGTTATTCACTGTTAGCAATGACTAGATATTTTCATCTTAGGGATGTTAAGTGCTGATATTAAACCCTGCAAACTCAGTTCTGCTATCTCAAAGTGAGATGAGAAAGAGAAAGCAGTATCTTTCTTTAGGTATTATATTATCACATACATCATTTTACATTACATTTTCAATGGATAACATAATTATATTAATTGCTAAATGGAAACAAGATGTGAAACTTTTCATCTTAGAAGGGTCATAAACTGCTAAGAAGATTGACAAAGTCCCAGTCAGAAGCTTCTCTGACAAAGGGAAACAACACTTTTCTACCACTCCAATAATTCTGCAACCACATAAAATATGACTTTCACTCCCTTATAAGTATTAAGAACCAGTCTTATCTTCTTCACCTCTAAAGTTGAATGATTCATGTAATTAATGAGATAGCACAGATGTGATGTCTACTGGCACGTATGTATCAGTTGGACACAGTTAAAAGTTAAGATTTGCATATGCCTATGACCTCCTATTCCTGTGTTTTCTATGCTTGACACGAAGCCTCAATGTGGTCTGGTCTGTATTTTTCAACACATACTGGTGTAGAAGTCCAGTCTCAGGGTGGGATAGAAGTATCGGGAAGCCTGTTTTGGCCTCAGGCCCAGTAAAGAAGGCTGATACCAATTTGGGATATTAACTGTTATCCGGCAATCCCCAATAGCAGGGTCAGGTAATGAATGATGGCAGTTCTATAAAGCAAGAAGAGAAGGCACGGTTACAAGGGATGAGGCTACCAGGAACACCACAGCAAAGATTTGATTTGATCTATTCTAGAGGTTCTCGAACTTTAGTAAGCATAAGAATTGCTTGGGGAGCATGTCACAATGTAGATTCCTGGGCCCCACCCCAAGAGTTCTGATTCAATAGGTCTGAGATGGGGCTCAAGAATTTGCTCCAATAAGATCTCACGTGTTGCTGATTCTGCCAGCCCTCAAACCACACTTTGAGCAGCACTGATCTATGCAATCCTAGCTAGATACCTAATTAGCAGGAAAAATGAGTCTCAAGGAAGGTAGACCCAGATTTTTCCATCTCCCAAGAGACAGGTATCAGGTACAGAAAATCTCTTCCTGCGACCAACCACTGCAAGTGTGTCTGAAAGGCAATAGTGTAGCTTCATGTTTCCAAAAAAAAGATATCTAGTAGATTGCATCAGTGGCCCAATTGTGCAGCCCTCCCTGTATCTACCTCCTTCATACCATACGATTTTTCACTTCATCCTATTAGAGAGGCAAAGTATATTTCCCTACCCTTTGCCTTTGGGTTTGACGGTGTGACTTGCTTTAGCCAATGAAATGTTAGCAGGTGTGTTGTGACCAAAGGCTTGTAAAGCCCTTGCCTGGCTGGCCTTCTCTCTTGTGGCTCTTGTTACATGCCCCTGCTAGCTGGCTGGCTCCAGCAAGAGGGTGAGAGACTTTGGGAGCAAGGTCCAACTGCCCAGCTGAGCCCAGCTTACATAAGCCAACTGACATCTGAGTGAGTTCAGCCGAGAGCAACAGAGCCACCCGGCTAAGATCAGCTTCTTCAGTCAACCCTCAGTTGACCGATGACACATCTGTATGAATAAATACTTGTAGTACTAGCCACTGAGTTTTACTTGGTTTCCATGCAGCATATTTTGTGACAACTTCAAACTGATGTAGTGTCCCTGAGGTTGCCTTTGGTGACTAGGACTTGGAGAACAGCAGGAGGCATCTACAGCCATACAGAAGTGAAATCTGAACAGACCTGTGAGGTTGCTAAGCACTACTTCTTGGAGTCACACCTCAGGAGACTTCAGGAATTAAGAATCAATCTTAAGGAGGTCCTAGACCCAATTCTGATATTTTAGATTGAAAAACTGAGGCTCAAAGAAAATATGGTAAGAGTATCAATAACAGGTTGGAACCAGGTTTCTAAGACCTGAGCTTCGTTTTCAGACTTTACGGTTTTTCCTTTTTTTTTTTTTTAAAGTATTTGTTTTATTTCTTTATTTATGGCTGTGTTGGGTCTTCGTTTCTGTGCGAGGGCTTTCTCTAGTTGCGGCAAGCGGAGGCCACTCTTCAACGCGGTGCGCGGGCCTCTCACTATCGCGGCCTCTCTTGTTGCGGAGCACAGGCTCCAGACGCGCAGGCTCAGTAATTGTGGCTCATGGGCCCAGTTGCTCCGCGGCACGTGGGATCTTCCCAGACCACGGCTCAAACCCGTGTCCCCTGCATTGGCAGGCAGATTCTCAACCACTGCGCCACCAGGGAAGCCTACGGTTTTCCCTTTTGAAAGAAAATTTAAACCTTTTAAAAAAAACTGCCAAGATAGCCATCCAGTACTGTTTCCCACTTTCCTTCATACCCTCAAGCCTATGAAAATGTCACTAATAATTAGGATTAGCAGGAACTAAAGACCATATTTTTAGGATACTTATTATACCTATAGCTGATAGTAACTGTAACCAATAAGAATGATAATAACAATAATACCCTACAAAGAAAACAAATAAATTATACCATTAGGTGAGAAGTATTTGTTTATAAGAGATAGAAGCATATGCAATATGTTTTTACTTCGTCCTTACTTACACTGTTGTTCCAAAAATATTTAAAATAAGCTATATTATTTTTATAAGAATAACTTTAAAAAAACTGGGTGTTGATATTTTTTGCTTTTGTTTTCCTTGAGAAGTGTAGAAAAGATGGTTCCAGTTCTTTTAGGCTGACCTACGGCCCATTTTCACTCCATTAAGTAGCAGGCAAATACAGCCCTCCCAGCAGGTCCCGATTCACACAGGACCTTTTTGGCCATAAACTGACATTCTTTAGAGAAATTGACCCCCAGACATTAATGTGGTCAAGATCATAAAAATGTCT
This sequence comes from Eubalaena glacialis, assembly GCF_028564815.1. Classification (NCBI taxonomy): domain Eukaryota; kingdom Metazoa; phylum Chordata; class Mammalia; order Artiodactyla; family Balaenidae; genus Eubalaena; species Eubalaena glacialis. Next base: position 39,621,775 of record NC_083724.1, read on the forward strand.
CTGCTCCCAACTGATGCTGGGTTTAGTAGAAAGATCATGAATCAGAAGGCCTAAAGCCTTCCTAATAATACTACTTAATAATAAAATAATAATCAGAGCTATCATTTTTAAGAATTTACTCCATGGATGGTTTTGTGCAAAGCATTTTTCATACATAAGAACATTCCTTTGCCCGCCCCCACACACATTACATAAAAACATTCTTTTGAGTATTAAGATCTCCTTTGTATAAATGCAGAAACTGATTAAGTAATTTGCCCAGGATTACAGAAAGAATAAGTGGCAGAGTCAGGATTCAAAACCAGTCTTTTCTATTCCTAAGGCTAGACTTAACTACTAGTTCATGACAGCCTGGGATGATTTTGTACCGTTTGGGCAAGCACACGTTGTCTCCAAGATAGTTTCCTCACTTGTAAGCTCTGGACAATAACAGTACCCATCTCAGAGAATATTTGAGAGGATCATATATGCACAAGTGCTTTTTAAACTACAGAATATCAATGAAGGGCTGGAGAGTCAGAATTCCTGTGTGGTCTGTTTGTCCTGTAGTAGAGGGCAGAGAGAGGAAGGTCAATATCTCTTGTAGACCTCCTCCATGAAGTGGACAGAAAATTGTAGGGAAAATTGTTCAAAGAATGTCCAAAGCTGACCCCATCATGTCCCAGCTCATATTCACAGAACTATAAAAAGTTAGAAAGAGGAGGAACCTTGGTAACCATATGCTAACACTACTCAACCTTCCTCTCTGCCTAGATTTCACAGAAGAGGCATCAGAGGCTGTGAAATTTAAGCGTCCCACTCAGTTCAGAAAACTAATTAGTAGCAGAACTGGAGGGGGCACCCAGGTCTTCAGACACTACCACACTTTCCATGACACAAGATTATCTCTCAAGTCACTTCCACACCATTCTTGTTCAATGACCAATTAGCACTCACTCATAAAGTTGCATGTCCTGCTCTAATTCCATGGAAAAACCACTAGCATAGAAAGAAGTAGCACATCCAATGTGATACTAAATCTTCAAAAGCCTCTTAGCATTTCAAGACTGAATAAAATTGGAAGAGTAAACTTTAATGAGAAATAAAATTTGCTTTCTCTTTATATCTGTCCCTGCAGAGAGGATAGAAGTCACCCCTTTATGCACTGTTTGAATATGACAACTTCTAAGTTTTTTTTTAATCAGTAATACTCCTAGCTATTCCTAATCAAACCTAGTGGTTATACTAGAGAACTGGGAAAAGAGAAATGTTTCAGTAGAAAACATGAAAAGTCTCAGGCAACTGCCATTTTGTAATGCTCTGAGGCAATCACAGCCAAGTACCCAGCCCACCTGCCCCCAGAAGGCTGTGAACAGCCTTAACATCCAGTTCAACTTATAATTTGCCAAACAGACTTGGCACATCTGTGTGAGAATGAGATCCAAGAGTTTCAGACAACATGTTCTCTCAAGCCCCATCATCTCTCACATTTTATTTTATTTATAAATGGACAAGCAATTTATGGTTGCAGTGTTGAATTCAAAGAATGGGCTGTGAACTTGGCATTTACATCAGGTCAGGCTGTGGCACACCACAACAAACAATAATGCAAACGGGAAACAAAGGGTCAGGGTTGTGTAGAGGATTTTGTTTTGTTTTGGTTTTTGTTTCCTATTATATATAGGGATTAATAATAAACTCAGTGGGGCCTTCCCATAATGTATGCCCCATTCAAAGTCAGTGTGACCTAGTAATAATCTGCCCACCCTCAACTGTGGGAGGGAAAAGGCCATTAACAATACATTTCAAATGAGGAAGTTTACTACAGTGAGAGTTTATGAAGTAAAAAAAAAAAAAAAGTGTAAGGTACATAAGCTTTTTCTTCTTGGTTGAGGGTTTTTTTCCTTAGTTTCTTCTCCTGATAAAAAGAAGGTTCAAGGTTACCTAGAGCTCTAATAAATAAAACATTACCCACCAACGTGGATCAAAAGAAAACACTGGATCTGGGGCCAGTCACTTGCTAAGCCAACCTTCTCAATTAATCTTGAATCTGGGCAAAGGAGCTTAATAGTATTTTTCTAATAGACTATTTTTCAGGGAAGTTTTAGGTTCACAGCAAAACTGAGTGAAATGTACCAACTTCCTACATACACCCTACCCACACACGTGCACAGCCTCCCCACTACCAGCATCTCCCACCACAGTGGTACATTTGTTACAGTTGATGAACCTACATTGGGACATCATTATCACCCATAGTCCATAGTTTATATTAGGGTTCACTCTTGCTCTTGTACATTCTATGGGTTTTGGCAAATGTACAATGGCATTCATCCACCGTTTTAGTATCATATGGAATAGTTTTTTCCACATCTCTTCATGGAAGATTGGTGTGTTTTTTTTAGTGCTGAATAATATTCCATTATCTGGATGTACCATAGTTTATTTATTCAATTCACCTACTGAAGGCCATCTTGGTTGCTTCCAAGTCTGGGCAATTATGAATAAAGCTGCTTTAGACATCCATGGGAAGGTTTTTCCGTGGATACAAGTTTTCAATGTCTTTAGGTAACTACCAAGGAGTGTGATTTCTACATCATAATTTCATAAGAAACTGCCAAACTGTCTTCCACAGTGGCTGTACCATTCTGCATTCCCAGTAGCAATGAATGAGAGTTCTTGTTGTTCCACATGCTTCCCAGCACTTGGTGTTGTCAGTGCTTTTGCATTTGCGCCATTCTAAGAGCTCTGTAGTGGTATGTCATTGCTCTACTTTGTAATTCTCTAATGACATATGATATTGAGCACGTCTTCACATGCTCATTTGCCATCTTCTGGTGAGGTGTCTGTTCAGGTCTTTTGTCTATTTTTTAATTGGGTTGTTCATTTTCTTATTGTTGAACTCTTATTTGAAGAGTTCTTTGTATATTTGGATTAACAGTCTATTGTCAGATGTGTGTTTTGCAAATATTTTCTCCAAGTCTGTGGCTTGTCTTCGCATTCTCTTTACAGTTTTTTGGTTTGGGGGTTTTTTTTGTTTTGGATTTGAAGCAGTCACATGCTTTTATTTCAGGATGCTGTACAACAAAACAGTTGCAGACAAGCAGCTTGTTTTCCATAGCCTTAGTTTACTTATCCATAAAATGGGTCAAATAGTAGTATCTACCTTAAAGGGGCTTTCTGAGTAATAAGATAATCATACATATAAATGTTGGCTGGTAATTATAGATGCAGAGTCAGTTACAGAAGTAGGTCCTTAGGAGATTAAACAAAGTGAAAAAAAATAACTTTAGGTAAATCTATTCCACCCTTAGCACTCTGTACTAAAATTTCTCTTCAAGTGTCTGCTCCCACACTATATAATCAGCATCTTGGGCATAGGGGCCATATCTACTTTGCAGAGTCAAGGATAATGTCTGCCTGAATAGTAAGTACGTAAGTGAAAGTTGAGCTGGTACTCACTTGGCCTTTGGCCTTAGAGAATCCATCACACCTCCCTGGGCTTCACTGTCCCCATCTACCCACGAAGGTGGTGAACTACAGTTCCTCCAAGGTCCCTACCTTCATTCATTCAATGAATGAATCTAACCCATATCTCAGATTTCACATGGGAGACATCTTTAACGGATATTAACTCTCTTTGGGTACCCCACCTCAATAACTTACTCTTCCCATTTTTTTTTTTTAATTTAATTAATTAATTTATTTATTTTTGACTGTATTGGGTCTTCATTTCTGTGCAAGGGCTTTCTCTAGTTGCAGCGAGCGGGGGCCACTCTTCATCGCGGTGCGTGGGCCTTTCACTATCGCGGCCTCTCCCGTTGCGGAGCACAAGCTCCAGACGCGCAGGCTCAGTAATTGTGGCTCACGGGCCCAGTTGCTCCGCGGCATGTGGCATCTTCCCAGACCAGGGCTCGAACCCGTGTCCCCTGCATTAGCAGGCAGATTCTCAACCACTGCGCCACCAGGGAAGCCCCCTCTTCCCATATTTTGAAAAAGGACTTCATAATCTGGACCAATACTTGAGCTGTTCTAAATTTAGAAGAGCAAGCCTGCTCACACACACACACACACACATAAAGTTAAGGTGTGTGATTCGTCTTCTGTATCCTTCAAACTTTATTGTCTGCACACATCTGATCCCTGTTCCCTCCAGTTGCATAGACCTGTCTTACTTTAGTAAAGGAGATAAGAAATGGCCACAGACTAGAAATCAGATAAGGAACCTCAGAAGCCTGGAATTTCAACTAAAGAAGAAACCATAGGAGAGGAATGTCCACTTCTGGGATTCCTTTCTAGAGCTGCCAAAAGTTGATTCATGATAGAGAAAAAAAAAAGGGCACCCCTCCCAGCAAGAGCTGACCAGCTAAGGATCTCCATACAACATTTTTGTGAATATGCAATATAATCAGCCTAGACCATTTTCTGGGCCACTGGCCCCAGTAATTTATACCAGCTTTTCATAACACACATACACATACACACACACACACACGCGCACACCCCTTGCTTCAAGGTCTACAAGCTCTACACTAGGAAAAGTGATCCTTTTTAACTCTTTGCCAAGTCAGAGCAAGCAGGTCCAAGTGGACTACCTTTTTTACCTTGGCCGCAAAAGAAAGAACATGAATAATGAGTTTAGGAACAAAATCATGAAACCTTGTGGCAATGTTTTTGACAGATGCTACCCAGACATAAATATGTGCAACTGTGAAGTCCTATGAGTCTTGATAGTGAGGCTACAAAACTATGTCAACTGTATTCAACAGTGTGCAATGGGTTATTTGGTTCAAACAGATTTTCAGTCACATTTTAATAATTTAAACTGTGTTTAGAAAAATAAGATACAGAATTTAATATGTAATCATCAAGTTATATGACACTGAAGATTACAAAAACTTACTCATGCTGCCAGGTTAATCTATTTTTTATTTTTTACATATATCAGAAGAGAGCCTCCCTGACTACCTTTATGCATTTTGTAAACTTATAAATATACCATTAATCAGAAAAGTTATAGGTCAATACCCATCATTTTTAAAAATTTACTCATATAAAAGCACCCAAGTGAATATCCACTACATCATGGGATGTCTGCTCAGTCATATACCAGGAAAGACTCACACATGTCTATTTGGCTCAAGACCTTGACATAACTCAGTAGTCACTTGTTCAATTATAATTAAACCAGTGACACGTAGCATTCTACAGATAGCTTTGATGTTTGCTGTAAGTTTGGGGCTGACCTTTCTATTGAAGTTTAGAAAAGCAACAAGCACTTATTAGATGTGGTTACACTCAATTTTAAAACCAAACTTTCTGTATTGCTTCTCTTTTAAGTTTCTGGATCAGTTTAATTGAGGAATGCCCTGAGCTGAATGCACGCCACTAAGAAAAGAATGACCATTACAACTATGTATCTCCATGAGTCATGAATTCCATGACAGGGTAAACCAAACCAGATAGAAATAAGTTGGATGTTGAGTAATATAAGGCTATAAATGTTAGTCATGAGCTCGAATTTCAAATTTTGGTGTTGATTAATACAGCCTCATTATTCTCATAGATTGGCTTTTTAATAGTTAATGTTTTAAATTTGGAATTTAAAATATAGAATTATAAGCAATTTTAAATAGTTGTATTTTAGAATTCTACACAAAATTTCATTTTTAGGAAAGAATTTTTGCTGCTAAAAAAATTAAATCACTACAGAGGTGGAAAAAACAGTAACACACTTGGATTCATATCCTATTTCTGCCACTTACTGTCAGTGTAACATTAGAAAAATTATTTAACTTCTCTTTTGTGAAACTGGGATAATAACTAATAACTTGCAATATAGTAACCTTTCTATGTTGATATATCCATGAGGACATGCAACCTTTTTACTAGTAATGGTTGGTAAATATGGACAACAGTTCAAAATACCATGGATCCTGCCCACTATAATAGCTCTAGGCAGCCTCCTCCGCCTGCCCCTCGGGTCTCTCAAAATGTAAAATATTATCAAATAAATAAGAAAAACTCAGAATAGCCTCAGAATTTTTCATAGTGACACTCGATGCCTACAAAATTCTAAGGAAAACTGTGTTCCCAGATTTTATACATTTGATATAAAGACATAAAAGATGTGAAAATATGCTAAAGCATTAAAGACAGAGTTGTTATCCAATATGGTAGCCATTAGCCACATGTAGCTATTCAAATTTAAATTAATTTAATTAAGATTAAATAAAATTTAAAATTCAGTTCCTTAGTCACACTAGCCACATTTCAAGTATTCAACAGCCACGTATGGCTAGTAGTTACTGTATAAGACAGTATGAAACAGCTCAGGTAATATAAAACTCAAGAGCCTTTTATCTGATTCACAAAAAGGTCAATCAAAAGAAATAACTCAGGACTATGAAAATTATGGTTACAGAACAGAATGCAAATATAACTTGATGATATTAAAAAATAATATAATAATACAAAGATACAAATGGGAGGAGGAAATGGAAAGTCTAATTTTCTCATTTTTTTTTAAATTTATTTATTTTTGGCTGTTTATTTGCTCCACAGCACGTGGGATCTTCCCGGACCAGGGCTCAAACCCATGTTCCCTGCATTGGCAGACGGATTCTTAACCACAGCACCACCAGGGAAGTCCCTTATTTTTTCATCTTTAAAGGCAGAGTCAAAGTTGAAACACATAGCTAAAAAAAAAAAAAAAAAGAAAAAGAAAAAGACTCCAATCTTTTATAGTCTATCAATACTGCTTTGATGAGAAACTTTAAAGGGACACTTTAGGAAGCCCCATATTTGCGTTAAAAAGGTTTATCTAAAGATCAGCAATTACCTCAGTTTTAGCCTTTCTTGCTGAAACATAATGCCAGTATGTCTAGAATGATGTATAATAAATGTTAATGATAGTTATTTTTGGATGTGGAATTTTGAGAGGGTTTTTTTTAACTTTCTTTTTGTAGTTTTGAGTTTTGATTGACATTTTTATAATGAGCACTTATAATTTTTGCAAACTCAATCAAATTATTCTTTAAAAATAGATGCTTCAACTAAAGTTAAAAAGAATATGGAGAAACATAAGAATAAGGCATTTTAATAAATAAGAATATAAAATTGGAATCACTATGGCAATAAGAAAAATATGTACACATCTGGATAAGGATTAGAAGGCAACATTTAAAAAATGAAAAGTAGTCTTATTGAAGTTTTTCCTTGAAACTTTTGGTATCTTTTTAACAATATAATTATATGTGTTTTGAATTGTTTTACTAGGAGCAGAGCTTCACTGCAATCAATCATTCATACTCTGGCTGGCATGAGAGCTGAACTAATCACCTTGGTCTTTCATTACAAGTAGTCACCTAAGCGCTTGTAAGAACTTGTTTTAAGTTAAAGAGGTAGAAGCAATGTTTTTGAATTTTAGGGTTAAATGGATAGATTCTAGAGTATAGTAGCTCCTGGAATTGGTAGTTTTCTGTGGAAGGAAGCCCTCTGCAGGGTTGAGACAGCAGCTATAACAGATCCAGACGTAATGAGAATGGTAAGAGATCCCATGGGAGATGCCTAGAGAATGCCAGGCAGTTCCATGACATTTTGAACTATTTTCTAGATTCACCAACCAAGAGCATAAGGTTGTATGTCAACATGGAAAGGTTCTTCAGAAACTTAATAACTGTTGTGTGTGTACAGTGTATACACATACGTACACACTCATAGTTTATTACTGAGAGAACTTTTAGATAATGTTTTTTTTTTTTTTAGATAATGTTTTGTTCATGACTTCTAGTCAAATTTTTGTAGACTTTAATAGCATCTATAAAAGGACTTTTTCAACACTATTCTCCAATAATTCCACCCTCCATGATCTTTGCTTATGCTGCTTCCTTAGCCTAGAATAATTTGCTACCATCCTCCCTCTTAAAATTCCCCAAACCCACCTTAATTTTAAGGTTCAGGTCAATGCTGCTTCATTCAGGAAGGCTCCTTGTGTCCCAGCTAGAAATAATCCTTCTTTCCTTTAATCTCTGATATCCCATCCAACCTGTATTAATTTACATTATAATTGTGATACATATCATATCTTCCCTAATGGATCATAAGCAACCTAAACGCAAGATTTAAATCAGATTTACTTCTACATCTCCCTATTCCCATCTAGGGTCTTGGAGGGTAACTTGAACATAGAGATACTATGTAAATGTAGGCGTAAGATACTTACAAAATATTTATAAATATTTAGAAAATATCTTCCATGCATTAGCCTTGCAAGTTGCTTCTCAAAAAAATGTTCAAGCATACTTGATTAAAACCTACATAATCCCTTTCAGAATATTCATAATGAGTATTAAAATTACTGAGAAGTCTAATGGTAAAGAAATTTATTTCATTCCATTCAACTCCTCATTGACCACAGAGTCCTACTCTTCATTTCTTCCTTTTTCTTTTTTTATAAGGATTATACCATAGCAGACACATTTATTGCCTCTCCTATATACCAGGAGCCCTCCTAGAGATCACCTGTGGATCCTTCCCTTACAAGCCACTTGCTTCCTACATCTCTCTGCCTAAAGGCATTATCTGGCCACTGAAGCATGACCCATCAGTTCAGGAAGTCCCAGGAAGTTACTCTCTGTAGTAACCCAAAAGAGACAGGAGTTGGTAAATAGCTACTCCAACTCCTTCACCGTTCGGTAGGATAATTCTGAGCTATGTACCACGCAGTATCTCAAAGGGTCTCAACAGGATTGAGCAAAACAAAATAAAGCAAAAGGGACTAAAGATAGCTTGTGTGCTGTTTGTTCAGAATGATGCTGCTGATGAAATTTAGGTGGCTAAACATTCAACGTGAAAGTGGTTGTTAAAGATATAACTATATTTTCCTGAGAGGACATGGACAATTCAGGTTGTATCACAAAATATCTCTTATGCCAATATTACCCTTACCCCTTGTCATTACAAATATCTTATTTTTTAACCTACTTCTCTCCTAAAGGTAACAGAAATAGCTAGCATAAAAACATGAGCAAATTAAATGGAATTCTAACCAAACTTAATTTTAAGATGTTAGAAAAATTTTCAGCCCACCTAAATTCTTACAATTCTCAGGACTTTTAGGGCCCTGGAATTCAGCTCTAGTCCCAGTGACTAGCTGTGCTGTCCACTGAGGCCCATCTAATACAGCACCTTCACCAGAAAAATTTTCTTGATCTTCTTCCTGACCATACATGATCTCTACCTTCTTTAAATCCTCAGAACTCTTTATGTTGATGTTAATGTGTTTAGCTTACATTATGTCTCTTACTTAAATGTTAGCAAGCTGAGGTCAGGAACTACAACATGTACCATTGCATGTTCCATCACCTCTCTCCAATAAGAGGTGCCCAATAAGTATTTGTTGAAATGCTGAATCTTGGGAAGACCAATTAGCCTCTGTAGAAAATGGATAAAAAGAGAAATTATTTAAAAATATTTCTTCAAGACTTTTCCTACTAATCTGGAGGTAGAAATAATTGAAAATTTTAAATAAATACTTGTTCCTTCAATTAGGATAGCCCTTTGAAAAATTCTGAAATATGCCAAGCTTTTATTCCTTCTTTCTGTACCTTTTCAACCCAGGTCCTCAATGCTCTCAAACTGTTTCTTTGCTGCCAAAGATACCATATTATGCTTCTTCCTAAACCAAATAGCTCCTTATGCTTCAAATACTTTCCTATTTCACCATTAAAACTGATCTTTCCTGTGTTCCTTTCTTTTAGCATTCTGATTCCTAATAGAGACAATGACAATGTCTCTTTTACCGAAAATGTATGGGGAAGTTAATGTGTTAGCTTACTAAAGTATGATTCTTCACTTCTACTATCCCTGATATAAACTATTTAAATCTTATCCCTTATAAAGTTACTTGTACAAGATAATCAGGTACTGTGATTATCCACAGGGGAAGATTTAGACAGATGAGTTTGCCCATGTGCCTTAAAATCACACCAATTCAGGTATAACCATAGGTAGCCATACAAACTATACACTACATAACTCTTTGATACCATTCACACAGACTGCAATCTGAACAGTCAGTACCCCCCTCAGTTATGCAGTGTACAACCTACACAACCACACACAGCTCTTTACCAAATAAGCAGCTGCTCGTTTTTCCTGTGTGTTAAGAGGTCCAACCCACACTTTTTCTACCCTAATTCCTACTTTCTGGTTCACTGCAGTTCAACTAGAGATAAATAAATGTTTATAAATACTAAATATATGGTTAATTTACATCCTCCCTAAAAGAAAATGAACCCAGCAAAGCCCATATTTGACTTTATGCAGGCAAAAACAAGTATATAATTTTCCATCCCCAGGTGGTAATGGTACAATGTAGATGAAAGATAGGGTTCCCAAGCTTCTTCTGAATAAAATTCTCCTATTTAATTTACTTTAGCCAAAATCCTCTCATTTTTCTTCAAGTATATACACTCTCCCAAGAACTTTTGACCTCTGAGATTTCTTCAAGGCCTTCTTTGGACCTTAATGTCCTTCATTAGTATTTTTTAGGATAGCTACAGCTATAGCATTTGAAATCCTATTAGTGAGGGTGTCAGCAGTGCACTTGGCCTTTAAGAAGAACTTAGTTCAGCCTGATGAATGTGGATTTAGGAGCTGAATCCTCATTCCTTGTTCACACAGGGTCTGAAACCTCACCACTACAGCTGTGCCCAGCCCGTGTTTAAGTAGGCAAAAACTCCAGCTGAAAATATGCCTTCTCCTATTTCTCTCCCACCTAGATTTAATTCTCTACAGCCTATCAGAGTTACAAATGAAAGTTTTAAATTTTAGGCACTGAAAGGTATTTGGACTACAGCATGCTCTTTTCCAATGTATTTCAACCAAGGAATCCCATTTAATTCCAAACCAGTGAAATAAAAAGCTACATTGATTAAAACTCTTGAGATTCAGATCAACTTTTAAGGAGGCCCTGAATCTTTTTAACATCTGCTTCCTTACCAGCAAAGGTAATACATCTTTAAATAATTTGTAAGTGTGTTAGAGCTGCCACACAGTTATTGAGAACGCTCCTTCGGTAAATAAGGGGCTGCAGGCTTCATATTTCAGACAGCTGTCATCCATTAAATATTTTAATATTGAGGGGAATTAACTTTCATATCAATAGCAATGATGAAAAAATTATCTTGGTAGCCTGGGCAGGCAATGTCAGTGCATAACTTGTCATTTTCTAATTCAGCTGCTTCCATTTGATTTGGAATTAGAACTAGACCTCGGAAACCAGAGCCGCAGCAACCTCACATAAAAGCTGTTTCAAATTATGTGCAGCAAGTTTTTAAGCACATTAGCAACTAGAACAAGCTGTCCTCATGCTAACTGGCCTTGCTTTGTTCTTGATGGTGGAAAATCTCGCTTTAACTGCCCTCTAATTTGTTGCAGAATGCTACTGCACCAGCAGCTGCCTTGGCACAGGATTAAACACACAAGAAAACATTTTCCACACAAATTATTAACAGTGCCAAAAGCCACAAAATCCTTTTTTGAAAAAAAAAATCTTTTCTTCTCATCCCCTTTCTTTTCCCTCCCCCATAAAACCTGCGATGAATTTATACTTCAGTGGGGTCTTTTGAGATACACCCTACACACACTTTCAGTGTAAACATACAGAGAGGGTACTTCATTCTGTTTTTGATAAAACACATAAGATTCAAAAATTGGGTAAGGGGAAACTTTCCATTGCACATATAATAAATATGTCAATGAATGAGGACTCCCAAGGGGCATATACACGGGACCATTGGGAAACCTACTTGCCTAGTACCACATACGCTTGTTCAAAAACTACAGAAGGAAGGAAATACATAAAGTAAGCCTCCCTCTGTTCTAATCTTGGTGTGATTACAGCTATTTCTGTGTAGCAGTTAAACATCTTGCCAAAGGGAAGAATGGGCTTGATTGATGCTTCAGAGGGGAATTTATTAATGGTGTCTGCAAGTAATTGTTGAGAAGACAACTGTGCCTGTCCTCATTGTCTTTCTCATTCAGTGGGCTTGCCAAACTGATTTTTTATTTAATTTACATTTGTTAGGGAATATCATGAGGACCTCGGAGGTCAATGCATACCTGAGTCCTGGTTCTGAGGAAGCCTTAAAAACAATGCTTATTTTTTTAAAGAAAGGGAAGGAAAGAAGTGTCTGTTAACATTTATTTCAGATAAGACCACTGCCTTTTTCACTGTGAGGGGTGAAAACAGTTTAGGTGTCCAGGTATCACAAATGTCTGTCCATTAGACCCCTGCCATCTTCTCATCATCCCTTTTGACTGGGAGATTCTGACATTCGACTAGCAATAATGAAGTCCATCAGGTGACCTCAGTGCCATCTGTGAAAGAGGCTCTCAGTGGAGTGGACAGCAAAGACAGCCTGGGGGGGAAGTGACGCTGACCACTGAACTCTCAAGAAGTACCTACACACAGCTTATATCCTCATTGATCTCTCAACTCGCATTGTGATCCTGGCAAACAGCTGGCCCTGTAATATTCCTGTAAAAAGTTTTCTTCCTCTCACTATGAAAACTCTAGGAATAGACTGGTGTGGTGGCATGGCAGTGGTAAAACAAAGTTCTACCACATACTTTTTACTCTTCAAGGTTAAGGAACTGAAAGACAGGCATCCCGAAAATCTCCATGAGAACTGGCCACCATGAAAATTTCCTGATCCAGGTTCAAAGTTACTTTCTGGCCTTCATTTGTTCCCAGATGTGCCCCTCTCTTTAATTGTGCTGTCTTTTTGCATTCTTACTACTCACTCTCTTGATCAGTTAGGTCGACTCTCAAAAATGGTCGGATGCAATGACTTGAAAAGGCATGCATTCAAAGCTTCTTTTATTAAAAATTTCATTAAGGGATTTGCAACCTTCTCCTCTGCTTTCTTTCCAGCTTCTCTCTGAGCTGCAAGTCAGAACAGTCCACCCAGAGGCATTCACTGAAAATTCATTACACATCATCAGTTATTAAGCACACGGACTCTCTGGGAGTCAGGAAATAAACAGCCAAGAATTCTGAGCCCCCTGTTTGTACCTTAAATTCACATGTCAAGCAAACTGTCTCAAATTTAGGACATATTAAAGTCTGCTAAATGTAAGTGATATAATCAAAGGGAAAACTAATCTGTGTTTTCACACAAATGCGTTATCATTAAGGTCCATTTTCTGACTTTTTAGTCAACCATGTAGACCACACACAAAAGGAAGAAATTGGGATTTTTTTCAACTGATAAATGACTGTTTCAGTTCTTTCCAGGAGTGTGTATGTTGATTCTGAGTTACTTCTAATACACCCATTAAATTCCAGTTCTATCTGTTTTTCTGTTGTTTGAATATATATGCTCATAGAAGCCTTATTAACTCTGTCTTCCTTACATATTTTTTTAGCTCGCTCTTTACAAACTAATAAATGAGAGATAATGTAAAATATCTGGTGCTAATACAAAGAAAGTCTTAAATTCCTATTGGTTTCTCCCTCCCCCATCTATGTCTCTTCCTCTACTACCCCTTGTATACAATACCAAGCAGAAGATGACCAAACACCATAATGCCAGGCATTTCTCCCCCTCCAGATACCACTTAACCTCATGATTCTCCATACCAGGCTATAGAATCATGGTTCTCAGAGTGTGGTCGCTAATCTAGCAACCTCAGCATCACCTGGGAATTTGTTAGATAGGTAAATTCTTAGACCCCAACCTAGACCTGCTGAATCATAAATCTGTGGAGCTCAGCTTTCTGTGTCTTAAGAAGCCCTCCAGATGATTCTCCTGTTTGAGAATCACTGCTCTAACCAACATGCCCTCCAATATGCCCCACTGGCAGAGTCAGATACTTTCCCACTTTTCCACAACACTGCCATGCCTTCCACTGGTCTCTGGTTTCCTAGAGCTCCCCTTTGGTGCACCCCATTCAGGCTAGTCCTCTGAAAGTAGGACCCCATATTGCAAAAAGATCCATTTTTCTGTCTCTCCATAAGAATCCTTATCTCCACAGTAACCTTTTCTGATACCATGGAGAAATTAATTAGCTCAAATAAATAAATTTCTAATGGTGGAATTATGATCCTTGCAGCAAACTTAGGGGGAAGTGGAAATTCTATAAATGACTCCTCAGTACTTTTCAAATCATGTCGTATAATCACTTAATATGGCTACACAGGAGGCTTCAGGGATTGTCTGTGTCTATTAACTTTTGATGACAGGCCACTTACTTAAGCTCTCTGAACAGCTTCCTCTTCAACAAAATGGGTATCAAAATATCTACCCTATGGAGTATTTGGGAGAATTAGTGATTACTTTCAAAAAATCATGTAGTATTGTGCCTAGCACAGAGAAGATACTCCATAAGTAGAAAATCTATTAGCATAATGGAAAGAGGGTGACTTTGAACTCAAACTGACATGAGCTCCAGTCCCAAACCTGTTGTGACTCTACGGAAATTACACTGCCTCTCTGAGACACAGCTTCCTTCTCTGTTAAGTGCAAATTCTATCTATTTCCACTATACTATCTATTGTGCAAAGATGTTTTGAGGCTTAGATTAGACAACCCTATATAACCCTATATAAATTATGCGATGCAAAAAGATGATGCTCATCTTCTTCTCTCCTGCATATGAGTATGGGATGAGGAAGGAACGTGATGAAGGGTAAGAACCATCTATCTGGAACAAAACTGACCTGCACTTATGACCTGGTTATATTTTACTAGCTGTGTAGACTTTGACATGTTCTTTAATTGCTCTGAGTCCCGGCTTCCATATTTACTGAAGATGAATAATGACTCCTACCTTTCAAGGTTGCTACAAGGTTTAAACACAGTGATGAATGTAAGCATAGAGCTTAGAGCATAGCAACTGGCTTAGAGTAGGCCCTCCATATTAGTGGTTGTTGTTACTACTACTTATTATTATTGCCATCATTATATAAATGGTGGTTACTGCTTGATGGACCTGATCTATCAAAACCTAGAGGTTTTATTTTTGTTTTGTTTGCTGTACAACGCGGCTTGCGGGATCTTAGTTCTATGACCAGGGACCGAACCCAGGCCCCAGCAATGAAAGCACCCAGTCCTAACCACTGGACCGCCAGGGAATTCCCAGATGAACACAGTTTAGAAGTATAGATTCTGAGCTACCTGAGGGTAGCTTTGCATCCAGTTTTTGTTTTTTTTTTTTTAATATATTTATTTATTTATTTATGGCTGTGTTGGGTCTTTGTTGTCGCGTGTGGATTTTCTCTAGTTGTGGCGAGCGGGGGCTACTCTTCGTTGCAGTGCGTGGGCTTCTTATTGCAGTGGCTTCTCTTGTTGCGGAGCATGGACTCCAGGCGTGCGGGCTTCAGCAGTTGTGGCATGTGGGCTCAGTACTTGTGGCTTGAGGGCTCTAGAGAGCAGGCTCAGCAGCTGTGGTGCACGGGCTTAGCTGCTCTGTGGCATCTGGGATCCTCTGACCCAGGGCTCGAACCCATGTCCCCTGCACTGGCAGGTGGATTCTTAATGCATCCAGTTTTGTACTGGCCTCCACCATTATTGCTCAACAAATTACTCTGAGTTAAATTGAATCTGGATAACACACAGAGCTGTTTTCTTCAATTTTTTAGTTGTTAGGAGTTAGAAAATTAGATACCAAAAACACTACTTCCCAAGAACAAGCCTCTAACACTCATAAACCTCTAACACTATAGCTGAGAGGTGTGTTTTTTAAAAGTACAAAATGAATGCACAGAAATCTCTTGCATTCCAATACACTAACAATGAAAGATCAGAAAGAGAAATTAAGGGGACAATCCCATTTACCATCACAACAAAAAGAATAAAATACCTAGGAATAAACCTACCTAAGGAGGCAAAAGACCTGTACTCATAAAACTATAAAACATTGATGAAAGAAATCAAAGATGACACAAACAGATGGAGAAATATACCATGCTCTTGGATTGGAAGAATCAATATTGTGAAAATGACTATACTACCCAAAGCAATCTACAGATTCAATGCAATCCCTATCAAATTACCAATGGCATTTTTCACAGAATTAGAACAAAAAATTTTACAATTTGTATGGAAACACAAAAGACCCTGAATAGCCAAAGCAATCTTGAGAAAGAAAAACAGAGCTGGAGTAATCAGGCTCTCTGACTTCAGACTATACTACAAAGCTACAGTTATCAAGACAGTATGGTACTGGCACAATAAACAGAAATATAGATCAATAGTACAGGATAGAAAGCCCAGAGGTAAACTCATGCACCTATGGTCACCTAATCTATGACAAAGGAGGCAAGAATATACAATGGAGAAAAGACAGTCTCCTCAGTAAGTGGTGCTGGGAAAACTAGACAGCTACATGTAAAAGAATGAAATTAGAACACTCCCTAACTCCATACACAAAAATAAACTCAAAACGGATTAGAGACCTAAATGTAAGGCCGGACACTATAAAACTCTTAGAGGAAAACATAGGAAAAACACTCTTTGACATAAAGCACAGCAAGATCTTTTTTGACCCATCTCCTAGAGTAATGGAAATAAAAACAAAAATAAACAAATGGGACCTGATTAAACTTAAAAGCTTTTGCACAGCAATGGAAACCATAAACAAGATGAAAAGACAAAGCTCAGAATGGGAGAAAATATTTGCAAACGAAGCAATGGACAAAGGATTAATCTCCAAATATACAAACAGCTCATGCAGCTCAATATCAAAAAAACAAACTACCCAAACAAAAAATGGGCAGAAGACCTAAACAGACATTTTTCCAAAGAAGACATATAGATGGCCAAGAGGCACATGAAAAGATGCTCAACATCTCTAATTATTAGAGAAATGTAAATCAAAACTGCAATGAGGTATCATCTCACACTGGTCAGAATGACCATCATCAAAAAATCTACAAACAATAAATGCTGGAGAGGGTGTGGAGAAAAGGGAACCCTCTTGCACTGTTGGTGGGAATGCAAATTGATACAGCCACTATGGAGAACAGTATGGAGGTTCCTTAAAAAACTAAAAATAGAACTACCATATGACCCAGCAATCCATCTACTGGGCATATACCCTGAGAAAACCATAATTCAAACTGAGACATGTACCACAATGTTCATTGCAGCACTATTTACAATAGCCAGGACATGGAAACAACCTAAATGTCCATCGACAGATGAATGGATAAAGAAGATGTGGTACATATATACAATGGAATATTACTCAGCCATAAAAAGGAATGAAATTGGGTCTTTTGTAGAGATGTGGATGGACCTAGAGTCTTTCATACAAAGTAAGTAGGAAAGAGAAAAACAAATATCGTATATTAATGCATATATGTGGACTCTAGAAAAATGGTACAGATGAACCTATTTGCAGGGCAGGAATAGAGATGCAGACATAGAGAATGGACGTGTGGACACAGTGGGGGAAGGCGAGAGTGGGATAAATTGGAAGATTAGGACTGACATATATACACTACCATGTGTGAAATAGAGAACTAGTGGGAACCTGCTGTATAGCACAGGGAACTCAGCTTGGTGCTCTGTGATGACCTAGATGTGTGGGGTGAGGGTTGGGGGTGGGAGAGAGGTCCAAGAGAAAGGGGATATATGTATACATATAGCTGATTCACTTCGTTGCACAGCAGAAACTAACACAACATTTACAATGTTTAACACAAACCTGTAAAGCAACTATAGTCCAATTAATAAATAAATAAATAAACAAAAGAGGGGGTTTATTACTTAATAATTAATAATTCCAAGTGAATAATAAATGCTGAAATCTCTTGCAAAAAATAGTATGCTGTACATTCCTGGAGAACTGATTTTTATTTATTTTATTGAGATATAATTGACATTAGTTTCAGGTATACAATATAATGATTTAATATATGTATATATTGCAAAGTATATATTGCAAAATAAAATAAGTCTAGTTAACATCCATCACCACACATAGTTACAAACTGGTTTTTTTTCTTGTGATGAGAACTTTTAAGATCTACTCTCTTAGCAACTTTCAAATATACAGTACAGTATTATTGACTATGAGACACCATGCTGTACATCATATCTCCAGGACTCATTTATTTTATAACTGAAAATTTGTGCCTTTGACCACCTCTCCCCATTTTACCCACCCCCTAGCCCCCTATCTTTTCTTTGAAAGTCACAATTTGCTGCAGCCTTCTTCAGGAACTTCCTCTTATCCATCATGACACACAGAGGAACTGAAGGTCAAAGAAGTCTTTGCACCCAAAAGCTCTGGGACAACAGACTAAGTTACCCTACCCTCTTGGCCCTTCCGTCTTTTAGAAATAAACCTTTGTTTAAAAAAAAAAGAAGAAAATTTCATGAGCTCCAAACCACAGCCCTGCCTCACTCCACCTCGAACTCACCCAGCCCGAGTGCACAAAATGACTCAATTCAACAAGTATTTATTGAGTACCTACTCTCTGTCAGGCACTGTTCTAGGCACTGATTACAACAAGAACAAGTATTGGTTCAAACCTAAATTCTCATACCTGCCAGTCATCTTTCTTCACACCCAGAATATCGTGGCGATTGTCATCTGCCATACCAAGTCTTTGCCAACTTGGCTCAGGTCATAAATAATCCTCAGGAACTGGCTCTTTAATGTCCTTGTAGCTACCAGGTGACCATGCCAGTGCCATCCATCTGGGATCTGGATTAGTTTTCTGTCCACGGAATTCTTATATTCCTAAGAGAGTAAATGTGACTCCCAGTTCTACCCTAAGGAGTCATGTTTTTCTCTCAGGACCCAAAATCAGACTTTTCAGCACTCTGAGTTTTTGTTACAAGGCTCCAGTCTCCAACCAGGACAGTCAATGCTGCTGCTGTATCCCCATTTAGTCAGTGTACAGGACTTTTCCATCAACTCATTCATTCTAGTCTTGGTTCCCAGACTCCATGTCTCCAGTTGCCATGAAAGGTTGATAATGATTCAAGAATTAAACTCTGAAATGAGGGCAGCCCTCAGAGGCTATTCTTCCCAAATAAAATTCAAGTCAGGTGTCTAAAACTCTGTTGTCTTCAGGGATCAGAAAGGTAAAGTAAATGTATAAAGCCATTTATGCGTAATACAGTAGGCAGAGATGAGGTCTATGGTAAAACAGAGAAAGCATACAAATTCCAATTTTAAAAAAAGAAAGCTGGGCAGGCTACCAAATCACAGCTTCTGCAGCCCTTAAGGACAGAATGGCAGCTTCTCAGGCTTTGTAGTTCACACACTTGGCACACTACCTGCACTTAGTAGGTGCCTGAATAAATGACTAGGTGAAAGAACAAAGAAGTGAGTAAATGAATAAACCAAAGTGGGAGAGCTGAAACAGACACTTTAGATTGTACCTTCACAGTATGGGTAAACCTCACTCATCTGAGTTTCTTTGTTCTCAAAACTGTATCTCTGAGACTTCTCCAAACTTATAATAATCCCTAAATTAGTTTGTCTAAAGGATTTCATTTTTTTAGAACTTCATTACAGATAGATACATAGATAATCAATGGAGAGATGATAGATACAAATATTATGCCTTCTTTAAAACAACTTAGAGTGCTTTATAATATATTTTAAAATTCAATATCAACTCCTCTAATGTAGCAATAAACCACATGAAGTGAGGAAAACAGAAAATAAATGAAAGTAGCAGAGGAAAATATAGAAGCAACCAAAGAGACATGGGCTCACTTTATGGATAAAGTTGTTTCCGTCCAAATTGTCTTCAGGCATCAAAGTTTCTCCCTTTACTCTTCTCTAGCAGTGGAGATGGAGGAAGATAGTGAAGACAGGGTTGGGACAATAGAAGATAAAAGATAAAAAGGCAATCCAGAAAAGGAGGTATTATTTTGTATTCCATGAGGCCCTATGAATCCAGTCTCTTGAGATGATGGGATGTGACTTCAGGACCTTCCCCCGATCCTGCAGGGACAGGCCAAACTAGTCATGCAAGGTGCCAGAATCCAGTGTTCTCACGACCCTGTCCTATCCCTCAGCTGCACCTCACCCTTTCTCTTCTTGCTCAGTTTTTCCAGTCTTCTCTGCTAACTTACTGTTCCTGATCCTGGGCTCCAGTGGACCAGGGTGACCAGCTCCTGAACAATTGTCTTTTCTCCCTAGTTTACATTTCCATATTGATGGCCCTGAGCTCCCAGTAATTTGTTAATGGTCTGATTCCAGGACCGTATTAGTTTCCTATGGTTGTTATATTAAAAAAAAAAAAAAAAAAGAAAAAAAAGAAAAAAAAAAAATTAGCATAAACATGGTGGCCTGAAATGCCAGAAATGTATTTTCTTACAGTTCTGGAGTCCAGAAGTGTAAAATCAGTATCACTTGCCCAAAATCAAGATGTTGGTAGGGCCGCACTCCCTCTGGATGTTCTAGGGAAATATCCATTTCTTGCCTCTTCTAGCTTCTAGTGGCTGCTAGCATTCCTTGGCTTGTGAGTATATCACTCCAATCTCTGCCTCTGTGATCACATTGCCTCCTCCTCTTCTGTCTGTATAATCTCCCTCTGCCTCTCTCTCATAAAGACACATGGGATGGCATTTAGGACCCACACAACTATTCAGGATAATCTCATATCAAGATCCTTAACTTTATCACATCTGCGAAGATTCTTTTTCCAAATAAACATTTATAGTATACAGAGATTAGGAGGTGGCTATCTTTTGGGGAGAGGGAGGCATTTTTTTAGCCTATTATAAGAACTTTCTCATGTAATGTGGTTCCACGAGCAGCCCAAACCCCAAACCAAAAGTATTGTTCCCTAGTGAGTTAGAGTGTTATTCTATTTGAATGCCTACAGCTAAATTCCACAATGATCTCGGGCAGAAAAATATATTAACCTAAGAAGTCTCCTAATTATAAAGGTTTGTCGTGTTTCATGCCTGCTTCTCCTTTGTGTGGTTTTTCACAGATGTTCAAAATTAACAGTAGTATGTATTCTTTTCCTCATTGCAATAATCCATTATACTTTTCCCCATTCCCCTTTTCCTCTCTGGAATCCAAAAGGGGGCTGGTGAGAAATTAACAGAGTCTACAGGCTCATTCCTAAATCTACCATTGCTATCCCTCCTAAAATAAGGCTCTATGACTCATAATAGCAGATCTGATGTACATGCCTGCCACCTCTTTCACTCCAAAGATTTAAACAGGGCAGAACTCGGGCCCAGATGGAGTCATATCTCTCTTAAGAAAGTAAACTCCTCTCAGCTTTTCTAGAGATGAAAACAGTGGCTTCTCCACCTTCCATCCTGAGAACGCCCTCGTGGGGAGACCCATACTGTGCTCATGTTTGTTCAGGTGGCTTGATATTCGCCACAAGGCATTCTTTCCCAAGCAGCCTCAAAGGACAACCTCCTGCTTCTGTAAAATATGTGGCTTGAGTTTCTTTGAATGAAAAGGCATAGCATATTCAACCCACTTAAAGGAACTCATAAGCCTTCCACTGTGGGAAGCGTTACACAAACCAGCCAAAGGATGCCACCCAAGTGTAACCAGGAAAGTGGTTTCTCACTTGAATCCAAATATGATTTTGGCTCTTTTGGGGGTGGGTTTATGTTTCTTTCAACTACAGCATTTAGGACAGATGAAGCTTCTTTTAACAAGAAACAAAGAACATGCTCTGTACTCTTTATCAGTTCTCATATGAGTTTTGCAATTCTCCTCATACTGTGCTGAGAAAGAAAATAAAAATTATCCCTGGCTTTGTAAAAATCTGTTGCTTTTGGGAAATGTTCTTTTCTGACCAGTATGAAAATCTAGTCTCTGATTAAAACCGAGGAAAATTAAAGTGATATGTTTTTCTAATCCTAAGGTTTTTAAAACAACAAGACATTCTTGCAGTAGAAATTGTTAAATTTGTTCAAAATCCAAAAATAGTCTTAGAAAAACCTAGGACCCTTTACAGATGTACTGTGACCCATACACCAAAGAAGGACTAACGAAGGACTAAAATGCCCAACTCCTTTAAGTAACAGAATGGCGTTTTATTTACCTAGAGAATACCTTTTATTTTTATTTTTTCAGGGAGGGTAGGGAAGGGAGTGTTTCAGGCCAAGACTATGTTGGAGATTGAGCCCAGCAAGCAGCAAGCTCTAAATGAGGCTGAGCATGGATGTGGTTAGCTATCTGCTACAGAGACCCCATCATCAAAAGAACAAAGGTGTCCCCTACGAATTGAGGGAAAAATTGTTCTTTCTGCTGGTTCCAAACTTGTTTCTGCATCACAACCATCAAAATGAACAATCAATAACTCCACCAATACTTGTTAGGCCACTGGAGGAACTACTGGGGAAAAAATTCTGGTTTTCAAGAGTTGATCAGAACTTGAAACTTCTTTCTTTGCTCTCTTTGGCTCTGACAAGACTGGAGCTCTGCTTTCTTGGCTGATGGCTTTGATTTTGACCTCAGCTAAGCCTCTTTCAAATACTGTCTTTATTGTTTTCAGAGCACCCATTTTCCTTACATTTGAAAATTGTGTGTATGTTTGCATATGTATGTATTTTACTTCAGTTATTTTCCTTCGGGATACTGAGCTAAGAGGAAGAGATGATCATGTGACATTCAAGGAAAGTCTGCTGACATTCTTTGTTTCTCAATCTCCTGATACTCAATAATTTGCTATTTACGTTCTACCAAAACAGAACTCTTGTAGCACTCTGCACACATACTATACCCTTCTTATGACCTCAATTTTCCCCAACTCTATCTCCTTACCATTGAAAAAAAAATCATTCACCATTCAGCTTAGATACTACATCTTCTAGAAAAACTTACCTAATCCTAGCCCACGCTCATTGACACAGGCAGGTTGGATGCCTCTCCTCTGTGCTACCATGGAAATATTTGTACCACTCTAACACCAAACTTACTACGCTATGTTGTAAATGCACGTTGACTTGTTTGGCTTTCCCATTAAAGAGCATCATATCCCCAGTGTCTGGTGGAGAGTTGATACTCAGTAAGTGCTCCTTAAACTGCACTGTATTTAAAATATTTTTTTCTTTCCCATTCTTAAGAATTTATGGACCCCAAAAACTTAAAGATGATGTTCAACAATAGCATGTCTTTGTAGTCCAGTTTGTAAAAGAATTTCTCTTTTCCTAGACTAAGCTAGAGCTATGGGGAAAGAAATGTTCATCTTCAGTTATAGAGAGGGCTATTCCTATAGCTAAAATGACCTGAATGTTGATTTCTACACGCTGTGCCTCTGGCACTTCTGAAAGAAACATTGTTCTTAAAGCGACTGAAGGGATTTAGGGTTTCACTGAACCATGATGCAGGCTTCCTCGGCTAGACTGCTGAATGTTTGCCTGCCACCAGAGTTCCGCCTCCAAAATAAAGCAAGATTAAAAGAAAATTAACTTATAATTGCTTCCCCAACAGATTTTGTTGTCCACATGGGATTACACACAGGTTTCCCACAGCTGTAATCAATGGTCCCGAACTCCCCATCCTAGGCTGATGAGCACAAATCAAGAATCCAAATACCTTTTCTCCTAAGAGCTAATCCTTTTCAATGAGATGTTCACAGACCTACATTATTAATGTAGAAGGGAGGGAGGGAGGGAGAGAGAGAGAGAGAAGGAAGGAAGGGAGGGAGGGAGGGAGTAAGGAAGGGGAATTAATTCTCAAGGAACTCAAGGTTGCATGACTGAAAAGGGAACTCAAGATTTTCATGCTTAAATGTTCATAACTGAAGGTCCTGCTGGATGTAGAATGTGTGCACGTTGCTTATTCCAATGGACATCTTAGGTAAAGGAGATCATCTGGCTTTATATTTAATAAAATGATCTTTCAGGGTACTAAAGATAAGACATGAGAAGCTATCATTGAGCTTTCAAAAGCCTACAATGGCCTGATTTTAAATCAAATGAAAAATTTCATTTCAGATCAAATCAGTAAAAATCTGGATACAGGCCAGAAAAAAAAATGTAGCAAAACTCAAACATATGAGCAGAAGTAATTAATCATGAAGTTGAGGTCCAGAAAGAATAGTGCAAAGTTATTTGCCTCTGCCTATAGCCTCCAGTCCAACTCCCTTTAACCCCCTCTGAGGTAAATGTGTATGCCAGTGGTTCCTAGGCATGAACCACAAACCTCTGGGTAGCAGGGCTCAGAGTTATTAAGAGAGATCAAAGAATCCACATGAGCAGCAAATGTTAGCTGAGGCTGACTAAATAATATGTCTCACACAAATACAAAATACCATTTTAAAACTGTATTTAGATACTGATTTCAAAGCATTATTGATTTCATAGCAGTTCTCCTTGCTCAGGTGATTTCTCGAACAACAGACACTAAAGGCAACATTACACTCAGGGTTGGGGGCTGGGGACAATGATATGTGAATATTTTTTTAAATTAACTTTTTATAAAAGAATAACATCCATACATGTGAATACTTTTGACATTAAAACGTTAGAAATTACTGTTCTACACATTTTTATCAACAATCCAGAAAACATTTTGCACATTCTACATATTCAGTTGATTCCAGTGCTTCTTAATCCTCATAGGCTGGAAGAACCTCAAAGAGTCTAATCTAAATCCTTCCTGCTACAATTTTACCTTAGCTTAATTTACTGTTCCTTTCTGAAGTTACAAGATGATTACTATAGCTCTTCATATAGCCAATGACAATTAACTTCTTTTCCAGGTACCCCTTCTTGAGGCTAAATAACTCAAATATTCCCACATAGAGTTATATCTCAACATTTATATTGCTATTCTCTAGAACAGCACTGTCCAATAGACTTTCTGCAATGAGGGAAATGTTCTATATCTCTGTTGTCCAATATAGTAGCAACTAGCCACATGTGACAACTGATCACTTAAAATTTAGCCAGTGAGACTGAGGAACTGAATTTTTTAATTTTAATTAATTTACATTCAAATTTAAATAAACAATAGGGCCAGTGGCTAGCATACTGGCTGATGCAGCTCTGGACAGCATTCATTTCCTAATCATATAATTTCATTATAGTAACCCCCAAATGCAGAAAATAGCCCAATAAAGACCTAATTGATTCCAAAAGCTGGGTTATTTGATTTTACACATAGCACCATGGTGCCAATGGGAGCAATGACATGGAAGCATATTAGCTTTACAGACAAAGATGAATAAAATATAAGCATTACGCTAGCCTAATATAAAAAGGCCTAGATAAATGAGTGCAGCGCCAGAAAAAGTTATCTATGTTCTTGGAAAATAATACAGCCAAAGGCCTCAGAAGTTCACCTTTATAGGCAAAGACCTCCATTAATTGTATCTTAAATGTCTTGATTTGGTTAACAATCAGCTTTGTTGCCCAGCATCA